>NC_067198.1:28275618-28616035 GCF_000699445.3 Schistosoma haematobium
TTAATGCTTCTTTTTCAGCTAGTAAACTTTTGACTATTTTCAATTCTTTTCTTAACTTATGTTCTAAAATAATAAAAGAAATTATTAGTAATGATAAATAATATGTTAAATAGTGCATAGCAGTTGAGTATATGAGGAATGCCTGATTGTTTATAGGCTTATCAGTGTTGATATTTCTGCTGAAACTTCTTTAAGTAGTCTATAAGTACACACTTAACCTCCAATGTTAAAAGCGGGAAGCATAACAGCATTAAGATTTAGACACGTTCCACTTACGAGCCTCAAATAGGACGAAACATATGTCCTAGATTTCATATCTAATTAATGCTGAAAATGTAATCAACTTCTCAATTCACTCAATATTTAAGTATGTGTCTAGAAACGCTACAGACTAACAGAGACTAAAACAAAGTTTCCTTTTCAAAAAAGATCAAAAGATTGGAAATCTAAAAGTAGCAAATGAATTAAAAACAAAAAATAAATACGTGTGTAAAGGATAAATAGTCCGTGTATGTGAGTGTTATCGATACTTTTACTTCCCTAACACTGAAAAATAGGTTAGTTTATATTGCTGAATCCTCAGAAAGCCCATGAGTGTATAAGTCTAGTGGAAAGAATCAAGAAAAACATTTGTTAAATTACAGAGTATTAACAAGGAATCTAGGAAGTATTTTATCAAAACGCGACTTGAAAAACGATATATCCCCGAAATATTTTACATAACTTCCCATGATAACAACTATTCAGGGCGTTCTTGCTTATTTTGTTTTGCAATGCTTGGATAAAATTGATAAATTTTATGTGACATAAAACTATTCAGGGCTTGTAAAGTTCCGTTACATTCTTCAGCTTTTTTATGTTTGCCACAAAGGTACGGTTAGAATTCAACACTCAATATTTACTTCATCAATTAAAAAAAGTTTATTTCCATATATTAAAAAAGATCTTCAACATAAAGTGTATAATAGGTATGTAAATAGAATTTATATTAAATATTGTCCTTATCTAAAAACTAGGGAACACTTGGTAATAGCTTTCCCTTTGCTCGACACCATATACACATACAGATCACTACAAATGAAATAGAGCATGGATTTTTCAGATTCTGCTAAGAAAACACAAGCTCTAGACTACTCGATTGAAAAATGAGGTTCGAAGTTCCTATCAAGTTGACTTATCACAGAGTTCATCTATCATCCAGTTCAATTGATAAGTACCTACATCACTTTTATTTGGATCAAACACTAAAGTGTAAAAGTTTACTAGAAAATAATTTTTTTATAAAAAACTGAAGAACATTTACAAATAAATAACCATGTCACTTATGCCATCTAATGACAAGAGGAAAATTAAATTCCAATTAGTTTTAATTACAACAACAATAACAATGGCCTACCGATATCACCATCATTAGAAGCATTTGATAATTCTATATTCAATGTAGACACTTCCAATTCTAACTGATGCTTATCTCTTTTTAAACGTGTATTTTCTTCTTGCATTATACTCATTGTTTCTTCTAATTGACGTAATTTGACTTGATTTGCCGTACGATTTGCTTCATAATCCGCTTCATATTCATCTTGCATACGTGTTATATCAATGCGTAATTTTTCAATAGTTTTTTCAGCTTTTTGATGATTTGCGTAAGCAGTTTCTAAATCTTTTTTTAAATCTGCTATGGTGTTTTGTAAATCCGTTAATTGTAATTTTAATAGCTGATTAGCCGAACGTAATTGATTTAATTCAGTTATTAGGGGTTCTGGAGCATCTGGATATAAAACTGTATATTCTGCAGTAGTATTGTTCTGTGTATCTTGTCCAGATGAATTTTTCAATGATTCCAGTAGGAGAAGATGTCTTTTCTCAGCTTGTTCCAATTTTAAACTTATCACCTTTAAATATTAAAAAAGTCATGATTATTAAAGTATAAAACCATAAAACGTTTTAGAAAAAATATATCTCCTTATTAAAGTTGGACAGTGGCCAGTAGTTGGATTCAAAGGAGGAGTTTTGTCCTACTAAAGATCAATCATTTGGATGTACCTTCATCCAAGTTTTGATTTTCCACTGCTAGTCACTCCTGAACTTCGATTTAAAAAAACTTGTGAACAAACGATAATTACGAGGCAATCCGCTGACGATAAAAATATATGCCAACGGAAAATAACTAATTGCAATTATGATAATCAATGACCTAAAAATATACAAGCCCTTACATATAATAAAATCGTTTGCTCTAAAATTTAAAATATTTCGTTAAGCTTGCTTTATTTTTTAAAACAATACGAAATTTTATGGGAGCAGATTTAAAGGTTTTAAAGAATGGCATAAATCTCAGAGGCGTATTTGATCGTAAAAATTATTTTCAGGTTGTACAAAGTAATTTGTCATAGTAAACAGTTAAACAAAATCAATGAAAGTTATAGAATACGCCGTAATAATTATCGGCCTTCCTATTTACTTTGGTAAATTATTGACCGAAAATCTATTAAAATAGCTGATAAAAATAGTGATACAAGGTTGTTCCAGAATAAATTGATAACACTTGTAAGCGTTTAAATTTTTCCGTTGTCAATATTACGAACTGAAATTGGTTAATCTCTATTGATATACATGGATCCTAGGAGAATTGTTTTAAAATTGCCATTCAGCCACAAGTTTTTACTACTTCCGACCAGTGAGTCCCAGATAGAAAGAAACGTATGTCTTGGATTCTACTGTTAGGTAAAACCCAACTTTATTTTTTTTCAAATAACATATATAGGAATCGAGCAGTTATCTTGTTCAAGGTTAAAACTATTTAGTCATATGTATAAACAACAATTTCATACGGTACTGAACAAATGGATTTTTTTTAGTTTTACGGTAAACATGACAATATGACAACTAAGTTTGGGTACAATCGTTAAAAAAATATTCAAAATTCAATCAGTACCCAATATATAGCTATGCCCAGTCAATGGTTATTTAATTTTTTAAAAGATTTCTCAATTTTATAGTATTTTTTTTCTACAAAACGTTTAACAAACATAAATAAATTAACACCAAGGTTATTAACAATTAATTGATAAAAGTCATTGTGAATTATCTGATCTCATTTTATAACACACACACATGTTACCAAGTTAACCACATGAATGAACGAAAATAATTTTCTTTAAAAAAAAGAAAGGCATAAATTCTTTCCACAATTCAGTTTATTATTATAAATCCTGATATGGCTGAATTTAAATCAGGAAACAAAATCTCTTCAATGAATGAATTAGTTATAATTACTTTCCTTAAAATAATTACAAGAAAGTACAATAAAATAATTATGAAAGAAATTATAAAACAAAACATTAAATTCATTCAATTGTTAATATTACTATTATTAGTAGTAATAGTAGTACTATTCCTGAAAGAAATAAAAGGTGAATGAAAAGAATAGAATTCAACTCAAACTTAAAACTACGCCCATAAATAAAGGATATGATTAGAAAATTAATGGTAAATGCTTTATGCAAGTGACAGATAACCATGAAGAGGGGAATTGTATTAGCGATTTATTTATCAAGCTTTTAAGCAATCAGTCAAAGAATAATAGATACGAAACGAGCAAGAACAAAGATTCTAGCAGAATAGTATGAATTCATTTTATTTCGTAGGTTCTCGTCAGCTGCTTATAACCTGTGATATTTAAAAATCATAATTACATAATGGGTTTAAATTGCTTGTATGAGACGGTTTGTTTGGAAGTTATATTGAGGATATATTCGTAAAGTATATCATGGGTGTAAATGAAATTAATAGACTGAATATTGTAAATATATACCTAATGTGGAAGAATATTCTAAAACATTAATTGTGACAACAGTTCAAAAGAGGGTTAGAAACAATTGATTACATAATGAATAAACATTGATAGGAATATAGTGATTAGAGTTCAGTTGAAAGATTATTAATTTGAAAGATAATTGAAAAAATAAAATCAATGATGTAATAAACACAAAAGAAAAAAATTTAAGGTGCAGCGAAAGAATATTTGTCACCAAGGCAAGGAAAGATTAACAACCGTCTCCTTTTGAAGACATAGGTCAAGTTTTTGACGCCTGATGGCAACGCCTTCAGCAAACTTCAGAAGACTGGAGTTTGGCTGCTTACTAATCACCCTAAAGGATTGTAAAATATCTACCTGATGTCCTGTATCAAAGAGATGTTTGATGATTGCACTATTCAGAGTCTTTCTTTCCCTTGTTCTAAGACGTTTCGGAACATGTTCAAAAAATCCAAGATATGCTCTCCTTTCAGTTCGGCAGATGTAGCTGCTTTGGTGATTGCACTATTCTTGCTCTTTTCAAAATGATAAAGGGAACTATGTGTATCAAATAATAGATATGATCAGATGTCAAGTATAGGTAAAATTAATTTTCTAGATAAACAGTAAAAATGAGCAACATTTTATAAAGATGAAGATTAATTGATAGAATGGGGAGAAATATGAACGCATATGTTCCAATGAGACCGATTGTGAGTCGTAGCATCCATCTCCAATTACTGATCATGTTTGTTGTGTAAATTCCACCAATCGACAATTTCATGAATTGAAGCTGTTTTATAGTTTGTTCGCTTCTACCTTTCTTTCTAGCCTACTCCTACTTCAACAAGTATTATTCATGTAGTTTTAAATATATAGTTTGTAATAACACCTTTAATATATATTATGATTAATTTGATGAAAGATAACTCGGTTAGGACAGACGTTGACATATACACACATCGGGATTAATTCAAAAAATAAATATTCATTATAAATCCAGTGAATCAATAAAATCAGACCACGGATATTTTCAATCGTATAGATCAGAAACAGCAGTTCTCTGAAAAGATTATCCCATTGATTGGTTTGAATGGTCATTTGCTTGATTAATTAGTATCTTTTAATGTACATCGTTTAGTGACATGAGTCATTTTGTTTTAATTCAGATGTTTTGCATAATTTATAAGTCTCCTCATTATGGAGACCGTAATATTTAAAACACTTTATTGTTCTCAGTATAGGGTTGTAGAGAATGTCGAGTTTCATTGAGATCGCGGACCGACCAATGTTAGACCACCATTGAAAACCTGAAAACACTGAACAGCCCTTTCGTCCTAGTATAGAAATCCTCAGAAGTGAGCATCCAATATCGCGCACGCGGGTGTCTACACCAGGACCTTCTGTCTCACGCGCAAACACTCAATCTTGAGGCCACAGAGCCACCATCTAACGGTATTTATACCTAACAAATAGTCCAAGATATTGCGCAACCATCTTCCGCTGTCTTTGGTGTGACTATCTCACACTCAACACTGTTGGACTCCACTGGTCACGGCTTCTCAATAGAACGCTGATAATTACCACTCAAAGGACAAAATGGCCGTTCAGCGCTTACAGGTATTTAGTGGTGATCTAACATTGATTAATTTGTTTATTAAAAAAAAAGAAAAAAAAGGAATCTTGAAACTTACATTACTTTGTTGTTCAGCTTGTATACGATTTTCTTCAGCTAATTCTAAATCACTTCTAGCACGATCACAATTTTGTTTATAATGTGCATTTTCAATTGTCAATGCTGATAATTTGCACTTTAAATCATTCGACATTGCCTCCAATTCTTTAATACGTTCTAATGCTTTAGCATGTTCATGTTTTAATTTAATTAATTCATTATCAGAATGATTTAATTGATTATCACTATCTAATTTGATTGTTAATTGTGAAATAGGCGGTAAATCTGGTGTTACAGGCTTATTAATATCATTCTTTAAGAAAAAATACAGAACCATGAAAGAATAAAACAGACGTTAAAAACATTTTTAAATTGTAGATGGATAGTATAATAAAAGTGTAAAATAGAAATGCACCGATTAGAGTTGACAACTCGACTTATAGACTTTTTATATGGAACTCAATTATGATATGTAGCAAACAGTGGAAATACTTTTGTATACTAATCAAAACGTTTAAAGTGATTGTGAAAATTTTTATTTTTAAAAATAAAGTAAAAATGTCAATAAAGGGTTGTGGAGATTGTTAAGTTTAGACTGACATAATGAATGGGGCAATGTTAGACCACCGTCGAAAACCTGAAAGCACTGAAAGGCCGTCTCAGTCTGGTATAGGACTCCTAAGCAGTATGTATCCATTATCCCGCACGCGGTACTCAAACCCAGGAGTCCCATACCAGGACGAAACGGCCGTTCAGTGCTTTCAGGTTTTGAATGGTGGTCTGACACTGATCCATTCACGATATCAATCGAAAGTACAAATGATAGTGTTGAACACATTGAATGTTTAATTTCGTTTCTATAGATTCTATACAACAAGTAGACCGATACCATCTCTAAATTTTAATATTACATCTTTAACCTTAAAACAAACTTCAACTTGATGGCATGTTTTATGGATAGATTATTTAGTGAAAGCCTTTTTCATTTTTGTATTATAACTGATATCACAGTTTGAAATAAAACTCTAGTCCTAAACCCCCCAATCATTGCTTTAAATATCTAACCTTAACTAGGAACACTACGGGGTTCTTTAAAAATCCATTACAGTCTTTGTAAGGGTTCGAAAAGACGGATGATATACATCCATAAGGCCGGATTTATATGTCGTTTATTTTGATTTGCAGGCAGAATAACGTGTAGAAAAATTCAGCAGATTAATTAATTGTGTAAAATCTGTCTTCATTTTGCAATACTGTTTTCTTTTCCGTAAATTAATCATGTATAAAGACCATTCTCTGATTACCTAAGATTTTGATGCAAACTGGTGGCATTTGTTTTACACTCGTCTCTATACTATGCTTCTGCCGAAGTTACTAAAACGTATCTACTTTTAAGAGAGCAAGCAATACAAACACAATTTACCATATTGTGTTTCGGTGCTCGAGGTAAAACGACAATTAATGTCTTAATTCAGTATATGAGTAGTTTTATTTTTAATTCAGTATAATATTCGTGTGATAGTTTTTTCTTCATAACATTTTATAAAGTTAATTTAGTGTAACATTTTGTTTAGTATAATAGCTGTTTGCATAATTCCAGTGTAAAATCAATTTTTATATCCTCAATTTTTAAGCCATTTGTGAAACCTTTTGATTAATCATTAAACACCAGTAATATCTGTACATAAGCGAACATATTTGGTGAATAAAATTTTATCGAGTTCTTGGAGGGTGAATACTGTCTTTATTGGACATTAGCCTTTATCATCCTTAATGCGTAATTTGGTATATTCTAAATTGACTAGATTTGCAAGAAAATTCCCGACCCCTAAATTTCAAATCACTGACTTGAATGAGATCGTACTCATCGAAACGTACATGAAAGTCGTAATAATATGTGTTAAAGAAACCTATCTTCAAATTCAATAATCTGCATACACTCACTATTGTAATAAGGAAATTTAATCAACGGGAGAACGAATAATATGATGAAATGTTTACCATTATATGGTTATACAATAACTTACCTGAGTAATGCATCCAGTTTTACCATTCAATAATGAATTTGACTGAAGTTGACCTGGACAGACCCCTTGTGACAACAAATCTGTTGAAATTAGACAGTAATAAATACACAGAATGATGACATTACAATAAATTATTTATTTCATCTGTAAAATTTATGATTTGGAAATGATAAACTATTCCTCTCAACTCTATGCTAGAAGTCTGTCAAGTTGATGACATATTAGTTATTATTCATTAACGATGACACAAACGCTGGATGTAAGACTTGGAGACCGGCTCAAATGATCGATTGTCCCAGCAACTTTACCCGGATTGTCACATGGCCATTAATTAATGACAACTGATATACTTATATAAGCAAAAATATGGAAGTTAATCCAGGTATTAAAGCCTGACAAGTCCTGCTACACCTCCGAATCACCTTCATGAATGAGGGAGGACTCCAAACTAATCAGCTCAGTAGTCTGTTTGAAAAGATACGGCAAATTGATGTAACTTATCTGACAGTTATCTGAGCATAAATCATTGACTAGTCACATCTGAAATATTAACTTCTGTCAGACTCCAAATGCCTAGAATACTAACACACGGGGGGAAAGTCGGATTTTGTTCAAATTGTGAGTAAATTGATGTATAACTTGGGTTTTTGAATACTTCGAACTAGAATAAAAACATTTCGCTAAATAGAATGTTTGATGAGACGTTATCACGTATTTTCTTCTTAAAAGATATATATATATATAAACGAACCTTTCTCTTGATTATTCTGATCAGATTCCGCAGCATCAAATGAAGGAGTCAAGCGATTGGTTTGAATTAAAATCTATAAATATAAAAAACGATAAGTGGGAGTATTTGACCGTTAATCATTATATTAAAAAGGATTCAACAGGGAAAAATTCCTACTGTAATAACATTGAATGTGATAGCGATATTAATGAGTACTAACTGTGCATCAACTCATACACATAGACTCTTCAATTATCATGAACAGAGCAGAAACAAAGATTCATCCAGAATAATGTGAATTCATTTTATTTCTTTCGGTTCTCATCAGCTGTTTACAATCTATAATATTTTGAGATCAAAGTAATTATAAATATTGACATACATATAAATGTGAAGGTGATTAGAGACGAATGTATGTATCATTATGTAGAGAAGATCCCAATATAAGTAATAAGATCGTAAAAAAAATTGTTTCAGATAAATAACATGTGAGAAGGAAAGTTCCAGAATACTGAACCAGTGATTAACAATTATATTCGTTAGTAAACATGTGAATTGTGTAAGACACTGTAAACAGAATATTTCTACTGTTCGAAATAATCTTAAAACGACTACATTTCAAAGTCTTGAAGCAAATTAAACTAAACTATGCAGCCGGCCATGCGATTTCATAAAACATAGAATGAGTATTTTAACATTATTACGAAAAATCAAGAAAGCGGAAATATAAGGTGAGAGAATAAATCTTATATCGCTATTGATACGTATTCGTTGAAAATAAGAAAACAAACCCTTTTATCTGTATGTGCTTATATTTTTACGTCGTTCAAGACAACAATTAATCGAACCCAACTGGCGTATATACATCTTGAGATCCTGAGCAAATTGTCATGATATATATATATATATATATATATATATATATATATATATATATATATATATATATATATATGATTTACAGTAATGATATAATAACCATCGAGTGGATACGTTGCGTAATAATTAGATAATGACATTAAAATTAACATTGAGTAATTGGAAGAAAGAGGATTATTAATATTCAAAGTAATTATTAAATCAAGGAGTTGCTACGTTGCGTAATATGTGAAAAGAAGAAGGAACAGGATTTTTAACGGATGGTCAATAGAATATTAGTTACGTGAGAATCAAAAGATGAATGTTGAGAAATTATAAAGTTCAAAAGCAACAGAAACAAAATTAAAAATTAAAAAAAAAACCAAATGGGAGAAGTATGAAAAATAGTTTTGTCGAAGATAATCTTATACCGATGGCCAAGGCAGCGAAAGTGGTTGCACAAATCTCTTTTGAATGCAAAGGTCAGGTTTGTGAACATTGATTGCGATGGCTTCCGCAATGTGCAAAAGGCGCACTCGTAAACCATGTGGGATATGGTAGATAATCTTAAAAGCTTTATTCAATTCAACTTGACCTGTGTCAATCAAGTGAACGAGAATAGAACTTTTCATCACTTTTACCTGTCCTTTGCTTAACAACGACGGATGATGCTCTGTAATACGATAACGAACTTGCCGAATTGTACGCCCTATATAACTGGCTCCACAGGAGCAGTTGAATCGATAGATACACATGGATTTGGTGAAGATATACAAATTGTTACTATTCTAAAGACACTGTCTCTTTGATAATTTAATTGAAGAGCTTGACAAAACTAAACGTAAGCAGACTTAAGAGTAGGTGAGATGCTATACATAAATACTGGGATAATTAGGTTCATCTAGCGTATGATTTCTAAACAGGAAAAAACGTGTATCTTGGATTACATTGATAGCTACTATCCAGCCTAAATAAAATTGCAGTCTTATGCTTTAGAATAAGGACTTTAAACTGAAACATCGCAACCACAATTTTAATATTCATAAATTAAGATAATTATCTTAATTAGATCGATAGAATTTTATGATTAACCATAGCCTAGGCAAAAAAAATAAGACTAATTACCATACGATAACCATGTAATGTTATAATGTAAAAAAATTATACAGCAGGATTTATGACTAAAAGTGAACGAACTGAGAATAGTAAAAATAGTGTGATCTATCGGTGTCCGTGTTGATATACTGACAACAACAAAAACACCAAATAATCAACATCGGATCATGATAAATAAAAGCAAGTAATTAGCCAATTATTTTTATTTTTAATTACTTGTTTTTCAGATTTATTATCGGTAAAGAATGATGAATGTAGTATGCTTTCCCTAGGCTTCACTTGTTTACCCATATCTATTAAATGAATAGGAAAACAGCAAATCGATAGTTATGTATGTTACATAATATTTAATAAATTTACAATTCTGTACACTTGAACTGGTGATTCACAAAACAGACTATATTGTAGTGGCATTTTTATACAATTGTATTGTTTATACCTAATCTATCCTATTACTACTGATACTATTAATATTTCAAGCACACACTGAGAACTACTAGGAAAAAATCGTGTATAACTAATATCAACCAGTGTTACATGGGCTTTGTGATTACACTCTCAGTCCGCCAAAACCGTTACCAATTCAGTTTGTTCTTATGATTCCACTAAAAGAAATATCCTTCCACGATGTGAACAAATAAAGTGTAACATTTACCCACACACCATCAACAGCACTAGAGATCATCCCAACAGTATATCATTAGGTTTCACAAAACCAGTATGGTTAAAAGCCGAATGCATAACTTTACTTGGTAAATGCATTAACTGGTGACGATAGCTTTTAATAAATTACTAAATTGACCTGAAAGAGACGTTTATGCTATTTACATCTATAGTCCTCATCTGATATCTTCAAAAATATATGAACATGCTCTGTTTAGCTACACGATCACGGTTTATCACTAAAGAAAATCTAAGTTTTAATCACAACTTTATTAGAAAAAATCAATAAAAGAAATCTGCCATACACTATTATTATTAATGTAGTATTTTTAACATGATGATACACAACTCTGAATTCATTGGTATCTCTACGACCAATTATTCTTAATTTTGATTGGTTTTTTAAGATTTAATGCATTACTTGTACCTTAGCTAAATATTTAATAGCAAATGACGGTGAAATTCCTTAATGTTTAACCAATAAGTTATTCAATAAGAAATACACCTTATATGTAGGTCAGTGGACTTAGTGGTTGGTGATGTTTGACTTTCAATCACTGTGTAACAAGTGTGACTAGAGTTGCAGATACGTCGGCCTAAACAACCACACAGTATCCACTAGTTCTCGCACATCTACACACACAAAATATGGTTGAAAGTAAGGAACAGGAATATATCTTTAGTGAATGGATTACTCCAGAAGTGGTTTTCTTATCTGAAATATGTTTGATTTTGAGCCAAAGAATTGGATCCCATGAGTTCATTACAAGTTGAACTACTTTAACCGTTTGGTCAATATTTTACCAAACTAATAGAATCGCCAGTGCGATTGTGAATGATAAATATTTACACGGTTTAAACCAATTCATAATCAAATTCATTAGTTAATTTGGAACTTCAATTTTAAATAATCACTTACCTTTTAATTCAACATTAAGATCATTTGTTACAGAATCATATGAAATTGTTATAGGTTGAGTATTATGCTGGAAAAATAAGAACAATTAAAAGATAAATTCACTTTTCAGAAAAAGGTAAGTTAAACAAAAGAATTGAATATTTGAAAAATATCTACTAAAATATTGAAATACAAAACAATGAAATAAAGAAAAATAAAAGACAACTTACTTTTGATTCAACTCCTGTTGAAATATTTAGTGATGAAGAATGGTAAGAAGTTGGATTGTCCAAGGAAATTTCTTTATTCATTATTACTGAATTATTCTTTGTTTCTAATAGGATTTTTTTATTACAAGAAGAGAATGGAACAAAATAATACAGAAACAATAAACCAGTTGGTATGAACAAAATATTTTAAAAGTTAGTTGATAGACTAGGTTGACGAGAGTTGATGCTTCATATTAGGATTAAAATAAAAGTTTTGATGAATTATACAAACTATAATAACAAATTAATATGTTCGGTATGTGTTTAGTAGTGGAACACAAGACCCCTATTTAGTTTTATTCGGAACTCGTCAAGTGAATGTATCTGCACACGACTGTTGATATTCATACACTAAGACTCGAACCAAATACCTTTCGTTTCAAATACACAACGTATTAATCCCTGAGCTATTGAGTTCATGTAGCCACTAACTTGTTAGACGGATATCAGGATATTAGTGATGGTGAGTGGTTTCTCGTCGTTGATAATAAGAACTACAAGTGATCGGTCTCTACGGCTATATCTGCATCCTGAAAATGTTATATCACAAGTGATAACTAATTATTCGAATTCTAACACAATCCATATTGGTGTTTTTGTACATTGATCCATAATAAATTAGTGTGCCGTTCTGAATCAAGAATATACATTGATGAAGATCATTGACTATCGTTCATAAAGAGGAAATTTTGATTTTATCTACAAACATAGTTCAAGGTTTATAATCAAGATATCTAGACCACTGCTAGTCGGTCAATTATAATTGAGACAGAGCCTTGTAAAAATGTGCGATTGCTTAAACTGTTATATTACATCAAAATGATAATCTGAAGTTAACAAGAGGAATATAAAAAAGAATATAAATGATTGTTACAAATACTCAACGACAGAGAATAAAGTTTAATAACTCTGAATAAAAATTATGAAATAACACTTAATATTAAGACTTGGAAGACGTTAAAGTATGAATGCATCTGTGCCATTGTGATCAATTTTAAAATTATTATAAAACATTTAAGATAAAAGTAGATTCAATTTGTAGACCTTCTTCGGTAAGATGCTTAATAAAAATAGGTTGAGAAAAACCTTAGAATAATTAGAATCAATGAATGTTATCTAATCTCCAAAAGTTACTGATATATTGTTTTTTATAGGTTATAGAATACAATATAGTCTGCAGACTGAAATTAAAATGTCCTAAATCAGCAGGTGTAAATCTTTAAAAAAGAAGGAACTAGCCTCGAAATCAATCATAATAAATCATATGTATTTACAATAGTTATCGTAAAACATACCTATATTATTATCTTCTGGATTCTGCTTTATAGTTTCCGATGAACCAACCAATAGGACAGAACCGCATTTATACGTTTGCTGTATAATGGGAAAAGTTATAATTATGGCTGTTGTGCAACAGTAGGGCAAACGTAAAATTTAAAGGAGAAAAACTCATTCGGGAGTTTATCTCATTAATGTTAAACCAGACATTTGTAGTTGGCATAAGAAAACGACTTTACTTAGACAACCGTTGAAGATCTAGAAATGGTGGACAGCTGCATGGTCTAATATGGGACTTGTCAACATTGGATGATTTGAAATTTTAAGACCATATTTTTGTAAAATTCTTAGTTTATAGTATGATCAAAGTAAGCAAGTAGAAAACGATTCTGAAGTTCCATTTTGGATTTTATTCGTAAAATCATAAAATGATGTGCAGTACTGAGACAAGTATTGGCACGCGAACCATTTACGGTTATGTAGATAGGTATACCATTTCGCTCAGATAAGAAAATCATCACAAGATTGAGAGAATAAAAGACCATAAACTCAATTGGATTGTAGATCTAAGCTGTGTACGAACTAGTAAGCTCTTTAGATAATAAAACATCAAAAATACAATAATTACTCGTCCTCAAATATAGACATCCACTAAAACAGGGTTGGGATGAGACAAATGACAAAACATCATCAAACAAGCCTATAAACAAAAATATGTGTATACAGTTAGTGAGATGCACAGATAAATATTAACTTATATGTGATACTTTCAAAAACATACGAACACCAGTTGCCGATATTAATTATGATGCAACTGATTCACTTACATTTGAATCAGTATCTCGTGAAATAGATATAGAACGTTTTCCACGTTTGCTTAATGTAACTTCCTTATCAATCATCGTGGTGCTTTGTGCTAAACACAAAAAATAGCATAAGAAATAAGTGACAAACTAAAATAAATGAGATACCAACAAAACAACAAATAGGTTCAAAGTATTTACTGATAAATATTTTGATTCAGACGGTTTAGTGAAGATACCATAGTAATTAGAATGTAAGTTTAAAAACCAAATGATGTCAGCTGAAATATTGTTGCGAACCAGGAAGTTAAAGAACGTTAATCTTTCAGATAACCTATACCACCATCATTACTTTGCTTTGTGATTCGAGGACATTGTCTTTATTGAGATATTCAGAGGCTGTAGGCTCATGCATTACGGTGGCACATTTATGAACAGTCATAAACTAGAAAAAAATAAATGTTTAATAGTATCTGGTTTTCTATAATTTTACTGGATAAATCAATTCTCCCAGCATGATTTTTATTCAGTACTACTGGTATTTTTAATTCAAGTTTAAAATTAAATTACTTCACAACGTACTTGGTTATGAACCATACACTAAGTATGAAGGCTAACGATACTAACAGGTTGACAAAGATGAAACAGGTCAGAGCTCGAACCTGCAGCTTAAAAACCGAAAGTGGGACTCCTTAATTACTAAAACACTGCTTCACAAATCGAAAACCTGGAAGAGTAGGACACCTGTATTTTTCGAGTGTGAGACTCCTCAACAGTTCTAATCCACGAGCTTACTATTAAGTATCAAACTCAAGAGCTTTGGTCTCGCGCGCGAACCCTTAAGTCCTAGATGACTGAGTCGTTTTTAATTCAGTCTGATATTTTGATTTTGTTTCAATGTTACATCAATTCAAGACAATATTCTTCCGATTAGTTTAGTGTGAAATTCGTTCCGTATGAAACGAATTATGGGGCTTTGTAGTGGGTTTATATATTGGTTCCATTCACGATGTTATCTAACTGATCAAATGTGAGTGAACTCAATATATTAAAGTGGTTGTATTTTTGAATCGTAAATTACAGATTTAGATTTGCAAATGAATTAAAAGTACATTGCTCCAGCGAGGCCATTAAAGTAAAGTGGCAAACTAATTTGAATAAAAAATAAAAGAAAGAAAACTGTTTAAGAATTATTTAACTTTTTGCGGAGTGGCAGCATAGTGAATAAAGTTACATTTCTTTTTATTGGAGCAATTGAATAGTATCAACTGTCAGTGGCAACATATTTAGCTCATTGTGATGTGCATAAACCTATATTTAGTTAATGAATCACATTGAAACCATTTAAAAATCAATAATCATCATAAAACGATGAGTCTGAATTAGGTATGTTTATGAGGATTCAATTCGACAGTGAGTTATATTGTGAAGTAACATGTTAGTAGAGATAAGTCTTCATCGATTGATATATATACTGGATAATACAATATCAGGAATTGACTAAAGTTGCAAATAACCATCATATGATTTCAAATAAATGACCTAAGAAAATATTATGCTTACTATAAAACCCAAAAATCTAAGATTCAAGTTCGTGTGACGCTAATCGTGCGCAATACTGAGCATTCTTAAACTAAAAGCGATTCACAAGGCAATACGATGAACAGCCTTATATCAGCTCAAACTTCAAATCTAGACTATCAACATATTTCTCCGATTACTTAATCTATAAATTTTCTAAAAATGTTCAGTTTTTCTTTTTTGATATGCTAAACTGTTAGTATTTTATATTACTTCGTAGACTGACCATATATAGACAACCAACGGAAACTAAGACCTACTGGTATCGAACTACTCTAAAGTGCACATCCATAATCACATTAAAGAATGGACTCAGGATCTCCAGGTAGTAGTAGTAGTAGTAGTAGTAGTAGTAGTAGTAGTAGTAGTAGTAGTAGTAGTAGTAGTAGTAGTAGTAGTAGTAGTAGTAGTAGTAGTAGTAGTAGTAGTAGTAGTAGTAGTAGTAGTAGTAGTAGTAGTAGTAGTAGTAGTAGTAGTAGTAGTAGTAGTAGTAGTAGTAGTAGTAGTAGTAGTAGTAGTAGCAGTAGTAGTAGTAGTAGTAGTAGTAGTAGTAGTAGTAGTAGTAGTAGTAGTAGTAGTAGTAGTAGTAGTAGTAGTAGTAGTAGTAGTAGTAGTAGTAGTAGTAGTAGTAGTAGTAGTAGTAGTAGTAGTAGTAGTAGTAGTAGTAGTAGTAGTAGTAGTAGTAGTAGTAGTAGTAGTAGTAGTAGTAGTAGTAGTAGTAGTAGTAGTAGTAGTAGTAGTAGTAGTAGTAGTAGTAGTAGTAGTAGTAGTAGTAGTAGTAGTAGTAGTAGTAGTAGTAGTAGTAGTAGTAGTAGTAGTAGTAGTAGTAGTAGTAGTAGTAGTAGTAGTAGTAGTAGTAGTAGTAGTAGTAGTAGTAGTAGTAGTAGTAGTAGTAGTAGTAGTAGTAGTAGTAGTAGTAGTAGTAGTAGTAGTAGTAGTAGTAGTAGTAGTAGTGTAGTAGTAGTAGTAGTAGTAGTAGTAGTAGTAGTAGTAGTAGTAGTAGTAGTAGTAGTAGTAGTAGTAGTAGTAGTAGTAGTAGTAGTAGTAGTAGTAGTAGTAGTAGTAGTAGTAGTAGTAGTAGTAGTAGTAGTAGTAGTAGTAGTAGTAGTAGTAGTAGTAGTAGTAGTAGTAGTAGTAGTAGTAGTAGTAGTAGTAGTAGTAGTAGTAGTAGTAGTAGTAGTAGTAGTAGTAGTAGTAGTAGTAGTAGTAGTAGTAGTAGTAGTAGTAGTAGTAGTAGTAGTAGTAGTAGTAGTAGTAGTAGTAGTAGTAGTAGTAGTAGTAGTAGTAGTAGTAGTAGTAGTAGTAGTAGTAGTAGTAGTAGTAGTAGTAGTAGTAGTAGTAGTAGTAGTAGTAGTAGTAGTAGTAGTAGTAGTAGTAGTAGTAGTAGTAGTAGTAGTAGTAGTAGTAGTAGTAGTAGTAGTAGTAGTAGTAGTAGTAGTAGTAGTAGTAGTAGTAGTAGTAGTAGTAGTAGTAGTAGTAGTAGTAGTAGTAGTAGTAGTAGTAGTAGTAGTAGTAGTAGTAGTAGTAGTAGTAGTAGTAGTAGTAGTAGTAGTAGTAGTAGTAGTAGTAGTAGTAGTAGTAGTAGTAGTAGTAGTAGTAGTAGTAGTAGTAGTAGTAGTAGTAGTAGTAGTAGTAGTAGTAGTAGTAGTAGTAGTAGTAGTAGTAGTAGTAGTAGTAGTAGTAGTAGTAGTAGTAGTAGTAGTAGTAGTAGTAGTAGTAGTAGTAGTAGTAGTAGTAGTAGTAGTAGTAGTAGTAGTAGTAGTAGTAGTAGTAGTAGTAGTAGTAGTAGTAGTAGTAGTAGTAGTAGTAGTAGTAGTAGTAGTAGTAGTAGTAGTAGTAGTAGTAGTAGTAGTAGTAGTAGTAGTAGTAGTAGTAGTAGTAGTAGTAGTAGTAGTAGTAGTAGTAGTAGTAGTAGTAGTAGTAGTAGTAGTAGTAGTAGTAGTAGTAGTAGTAGTAGTAGTAGTAGTAGTAGTAGTAGTAGTAGTAGTAGTAGTAGTAGTAGTAGTAGTAGTAGTAGTAGTAGTAGTAGTAGTAGTAGTAGTAGTAGTAGTAGTAGTAGTAGTAGTAGTAGTAGTAGTAGTAGTAGTAGTAGTAGTAGTAGTAGTAGTAGTAGTAGTAGTAGTAGTAGTAGTAGTAGTAGTAGTAGTAGTAGTAGTAGTAGTAGTAGTAGTAGTAGTAGTAGTAGTAGTAGTAGTAGTAGTAGTAGTAGTAGTAGTAGTAGTAGTAGTAGTAGTAGTAGTAGTAGTAGTAGTAGTAGTAGTAGTAGTAGTAGTAGTAGTAGTAGTAGTAGTAGTAGTAGTAGTAGTAGTAGTAGTAGTAGTAGTAGTAGTAGTAGTAGTAGTAGTAGTAGTAGTAGTAGTAGTAGTAGTAGTAGTAGTAGAGAGAGTAGAGTAGTAGTAGTAGTAGTAGTAGTAGTAGTAGTAGTAGTAGTAGTAGTAGTAGTAGTAGTAGTAGTAGTAGTAGTAGTAGTAGTAGTAGTAGTAGTAGTAGTAGTAGTAGTAGTAGTAGTAGTAGTAGTAGTAGTAGTAGTAGTAGTAGTAGTAGTAGTAGTAGTAGTAGTAGTAGTAGTAGTAGTAGTAGTAGTAGTAGTAGTAGTAGTAGTAGTAGTAGTAGTAGTAGTAGTAGTAGTAGTAGTAGTAGTAGTAGTAGTAGTAGTAGTAGTAGTAGTAGTAGTAGTAGTAGTAGTAGTAGTAGTAGTAGTAGTAGTAGTAGTAGTAGTAGTAGTAGTAGTAGTAGTAGTAGTAGTAGTAGTAGTAGTAGTAGTAGTAGTAGTAGTAGTAGTAGTAGTAGTAGTAGTAGTAGTAGTAGTAGTAGTAGTAGTAGTAGTAGTAGTAGTAGTAGTAGTAGTAGTAGTAGTAGTAGTAGTAGTAGTAGTAGTAGTAGTAGTAGTAGTAGTAGTAGTAGTAGTAGTAGTAGTAGTAGTAGTAGTAGTAGTAGTAGTAGTAGTAGTAGTAGTAGTAGTAGTAGTAGTAGTAGTAGTAGTAGTAGTAGTAGTAGTAGTAGTAGTAGTAGTAGTAGTAGTAGTAGTAGTAGTAGTAGTAGTAGTAGTAGTAGTAGTAGTAGTAGTAGTAGTAGTAGTAGTAGTAGTAGTAGTAGTAGTAGTAGTAGTAGTAGTAGTAGTAGTAGTAGTAGTAGTAGTAGTAGTAGTAGTAGTAGTAGTAGTAGTAGTAGTAGTAGTAGTAGTAGTAGTAGTAGTAGTAGTAGTAGTAGTAGTAGTAGTAGTAGTAGTAGTAGTAGTAGTAGTAGTAGTAGTAGTAGTAGTAGTAGTAGTAGTAGTAGTAGTAGTAGTAGTAGTAGTAGTAGTAGTAGTAGTAGTAGTAGTAGTAGTAGTAGTAGTAGTAGTAGTAGTAGTAGTAGTAGTAGTAGTAGTAGTAGTAGTAGTAGTAGTAGTAGTAGTAGTAGTAGTAGTAGTAGTAGTAGTAGTAGTAGTAGTAGTAGTAGTAGTAGTAGTAGTAGTAGTAGTAGTAGTAGTAGTAGTAGTAGTAGTAGTAGTAGTAGTAGTAGTAGTAGTAGTAGTAGTAGTAGTAGTAGTAGTAGTAGTAGTAGTAGTAGTAGTAGTAGTAGTAGTAGTAGTAGTAGTAGTAGTAGTAGTAGTAGTAGTAGTAGTAGTAGTAGTAGTAGTAGTAGTAGTAGTAGTAGTAGTAGTAGTAGTAGTAGTAGTAGTAGTAGTAGTAGTAGTAGTAGTAGTAGTAGTAGTAGTAGTAGTAGTAGTAGTAGTAGTAGTAGTAGTAGTAGTAGTAGTAGTAGTAGTAGTAGTAGTAGTAGTAGTAGTAGTAGTAGTAGTAGTAGTAGTAGTAGTAGTAGTAGTAGTAGTAGTAGTAGTAGTAGTAGTAGTAGTAGTAGTAGTAGTAGTAGTAGTAGTAGTAGTAGTAGTAGTAGTAGTAGTAGTAGTAGTAGTAGTAGAGAGAGAGAGAGAGTAGAGTAGTAGTAGTAGTAGTAGAAGTAGTAGTAGTAGAGAGAGTAGAGTAGAGTAGTAGTAGTAGTAGTAGTAGTAGTAGTAGTAGTAGTAGTAGTAGTAGTAGTAGTAGTAGTAGTAGTAGTAGTAGTAGTAGAGAAAAACAGATATATACTGCTACCTGGTATTCAGTGCTTGTCAAACTAAAGCTAACCAATTCAACAATTTTCATAAACCTCTTATACTAAACTGTTTTTCAGCCTAAACGCTTTGTTCACCTGTACCAAAAGAACAAGTTAAATGAATCGCCCAATAGAAGGAAATACAATCATAAACACTGATCTATATGAATTAAATAAATCTTACAATTAACATGTTCTTTATGTGTTGGTTCCAACTCTTCGCATTTCATCATCTAAAATAAAGGAAACTATTTCTATGAATGCAGTTATAGTATTTATTCGAAACAATTCAAATGAATACTATCACCATTCGACTTGAACAAATAATGAATATTACACACACATTATTTATAGTATTAATCTTGACAATTATAATTATAATGACATAATCAGTTTCAATGTGATATAAGTCGTTATCAATAGGATATATAGTTATGCGCTAGCCAGTATTGTCTAATACACTATTACTAGTTCATGTGTTTGGTTGTGGTTGTTTTCTCATTAAAACAATTCTAGTAAGTCATAAACACAAATGTTAATAGTAACTCACTCTAATCTGTTTATGATTACAACCACTAATGTAAATACCGGTTTTTAACCATTTCCCTGATACCTAGTAACCGGATTTTTTATATCTATAAAATATATTTAAATGTAAAATGTAACTTAAATTATTTATGGGAAAACACTTTTTATCATTGAATAATAAATAGTTAATGCTTGTGAAGCATGTGATCTGTATATGAATGGATATAGTCATGTATCAAAAACGTTGATAATTTTTATCAAATGATTAAGCTCATAATTAAATAACAGAATTGCATATTCTGTCACTGGGATCAAAAATATTTTTACATATGCAAGACCATAATCACTAGTTCAGTAGTCTTTAAGATGTGAATAAATTTACGACAAGAATACTGGAGATAATCTGGATATTAAATATAGACTAGTTTCATATAAAGTCATTTCTGTAACAGGTTAACGTCAAATACGTATTCACTAAGGAATGGAGGACACTGAAGGGTTGTTTAATCTTTTTAAAGTACTCTGTAGCATTACGCAACCAAAACCACCATAAGACATTCATTTTTAGTATATTTGGTATGTGAAAAGAAGTAGAATTCATGATGTGTATTTTGTTTTATTTGGGAAACAGTAATTAGATGTATCTGTATCGCAGGCGTTCGTGTTCATACTGATTTTTGAACGTAATAATTCCTAATCAAACATCAAAATGATAGCTACTGAGTCTGGATACCCATTGAACATAACGCTATATCCAAGGAATCGGATAAGGTCTGATCTGTGACGACAAAGACCTATTAATTGTGGAATTAAAAATATGATAATGGGAAATTACAAACCCTTACTAATGAGAGATCTTCAGGTTCATTGGGCCATTTGCTAAACATCTAATGGTCCACACACTCAACCCCTATGAATTCGAGATAGAGAGCAAATAATGTCCACGTAATATATGATGTCTGCTTTATTGCCCAAAAATATATGTTAATATAAACCCACAATCCAAAACTCGTTGGTGTATGAAGGTTTATAGTTGACTGTCTACTTATACAGCTATATCCAATAATGTTAATACCAGGATGGACAAATAACATTTGATTCCTTTCAACTTTTACAAAATGAGCAACAAGAAAAAGAAATTTCTGCTTTCAGCTTCTTATCACATAATTATTCACAGATAAACTACTAAATTAACAGTAAGTAGATGATGGGATCTTATTACACGAAAAATGTTATATTTTGGTAAACCCCGAGTGAAAAATTTGAAATATTTGTGACACATTCCACATCAAATAAATGTTATTTGTTCATTTTCAACTATCGATTATTAAGACAGGTAGTCAACTCCACTGAATTAAAATACTTTGGCATATAAATAGAAATGTTATTCATCAGCTTGATCAGCATACTGAACTTAACTTATCCAAAAGTAAATTTAAAATTGTTTAATCGAAGAAACCGGTGAATTTTACTTTCAACAAATGTATGAAATCAAAATTCAACACCTCTTGAAATCACTTACAGTTGATTTCAAACTTTCAGATTTTTCACATTGAATTGTAGAATCATCATCCACTTTCAACGTGGAAACTGACCCAACTTTATACGTGGTATTATTTTTATTCGATGATACACTTATGGAAGCTATAAATAATGAAGAGTTTCAATGCATAAAATAAGGAATAGAAATATTTTCCAAATTCATTAGAAAACAAACATGAATAACACCTCAAAAGTATAGAGTTTTAGGTGAAATTGACAAACCAGTCAACGAAAGTGAAATCACTACAACATATTTTTTATGAATATTTAACCATTTTTTACACTTGTATGTTGATTGATACGAGAGTAAGTTGAAAAAAATCTAGGCAGCCGTCAGACCAAGATATAGCATTACTTTATGAAGTCATTTATCGTTTAAATGGTCTATACTAGGAACTGTAATCATCCTAATTGAAATGTCATAGTTTAATTGTAAGCTTCGGTTGAAAATCATATGTTACATGCCATAGACAGTGCACAGTAGAGGTTAATTTGACTTCTATGTTTTGTTTATTCTTCACCATTAATTACTATTTATTATTACATGGATTCATTTCTCAATTTCTTGATGAAAATTGTTACATTTCATGTGAATTCTACGTTGTTTATAGATGAGTTAGTCAGTCATTATTAACGAAGAGCATGGTACAGATGTACAACAGCCCAAGTTATATCATATAAACCAGATGAAACAAAATTAATAGAATGATTAGCAAAAATATCGAAACAACGAGGTAACAACGATAATAAGAACTACTGAACATTGAGAATATGGTTCAAAAACACAGAGTCACTGTTTAGAGGAAGATAAAGAGTGAATGTTCATGCAATGCTGTGGTGTATTCTAACCCGTATCATTCAAAGTCTCCATCCACTGATCATGGTTATCAAGAGCACCTCAGCCGGAGATTCCGTATCATCCAGTATGGCTCAGATCAAAAGTTAATGACTTCATGGCTGATATCGCTCATTGCATTTCCTAACCACCTCAAGTCAACGAAGACTTGTAACTTTATCAACTAAAATTCCTACCTTTACCTAGTACCATGGGTCTAACATTAACATTGCTCACAAGGTTGTCCCATGAAACAAAAACAATCGTTCAAAGACGTCTATGAGTGAGTTAAATGTGAGTAAAACTTATTATATGTACATAGTTTGTATTTTTACTTTATTGATATACAAGGGATACATTTTGATCATTGCATTTTGAGTAATTTGATAGCTATTAAAAATCAATAGCTTAATAAATAATGTACTTCCATCTGGAGTAATGAAAACTTAATTCAATATGCATATACAGTAGGATCCCAGTGTGTTCAGCTGATGGATAATATTATATAGGACAAAATGCACATAATGTGATTCAGTGTAGATCATTATCAAACAACTTAATAAATTAAATAATTCATTGAGAAATTGTATTAACAATATTACAATTTTTAAGAGATAAAAACGTTTTACTTCTACATAATTAAATTAACAACGTTGATTAAGTAGTAAGTGGATAGAATTTGCTATCTAAATACTTGAAATATTTACACTAAAGAATAATCACAGTCAGAATGGGTTTTGTGGAGAGTTTTAGAAATTTCACAGGTTGAAATCATGAGTCAGTTGAAGCTAGACCACCATTGAAAACCTGGAAGCACTGGACGGCCGTTTCGTCCTGGTATGGGACTCCTCAGCAGTGCGCATCCACGATCCCGCACTACGCGGGGCTCGAACCCAGGACCTACTGGTTAAGTGCTCGCGCGCGAAGCTAGTAGGTCCTGTGTTCGAGCCCCGCGCAGTGCGGGATCGTGGATGCGCACTGCTGAGGAGTCCCATACCAGGACGAAACGGCCGTCCAGTGCTTCCAGGTTTTCAACGGTGGTCTAGCTTCAACTGACTCATGATTTCAACCTGTGAAATAATCACAGTATTTGTAGTTAAATATTACTCAAAACATTCATTATATTTGGAGATTTTAGGTAATGTGGCTCAAAATCGACCACACTGACGCAGATACATTCACTCTATCTGACTCAAGAAAGTGAATATCCGTATTACTTCACATACATCTTCCTACTCTGCCTTTTTGAACCGTATTCTCAATGTTCAGTAGTTTCTTTTATCGTTGTCACTAAATTATTTTGATGCTTATGTTAATCATCTAATTAGTTTTGTCTCATCGTGTGAATATATTATGACAACGTGGGACAACGTATGTTCCAGACACTACATTGGTTGCAACATAAAATTTTTTATTACCATTGGTTGATACTTATGCAGAACTGCTAGTTCTATCGTTAGAACACCAAACTTTCAACAAGTGAACTCACAGTTCCGAATTCTGTTCTACCTATTTCCATGAGGATAGTGTTGATCGAAGCGATACCGAGCAGTAATATCGACAACAAATTTCTACCAATATAGTGCTCATCCATGGAGTGCATCCCAAAAAACAGAAAACTCACAATGGATAAACTATTTCTGACAACATTTTGTTCACTCTGAAAATTTTCATGAAATTTGGATTTATGATGTAAAATACTATTTGAAAAAGATTAAACACAGTTCGATAAAATTCGCTTTTACATTCGAAGTTGTTTTCTAGATAACAGTAATCAAGAGTACACAATTTATTGCACTGGGTAATGAAACATATTCATTATATTTAGGCTAATGTAAGACTTAAACAAGGTAGGGTTGAAGTTTTAACCTGCGGTTACCTAGTTTAATGAGATTCAAATATGCACATCATTGACGTACAGTTTTACACAGCTGGATATAAAAAAAATATATATATATATAGAAAAAACATCTACCAGGGCATATTATAAACGAAACTATTGTTAATGTGTGAATATGAAATTCGTATTAAAACATTAGAGAATATACATCTTACCGTTAATATGCTTTTCATTTATCTCAACGTTACATGCACATTCCTCAGCATTTGTGTACTTTGGTACAATATGAGGATTGATTTTATCTTCTTTCTGTAAATTGCATTGTAATAAAAATATAACCAGTTAGAAAACGAATTGAACTTATAAGCGAAATTAAAACTTACTACTGTAACCACTATTGCCCATATATGGAATATATCCAAAGAATAGACTATAACACTTATTGATTACTGTGAAGTAACCGATTTTATGTTTGTCTAATCACTAGAGTTGGCAGAATTCTATCGATGTAGTTACGTTGTGATCATAAGTTTAAATGACTCCATAACATGATGGTTAAATGAAAATCAACAGGAAGTTTATAACTTAGCTTCTATAATACCTGCCATTCATCAACTGTGTGCATCTGTGATCTTGGGGAAATGATGCTCATTGTGAGGTTAGGACCGGTAACACTTAATATTACAATCAAAAATATTATCACTGAGCTTTGTACACCGTGAATGAAGACATGTACAACTCAGATATGTACAATTTATCAACGACTGATATCAATGTTTGTCTAATTTTTTCGTGCTGATTGAATTGTATCGATCATGTTGTAATGTCTCCATTAGCCAAATAACTTGGCCACTATATATTATTATACATTCACACTAATGACTATGAATAGAAACTGACAACAATCAATATCGTCTGATTTCAATACTAAGTTGTAAAATATAAAACGTAACCATAAGGATTAAATAGTTTAATAACAAAATCTTAACAAACATAAATAATCGACCATCTCATTCTTAGTAGTGATAGCAATTAGTTTATCGAGTAACATAAAATTATTGACCTGATTCGTTATTATAATTATTATTTTTATTATTTAATTCATCTTGATTTTAAGATAGGAAAGAAAAATTACAAAATCCTCAACAATAAAAGACTGTTTTGCTCTTTTCATTTTTATTGTCACAGAGATAGGAAAGGAATTAATTAATTAATTGCTTAGTTTTTCTCCAGATTTTAAAGACAATATATACGGTTCTTCTTACCTATCGATAACTACTGCAGACACAAATGACCTTAATGAATTGATATCATCATTATTTAGATATTACCAAAACTATTACTTATATATATAGAATATAGGGCGACAATATTGTGTCCAGATAATTAAAGTTTACACGAAACGCTAGACTCAAGTCTATTGGGTAATCACTATATATATATATATATATATATATATATATATATATATATATATATATATATATATATATATACTGCTTCGAAATCCACAATGAATAGTTCCTTATGACTTACTATAAAACATCAATTTGTCAAAATACTTGACGAAAAATCTCACTAAACGAAAGCTTATATGTTTATATATATAAATCATGAATAACACAACTTTAAAAAAGTATGGCGATTTATTGATACACCATATGATACTTTAATGGATTGCGATGCATATTACAGTGGTGACCCAAATGCTAGTTTAGCATTATGCATAACTTCAAGTATGGTTGGTGCAATTTCTATTTACATTCTACCATTTATTTGTATATTCGGTATCATTACAAATATTTATATTGGTTATGTATTTTTATATGAATTTAAGAAATTAAGTCGACAATCAATTTATATGTCACTTATATGTTGGTCTGATGCAATTACTATACTATTTCTTGGTATCCTATGGATGATACCAGCGAAAGGTTTACCGTTTGCTAGTGAAGGACGTATATATTATTTTATCATTTATGAATCTGTTGAATTATGTCGATTCTATCGTGGTATCTATTCATTGACATCAACATTAGCAAGTAATTTATTATTATTAACTAGTATAGATCGCTGTTTATGTATATATTATCCATTAAAATATCGTACAATACCTGTATATTATGCATGGTATTTGATTGGTGGAGTTAGTTTCATTTCATTCTTATGTGTTTTACCTGTTATAATATTAGTTGATTTTCATGATATTGGCACATTTACAACATGTTGGTTACATGAAAGTCAAGCATTTTTGCAAATATTTATTATATTATTTAATAATGCTGGTTTTATACAAACAATAGTTATACTTGTATTGAATATCATTTTTATGATAAAAATGCGTAAAACATTTACCAAAGAACGTTTAGCTGATCCACAATCGATTGAAAGTAAAGAATGGTCAGCTAGTGTAATTTTATTCATTTTAGCAACAACATTATTATTGTTTAGTTTACCACAATGTGCTGCATATTTAGCTGCTTTCTTTTTTCCATCTGTGATGGAGAAATCACAATCGGAACAATCAGTACGTTTAGCTTATAATATTGCCGATATAGCATGGCAATGTATATTTGCACAGAATGCTTCAGCAATATTTGTTTGTTGGCAAAGAATGCAGGAATTTCGACAAGTGTTTTATCGATTATTCTTGAAAGGACCATTACAACCACTTAGAAAGTATGTAAATGAAGCACAATCCACTATACATTAATTAAATATTCTCTTAAATAAATTCTCATATTGTATGTATAATTATACTTGTAAAACGTTAAACTTTACATGAAGTACTGGTTTGAGGGAAGAGGAAGTTAAAAGTTTGACCTTTCAATCACTTGGTCACAAGTTTGAGCACCGCTTCAATTAATTTGGTTTAAGAGATCGGGTAGTATCATTGGCCCACATGCAATAATAATCGTTTATGGTCGACTACACGAATGAATACTTAGTAAATGAGTCGGATTAATAAAATACACAATAGTGATGGTATATTTCAAACACGAAATATGCTCAGTTAAATTCACAGTTTGTTTAATATTTTCAACAAACGAAATACAATCAAGCTCATTTTTTAAGAGTGTAGACACATTTAATAAAACAACATAATACGATGGAGAAAATAGTAATCAACTACAGAAACCAAACTAACAATAGAAACTATTGTAAATGTTTGTTTTATTTCTTAGTGAACTTTCAACCAATTTTAATGCATCTTAGCTTGTTGTTTATTTCAATACCTTTTAATTTTTGTACGTATTTTGAAATTACGCGTAAAAATGTGTTAACTTTAAATAAATACACTGTTTTTATTCAGTAGCTTTTTATTTATCTGCTTATGAACAATTAAGCTTCTAAGTTTAGAAATCAAACATTTAAACGTATAAGTATTCATGTAATTTACAGGTCGATGGTCGTTATTAATTAATAGAGACTGGCGAACTATTGAAAATAAACGAGCGATGAATAAAAATGCCATTTAAGACTTACGACTGATCCAATCATAAAATACTACGTGGAATCGAAACTATAAAATTTGGGCATTACTGTGACCGGGATAAATTGAAGCAAAAGTTTCTGGGATTATTTGATTTTATGTGAAATGTTCACAGATTTATTTGCTTAGTTTTGGATCACATTTTTTTTATGTGATGGCTAGTGATATAATCCAGCTGTCTAAACGGAATTAGTTGGTGATGAAATTCATACAGAGGCGTTGGGTCAGTAAACTGTCACTGAAGGAGATTCACTTTTACCTACATTCAATAATTACGACTACATTTGATTGATGTGCGTTTTTCTTACATCGATCCAGTTAACTTCACAATTCATGGGCTTCATCTTCATACAGTGACTGTGAAATCTAACCTGAAGTTTGGTATCATTGAGTATATGGTTATTAACATAAGTTTCAACTATTTTATGGATGCCAGTTTCTGATGAAAATGTTTTTTTTTTAAACTGTTACATTTGCTTAACAAAAGTCTCTCGTTTTTGAACATTTTTGAAATCACTGGCAATTCAGTAGTGCAAATAAGAATAAGACTTCCTGACTGTTTGTAAGAGCACTCTGTTAATATATTTTGATTGCCTATAAATTTATGCATTGATACAGTACTTTTCAATATGTCAAAATCATCCTAAAATCATTAAATTACAATTGGAAACACAACTATATCATGATGAAAAATAAAAGAGTGAGAGAGAGAGTAATCGCTTTGCATTCTACGATGCGTTATTTCTGGACAGTAAAATATTTCCTAAAATTTATAAATTTGAGTAGGTTAAAATTAATTTCAAAGTTTCAGTCTGAAATAAGAATTAAGTCCTTAAAATGCATTCAATGAAATTCGTTTCGGTTTTGAAATATAAGTAAATAAATCACATTTAGAGTTATCTGTCTACCAAACACATAATTTACTGATTGAAAGTAGAATCCGTTAAGCACTGAGTCGAACGTGTGACACAGCAAAATACAGTTTGGTAAGATTTCACTAATTACTAGTTTTCAAAAAATGAATGCTGTTAGGGTTCATCGTGTTTATGCCACACTCATTACTTAGGTAAATCTAATTCTTCTGTAGTTAAATATTCACAAATCATTGACCGTGCTATGATTTCAACAGTTTTATAACGACACACATAAGAAAACAGAGAGACAACTATTTGCAGCTTTAATTGTTGACAATACATTTAACATAATGAAGCACTTACATTTTTTAAAATCTTGATAGTTTATTTGGTTACTTTGAATGTTTTGGTTTGTATTTAACTGAATTAGTGCAATATGAAAACAAAGTTAATCTGAACTATGAGACAAATACTAGATTGATTACATTTGCTTAAAAATACTACTGAAAATGAAATGAAGCTATTCAACGAAATATTTTTGTACAAAAGATATTTATTGAAATTAAGGAATATAAAGAAAAATTGGAAAGGATGTACACCTTTAGTTTCCTATTATTGAGATATAAGTCGATTAGCCATATGTTGAAATGGAAACTTTAATACGGCGATCAGTTAAACATAAAATATTATTAAGCTTATTATCACTACTATAATTATCATGATTATTATTATTAATGAAAAGAGTATGTTTATGGTTCATCTAAACGTCAAACACCATCATACAATACAGCGTACCAATTTACCAGTAAGTATGTACATACATACAGATGAGATATTATTCTTAACTTGCAAATAAATAGGTGATAACATGGTTATGAAGTAAAATAAATCCCAATAATTCAATATGAACAGAAGATAAACACCCGTCATCTATTTATTGTAAAGTATACAGTTAAGGCAATTCAGAAGACTGAATACAATCAGAATTTCATATTGTTACTTAGAAATGATCTGAGACGAGTGTAGATGGGTTTATTGACTTCTTAACCATATTAATATAAACAGTATTGTAGATAACAATGTCTCCTATAATTAGGTTTCAGTATTCTAATGTTCTCAATAATTTAGAGGTCTTTTATTTTTTATCTAAATATCTGAACAAATTAGTATGTCATTAAACTGGATTGTTAGAAATGTATTCAACTGATGTAAATCACATTAATATTCTGATAAACTTCACCATCTCATTACATACTATCTAATTGGATAACCAAAGGAATTAATTGTTTTAAACAAGAATATTTCATATCTATATATCTTCTTTTATTGTTATGAATGGAAAAAACAAATTTATTTAGAATGAACTTACTATCACAACTTGTTGTTCATTGCAACAGTCAATGATAAATGATTTACAGTCGGGTTGAACATGGATCAATTCTTGGTCAATAGATAGTTCAGGAGAATAAGATATTCGATGAATAAGTTGTGGAATGATAAATGTTCGAAGATATATCTTAATGATGATGATAATGATAATAATAATAATGGAAATTGTAAACCAGAAAAAAAGGAAGTATTTAATGATTAGATGCGGCAAAACACATATGATAAATACATGAAACAATAAAAAAAAACATGGAAAGCTAAATAATAACAACTCATATAGTTTTACGACAAGATAATTACGAAACAGTTATTAGTAGTTATCAAAAACGACATCGCCTTAGAAAACAACTTAGCATAAGTTCTTGATTAAACATTAGGAATGGGCTTGGCTTAGTGATAGAATCATTCAGCTTCTAACCAGTAGGTCAGGAATGTTGAACATTTCTTCTGCTTTATTTTAGACAACTCAATAAATATTAGTAGGGTTAAATAAATAAGGTATGACTTAAAGCTGAGTGGTCGGCAAATAGGTTACGTTATTATTTATTCATTATTCCCAATGATTAATATAACTGATAAACTTTTGTAAGTGGAAGAATAACAAACATATTATCTGTTGAAGTGTATTTATTCCGTTTTTTCTTGTTTTAAAATTCTTACACATTCAATTATTTTAGAGGTAAGACGCTCGACAGATATGAGAACCATGGATTATGTCATTTATTGTAGTCCCGAATACTTTTTTTATTAATATTAGGTCGTTTCAATAACGTCTTGAAGTATTACTGCTACTATTACTACTCTTATTACTGCAATAACTGTGATTGCTTTGCTGTACTTTAGTACTTCTGAGACATTACCACTGAGCTATTTGTGCCTCAACTGTATATATAATACAAAACCAACAAAAAAATTATTGATTAACTTCGTCGAAAAAGGAGCGAAATTTTTCCCGCTAAATTCATGTGATTTTTATTTAACAATACAATGGGTTACTTCATACACATAGTTCCCTTTATTATTTTAAAGAGAGCAAGAACAAAGATTGGTACAGAATAATATGAATTCATTTTATTTCGTTAGGTTCTCATCAGCTTGTCGACCTTTGATTATGTATCCCTTTCATTTTACCACCAACTGTGTATACAAATTCACATGTATCTGCCAAAGCAGTTACATTGGTAGAACATAAAGGAGAGTCGACGTCCGATTCAAAGAACATATTTCGAAACGTTTAACATCAAATGGATTGAAAGCATCCAACAGTGCCATCGCAAGACATCTCCTTGACACAGTACACGAAGTCGATACACTGAAGTCCTTCAAAGTGATTATTAAACAATCATGCTCCAACCTTCTGAAATTTGCTAAAGCACTAGCAATCAAACGTCTAAAACCAGACCTATGTATACAAAAAGAGACAGTAATAAATCTTTCTTTACTCTGGTAACAATAACCCCCTTTTTTCATTCATTTATTTCTATTTGTTTATTTCTCTCTTTCTTTATTTATTGCGTCATTACTCCAACTCTTTCTGAAGTTTAAATTACATCATACATAAATGATTGATTTCAATTCATATTTTCTTTATAACCATTAATCTATTTTCATGAGTTCTAATCACTATTTCAATGTTCCAGAACTTTTCCTCTCTAACTTTATTTATTTATTCGAATCAAACATTTTATGAGCTCATTAACTCTGTCTGAATCTTTGCTACATCATCATACACATGTATTGATCTTTCATCACCCTCTTATGTATAAGTATGTCAATATCTGTAATAATGTTGAATTTTAAATAATTTAGGTTGTAAGCAGCTGATGAGAACCTAACAAAATAAAATGAATTCATATTATTCTGCAGCAATCTTTGTTCTTGCTCTCTTTACAATGGGTTACTTTAACTATTAGAAGTACCTTTATTTAAGGCACAAGATTTACACTAAAAACTAAAAAAACCTAATGAATCCCCGATTTCAGTGGGACCACTACAATAATATTTCAAACGGATTTGAATTGAATAAATAAAATACAACTGTTGATAAGCTCAGTTTAAACATGACTGTTTAATTGAACTTAAAAACAAATACAATAATTCAAATTATCCATATTTGTGGATTACGGCTTCCAGTGTTCACAACGGTATAAAGATATTTAGTTTTTAGGACAGAAATAAAGTAAAAAGTACTATGTCATCAGTATTATAAATAACAATTAATATTTCCTGCCTTACACTGAGTCACGAAATGTCAGAAAACTTAATTTTTCTACTTATTAGGATATTAAAAATATATTATTTTTATTATTAATCATCTATCTAACATTCAATCTATTGAAAGTTATCAAACCAAACCTTCTGTATTGATATCTATAAACAATAATTATTAAAAACCTATCGAAGTCATGGATCTACTATAATTATAATCTCTACATCTGGCTGAATATTTTTTCTGAAACTAAATAACACTGATCGATTACCGCTGCTACAATAAAAACTAGTAAACCTGAATAACTATACCCTATTGAATGTCATGAAATAGGAAACATAAAGAGTTGTAATGTAAACATCTGCTGCAATGAAAGTAATGTAAGTAAATAAGACATCAATCACTGGAAAGTGAACTCGCCTAAAAGTTTATAGAATCGATTTCGAACCAAGTATTTTTGTCCGAAGACTAATGGTACTAATCAAGTTGATACTTTGAGATTTGTTCAAGGTGATTAGCAGGGATTCAAAATCTAATCTACTAAAATTTATTGCATACATATTAATCAAACACCACAAAGTTGATTTCTGTTCGAAAATGAACAGCGATTACATTATCCTTATCTTATTGTGGTATTTTTTCCCAGCTCTTTTTCTTACTTCAATGACATTATTTTTAATTCTTTCAAAGTCATAATTTCACTCTTAACTGATTGATCTCAACTCTTGTTATCATTAGATTGTATTAAGCTGTTCTCTTGTGTAATCGGTCAAATTTTTTGTTTGCGATCTTGTCTTTTTAAAATCTAATTAACATAAATTGAATCTTCAATCAATGACGTATCATATTTTATTGCTAAACAACTTTGTTTGTACGAGTTTGTTAACTCCCGTGTATGATTTCAATTTTGAAAAATTATAAATTGTACCCAACTGATGAGAAACTAACAAAATGAAGTGAATTCATGTTATTCTGGTAAGGTGTTGCATTTGTTCTCAAGTTTATAAAGAAACACTTGTTCTAAAATGAAAAAGTCCTAGTAAAAAAATGTTACTAGTTGAGTTCATGAGTCTATCTAAGCTACGCCACCATTGAAAGACTGGAAGCACTGGGCAGACGTGCTTCTAGGTTTTCAATGGTAGTGTAGCTTAGATAGACTAATGAATTCAGCTATTAACATTACTACAATCTCTACAAATCCCCATTCTGATAAAAAAAAGTGCTAACTAAATGGTTATTCTGATAGTTATTATGAGTTACCTTCTATCCACATGACTAAAATGAATGACCTGGATAGTTTATGGGTCATAAACCATATGACTGATTTTAGTATAATCACTGTCCAGTATTTTACAATAATGATTATTCTCAAAAATACAGAAAAATTTAAATGTCCTTTTACAAATTTTAGCGAGTAATATTGTAGTGAAGGAGAACACAGTTGAGGACAACCGAATTATATTTAGCACAAAATTACAGAGTTACTTGGTAAAATAGAAAGAACATACTATAATACCTAATTTACAAAATGCTCAATAATTGTCTCGAACTTCATTGTTCTTGCATTTCTATACTAATCGCTTTCTATTCCCGTTCTTCCTTTCTTGATCTTCCCAATCTTCTGCTGCCAAACATTACATTCCTGACTCGAGTTATATACTACTTATGTCAATATAAGTAGCACGCACCACAATATCACGAGGTGCAAATTAAACAGCAAAAGTATAGGTGACCTTAACTTGATAACAATAGGAAGACACAAAACAAAAACAATCAACAATCAAAACTTACATTATTACTACCAAGTTGAAATGTTTCTGGTGAATAATGAAGTGAATTCAGAATTTCATGAACAATCTTTAATGTCGAGAAAAATAATAAAAAGAAACTAATGATCAACAATGTTCAATGTAGTGTTGTATTCATGAAAATGGAAAGTGATGAAGCTATAAGATTATAGAAAGCTTGTTCATTAATTATAGAAAATATTACAGAACTACTAAAATTTTTAACCTTATAAATATTTTTAAAGTTGATTTATTTTCAACTATTTTCTTCAGACAAAAACGAATCAGTTATTCAGTGTCCCTTTTAAGAGTTGGTCAAGTTAGTCTCTATTCTTTAAATCACGTCATATTTATCAATTTTAAGTAGCTCAATAATAAAATACGAGTAGGCTTTATTTATTTCCCCTTCATTTCCAGTATGACACAAGCTAACTGTCAATGCATCTTGTACTAAGCATAAAAATGCAATAACCAATATCTGGTTGATTCGTCAGTACCACATACTGTAATCAACTTTCGTTTGTTAAGATTATTATATTTCACAAAGCCAATATGGATAACACATCAAAGAAACTTGAAACACCAAAAAAGAAGATGGTAAAGAAATTCAGTGGTATAGAACGGTCTGAATTTTGAATCGTGTTGCATTCGTTGTAATGTAGAGCAGTATATTTATTACTAGTATGGGGGTTGTGGAGATTATTAAGTTTTTGATTGAGATCATGAACCGATTGATGTTAGACCATCACAATTGAAAACCTGGAAGCACTGGACGGCCGTTTCGTCCTATTGTGGGACTCCTCAGCAGTGCGCATCCACGATCCCGCTAGCGGGATTCGAACCCAGGGCCTTCGGTCTCGCGCGCGAACGCTTAACCAACTGGACCACTGAGCCGGCATCCAATGGTGACAGTTTCTAACATCAACCAATCCACGAAATTGCGCGACCAACTTCCGTTGTACTGAGGTAGATACCTGTCTCTACCCGACAAGGATTAGCTCCACTGGTCACGGCTTCTCACTAGAACTCCGAGAATTCCACCTAGAACGCACAGGAATTTACGTTTACTAACAACAACTGCAAACACTAGTATCTTCAGTATAGAAATACTTCATAATTTTGAAAGCGGGCATGCAAGTAGCTATTTTATCAATATCATTTTTTATTGTTGAAAATACTTAGTGAAAATCTAATCTCTAACTAGTGAACATCCATAATAAGACAGTGTTTAATAAAACATTATGATAAGTAATTATCAAAAGATCACTTGGACAAAGAGGTTGAATAAACAATTAGCCAGTAGAATCAAACCCTGAATTTAAATTGAGCATCAGAAGAGAATTATCGAGAGAAATGTAATTAAATAGATATTAAGATTGTACTGTAGTATCACATATCAAGCAAGAATATAACGGAACAATGAGTTTATAAATAATTAGACAAGATAACAGAATTACCAACACAGGAAAAAAAAGAGAAAATGAATGAGAAATACATTTGTTTGTGCAATTTAACACTTACGGCTTTATTCAATGATTCATTCTGTTTTAATTCTCTTATTTTCGAACTATTTGGTAATAATGAAACAAATCGATTACAAAATTCTTTCAAAGATAATCTATCCGGATAACTTTGTTTAACCGCTTGTAGAGTATTAATTAATTCAATACCACGAATTTGTGCACGTATTAGATTGACACATATACGTGCTGGACTAAATACTAAATTTTTATTTGGATAACGTTTCATTAATTCAGATAAATATGAGTTGGATGTATTATGATTAACGTTCTCATTATTAGTATGATTGTCGTCATTTGTAAGACGATCATTAGAGGGATAATTTGTTTGCATCAATTGATTAAGAGGTATTTCTTCATTTAATTCACATAGACCAGCTGTAGATACAGGTAAAAAACAGTGAATCCAATGCATACCACTTGGTGGACCACCGTCATTAAAACCGGATCCAGGATCATTTGGATTATATGAAGCATTGTGTGCGGCACAGTCATATAAAGAACGTGTTAATGTATCCTAAAAAAACATTGACGAAGAACTTTTTCAACATAAAATTATTTGAAGAAATATCTTGATAAAATAACTTCAAAGTCTAATTAAATAACAAAAAAACCATCACAATGGTTTTAAGATTATAAGTGTGTTTTTTCACAATCCTTACAAAGTATCTTATTTCAAATATTGATTAGAATATAAATGCACAGTTATGACAAAAACACAAGACAGAGTATTTACTTATATAGGGAAATACAAAAATTATAATTGAAATAATTTCGATTTTCAACTAGTCGACTTGGTGAGACCGTAATTTATAGACAATCTATGAGCAAAGTTAAAGTGATCTTGAGAATGCCCACGTACTACTTAGTATTAAATGAGGGTTATAAACCAGTGCGAGGAATTAGAGATATGATTTACAGTAAACGGTTAGAGTTAGGAATTAGATTTAGGGTTTTATCACGAAATGACATCAGCTAAAATGTCAACAACAAAAAACATTTAACCAAATGGATGAGTGAATTTCGCCCCAAAACCCAAGAACCGTTATCTTAAATCTGATTGGCTCATCCATAAATTGTAGTCTCGCCGTCTATACAAATCGATTATTTATGTTGATTAACAATAGACAGATCGTGAGCTGTAATGTTAAATTATAAGTTATTGGTTATAAATGAAATTGTCGTTGGAATTATGTTATTTGAAATATGTTCGATAATTCTGGTTTTATTTTCTTGTCAGATATCGAACCAGTATCAGGCAAACGAAGCGTTGAAATTACTTAAATTTCAATCACTGAAATAATAATCCATAGATTTTATTTCTTACGAGATATCGTTTTCAGAGATCAAGTTCCTTGCCGAAAATCACTAACAACAATACTGATTTATGATATGGGGTCTGAATACGTATTTTTCTAAAGAATAATTCATATGGGAGAAATGAGTAAGGTGATTGAAAAAATATCTTGTTTTAGCACGTATAAAAGTTAATATGACTGACATACTATAGATATAACACCCAATATGAGCTATATGTAAAACCACAAAATATGTCCACAGAAAACATGTTCGAATAACGAAATGAGAAATCCACGAACAGGAAGCGGATCAATATTAGTTGAAATCACTAACTGATCTAAGCAATGAAGCACCGAACGGCTGTTTCTTCCTAGTATAGGACTCCTCGGCAGTTTGCATCCACGATCCCATGCATGAGACTCGAATTCAAGAACTTCGGTCTCGCATGCGAATGTTTAACCTCCAGATCACTGAACCAACATCCAGAGGTTTCAGTATCTAACTTTAATCAATCCATGATATTGAACAACCCAGCATTCATTGCCTGAGGTGGATATCTGTCAGCTCAGAGGTCTAGAGTTTAAGCGCTCGACCACAAGACAAAGGGACCTGAGTGTGGGAACGTGGATGCACACTGCTGAGGGGTCCCATACTTGTACGGAACGGTCAGTTTGTGCTTTCAGATTTTCAATGGTGATATAGCTTAGAGTGACTCTTGATTTCAACTATGAAAACACCACAATCTCCGTAAATCCCCATACAGATCAAAAATAGTTACTTTGGAGCGCTTCGTTTAATTGAAAAAAGATCAAATGAGTAAAAGCATTTGAAGTTCGGATAGGTACCGCCTACAAAATTATGAAATATATTTTTAAATACCTTATTCACTGTAGTTAAAATCGAGCTATTCGTTTTATCAGGGAATATTGAAACCTAGAAATAATTCCTGGACTAGATTTTTAAAGCGGGTTAAATTAATTTTGATGCGTTTTTTTTGGCTACTTAATAATAATGAGTAGATCAAGCATAAATCTCAATTTAATAGGTTAAATGGACTGTTAATATCAATGTAATATGAGTTTCATTTTATTTGAGACTCATCAGTTGGATATACCTATATCCAGATGTTGACTCTTACATCGACACTAAAACAGTACATTTTAATTTAAGCACCATGTTACATTCCATATATTGAAATAAAAGTAAAAAAAAAGTCAAATAATTCACAAGAAACTTTTATAATAATCAGATTGCAACGACTTAGAAAAATAGCAATACCAATCTTCAAAATGAATACTATAAATTGCTTTTCTAAGAAAAGAATCCATCAGTTTGATATTTTATTCTGATGTGTATTAATAAAATAGAGAAAAAAGAAATCATACAATGTTATCTGATAAGCTTATTGAGGATCTATGAAACACTGAATTTATTAAGGAAAAGTTTCTCAATAAAGTATTTTGTATAAAAAATATATTAACACGCTACAAAGAATAAATTCCAACATCAACAAAAAGCAGCAAAAGCTACAAAGCACCCGATTCATGAGTGTGTATTGCTAAGAAGACCCAGGTCAGTAAGATAAAGGATGTCAAGTGCTTTCTGATTCTGGAAATGGTTCTACTTGTGATCAAAACTACTTTTGAAAAGAACCAATAACATACAGATCGTTAAGATAGTCAATTTTTTATCAATCACCATTCGATTCGATTAGAAAACAATGGACAATAGAAAAATTATAAAATGGCGTAGTAGATTTAAACCGATTAGCTACGTTTCAATTTTATTAACCGGTTACTTCCGAAATTTCATACCTTAGATCATCTTATGTTTAAAATAACTTTTAAACGAATTAGTTTTTATAATTCATACTTCACATATAAAAGTATCGTTTTATAAACAAGAAATAGATATGCTTTCCAGTTATTTGTATTACAAAAACCGTTCATTGAAGGTTCAATTTATTTTCAGTAGTGCTTACTGCTTCACACTTCAATATAAAATACAGTTATCGATCTCACGTTCATATACATATGTCATTCACTTACGTTCGAATTATTCCATGTATTCGGTCTTTTACTTGAAAATTCAACATCGATGTTATAAAACAGTTACTCTACAAAAATATCCTAATTATGATTGATTATAAATGACTGTTTCAAAACTATAAATAAGAAGTTGTTTATTGAAAAAAATCTTATCATATAGAGTATGACAAGAAAACTATTATAGCAAAAAAGAACTTACCATTATAGATTTCACTTCAGAATAAACACCAATATGACTTGAACTATTTGGTAGAAAAGAACTTAAATAATCTTCTTTATAATTTAACACACTGACAAGGTTACTTAAGGATTTACTAGAAGGGATATGAAAAAAAGTGTGGTAAAATAACGTTTAATGGACAAAACATTTTTCAACATGGAGAAGGACAATTTAATAAATTACATTATAAAACACAAGTAACGTCATTTATTGAAACTGCATAGAATGGTAATTAAAGTTATTTATATAACTTCAATAAATGATATCGTCAAAAAGACCATTTTCTTTGCTACAATATTTTTATTTCTTTTTCAATGAGGTGCAGTGAGTTCCAAGAAAGAAAATACTAATTACTACAGTTTGTGCTCAGAGTACATAGCATTGATTGCAAAGTGTAAATCAGTGTAGTTTACATTCAAGTTAAGAACTGAATATAGAATAAAAGTTATCATTTGTAACATCGGTAAAAACAATATGTCAAACTCATTTCAATTAACTCTCACACAACATTCATTAAATAAGAGGGTGGGGCGGAAGAAAAACATGTAAATTATGTTGAATAGAAAGGGGCTGATGTTGTAATTGCAGGTTAAGTAAGCGTGACACTGAACACATATTTCCTAAAACAACATCAATTTCAATATTATTTAATTAGTATGGCTCAAAACAAAAGGCGATGACTTTATTTAATTCATCGTCTTTCTTCCAACGTATTTTAATATCAGCAAGCATCACCAATCGAGGTAAACAGTGGTTGAATGTATGTAATGCATTAGTGGTAATTAGATCGTTTAATGACATGGATGAATAATAGAGTTTGAAGTTGTTCACGACTAGTTGGGTTTATTTATGTGTGCATCGTTTGAAGAATTCTGATCTTAAGTGTTTGCTACATTTGACAGAAGCAAAAGGAGTATGAATATTTTCAAGAAAAAATCTCACAGGCACAGCCTCGTTTTTATGTTTGGAAAACCCTAAACACAAAAACTCCGAAAAGATTATTATTATTCGAAATATATTTATTACAATGACTTAAGAGATATTATTAATATGATTAAACAATTAACGCATCACGATAAATGTAAAATATCAAACTGAATATGAATATTTTGATGTACGTACGAAGAGTTGGTTAAAAACACCAAAAATTCATTACTCTTCCAATCGATAATAATTTCTTCTAACAATTTCGAATTTTCAGAAAGAGGTTTTGTGGAGATTTTGGTAATTTAATAGTTGAAGTCATGAGTCAATTTTAGTAAGAATATCATGAGAAACCTGGAAAAACTGTACGGCCGTTTCATCCTGATACGAGGCTCCTCAGGAGTGCGCATCCGCAATCCCGCTAACGGAACTAGAACTCAGGACATATCGGTCTCGCGCGTGAACGCCGATCCTCTGCCGAGCTGGCCGGCATCCGACAGTGTTGATGTCTAACTTCAACCAATCCACGAAATTGAGCCACCGCCCACCATTCTCTTCAGCGAGTTACTATCTCACAACAAACCTGGCTTTGAATTTCAACTCTTACAACATTTTACTCTCAAACAAAAATAAGTCAATTTTTTACACCAAACTAATCACACATTAAATTATCGTAAATAAAAAGTATAATTACAAAATGAAATACAATTCATCTGAAAGTGTGAATCCAACTATATAGAAAGATGACAATCTACACTACGTAATCACAAACACACACACACACATATATAAGCAACTCTTTCGCTAGAATATCAGTTAGTAAATAATCAGTAACCATAGTTTGTTTTCTAGCAAATAACATTTGCAGACGGTGGGTGGTATGACTAAATCATAATATTTCACAATATAAATATTGAGTGATACATGAAACATGTGATGATGTGCAGACAAACAAATACACATCCCTGCAACCTAGAATCTGTTTACATTGTTCTACATTTACACAAAAAGCAAATATAAAATTTTATGTTTAGTCTATTGATTTTATTGACCTATAAATTTCATAACCTGATTAACATGTCACCATGTCATACAGTGAGCATAATAGATAAAGATGTGAAACTTTGCAGAAAACAAGATACCGGTAGTAAGGACAGAATGCTGACTAGATTGAGAAAACTCTCAAAACGAAACTGGAACAGCCTAATGAATCATGATTTCAGCAAACTAACTTTTATTAAATTAAGATGCATGTTTCAAGGGTAGTTTGCCGAAGTAATTAAGTTACATTTATCCTGTATGATACGGTCCGATCAGAACTAAAGTCTTTTCAATAATCTCACTTGGAAAACGAAAGCGATTCGTGACAAAATACGTTAAAATCATAAAATTATTTTTTAGTGTCTGCATTGTATTAAATAATGTTTCAATAATTAGTTCCTAATAGCAATTAGCAAGTACACGAATGTACTGTGAATTCCGAACTTATTCTAAATAGTATTATTGTTTTAAGGTCGACTCACGTTGAGGTGAGAACTTTTTGTAAATTCACTAATAGTTCAAAGAAAAATATACTTTTATGGTATATAAATGTTCACAGGAATTCATACTTGAAATCTTTGACACTTTTACCAACGTATATTCAATGAGTCAATAATAACTAAGATAATTATAATATTAAAAAGCAGAACCAATAAATTATCATTACTACTTACACTGAAGATTGTTCTAAGAAATTTATAAGTTTTTTAAGACTAGCTGATGATCGATGATAAGGTGCGAACCAACTCCAATTCGGTGCATATTCAATTGGAGTAGTAGATAAATTATGATTTAATACAAACGATGATCCATTACGTTTGAATCGACGAATACTTCGTAAATCTGTTTAACAAAGAATTTTTAACATCAGTATAGGGTTTTGTAGAGATTATAAGACTCTAGTGGGTTTTAAGTTGCCAAATTATCTTGGTTAGACTGCTAGTGGAAGTCTGGAAGTATCAAATAGCCGTTTCGATCTACTATGGGACTCCTCGACAGTACGCATCCACGACCCTACACTCTGGAATAGAAACCAGGACCTTCAGCTTCGCGAGCGAACGCCTAACTCCTATAGGATTGATTCGGAATCCAACAGCATTAACGACTAACTTCAACCAATAGACAACATTATGCGACCATCTTCTGTTGCTTGAGGTGAAAACGATTAAACTTCACTGGTCGTGGATGTCCACTTCTGAGGAGACCCATACTAGCATGAAACGACCATCAAGTGTTTCAATACTTCCAATGACAGGCCTATTGAAATCAGTTTGTAATCTATAATCTGCGTAAAATGTTTAAATTCAAAATAAACAACGCAAAGTAAGAAAAATTTAATCATGTTGAAGAAAACAAACGTGTTAAATTATTTGAAGATAAATCATTCGAAGAAATGACATCATTTGAATATACGATAACTACTAAAGCGTAACAATTAATCTGTTAATTAGGATATTCATGAATTCAAATGCTGAGTTGAACAGAGAAATAACTTTTAAGTGCTATTATAAACAGGATATCATACTGATAACCTATCAAATATGATTATAACTATATGTACAAGGCAGCCTGGTTGAATATCTGGGCTACCCATTCCTGTCATCTGGATATTTCAGCAAGTTATCTGCTTTCTTGTTTGTTTTAACACTTAATTAAGCCTATTAGTCTCATAACCTACTCAAGTGCGTTTCTGAAACGTTTATGACATTTTGCTGTACAAGCTACAAAAAATCACAATCACAGACATCGTGGTTGCTGGAAATATGCATCGAAAAGAATATACATTATTCAGATGTCGATTCCTGAGCTGCTAACATCTAAATAACGACCACTCCATATTTATCGCAAGGGTCCGTCAAGAAATAAGAAAAGGAAACTTGCTGAAATACTTTAAGCTGAGAATTCTATATTGTAACAAAAATATAATATTGAATCAAGCCACTAATAGTAATATGATGTATTATAACTGTATGAATCAGTCAAATAGAAATATTTATTTCATTTGGACACTATGAAAAATGAAATTCAAAAAAGAGTCTTAATTGTATCAACTCAGAAATGTATAAATAACTTGAATATATTTTTGTAAAACATCTTTAAAATAAAGAGATTCTATGGTGGTTAACAATAATTTGCAATTTAATCAATAAAAAAAACGCTGAACATGAATACTACAGATGCAGATATACTCAGACATTCATACATTATGAAAGTAGGCATACTTGAAAAAGTCTGCTTAAAATATGGTGGTACCTTAAATGAGATCAATCTGTGACGAATATCAACTGCAAATCAAATATCCATAAATTGCCATTAAGGAAAATACATATATATCTATGAAGATTTTAATAAGTAATTACCTCGATTTTCATACAATTTTCTCTGTGTTTGATACATTTGACTGAGTGTGTCATATAAATGAGAAAATTCACCGTTTTGAGCAACTGAATCCAACAGGCAAAATAAACCAGGGAACATTGTATTATTACATACATCATTATTAGTTGTAGTTAGATTTTTAATTGGAAAAGAAGTTGGAGTCTAAATGAAAATAAAAACAAAAGAAATTTAGCAAAATCATCAACCATTAAAACTTCCATATGTTACAATTAATCCCTCGATATTCTGTATGTAATTAAGTACTTGTTAATATACTGAAAAGCAAGGTACCAATAAATAAATAATTGATTAAATTACTAAAAAGGAATAGATATACATGCATTATAATTTGAATGACGTAAATTATATAGTGTGGTGTAAAAATGAAAGTTTAAACATCTCTACTACCGCTTATACTTACAATTATCATGCACTTAAAACTAAGAAACATAGAGAGGTAACTCGTGCTAATGGGTGATGGCACGCTAATATCATGAATTAACTAAAGTTAGAAAGGTAAACCGCTGCAAGCTAACTCAAGGGTTTAAAGGTTAAGTGTTCACCTTAATGTCTTTAGGTTCTGGGTTTGTTCCTTGGAGAAATCATGGATGCGTACGGCTGAGAAGTCACATACTACAACGAAACAGCTATCTATTTTTTTCATGATTTTCAATAGTTATCCAACGAAAGTTAGCGTAAGAAGTGAATCATCAAATATTTTGTGATAGTCATATGCATTCAACAGTCTCTAAACATAAAGATGGGGGGACCTTACAAATAAAGATTAAATACTTTTCACCAACATTATAACACAACCTCAATAACCTTTGAAAATTTACAGACAATTTGCGAATTATTATGACAATATTCATTTATACTCCTACTTCCATATGAATAATTTAACTAAAATTGAATGCCGAAAATTTGAAGTGTCATAGGTGAATCAATTAAAAACTTCACATCTCCCATCATGAACAATTATACATACATACTTCCTGTTGATCGAAATAATCAATTCATCAGTTTTAGGTAACAGATATTAAAAATACAAGGAGACCACTACTACCTTTAACGTATCAACATAACACAGCTAAAATATTTTCCATTTAAAGAAATCTTACAATTAAGAACACTAATCTTAAAGAGAAAAACAAAACGTTTAGTATATAAACTATCAATGTCATGTAGAGATATTAAAGTGTTTTCTATTTAGACGACAATTCGTGAACTGTAATAACATTTCATGAAAATTTATTGGCGTAATATTTTGGAATAAAGAAGTGTTATTTTAATAGAAGAAAAAATAGATAACAACGAGCTCAATTAAATGTTCATTTTCCAATACCAAATCAGAAGTGTCTAAACATGTTTTAGTAAGACTGTTTTTATTCTGTAAATAATAGTGAATTGCTCTTTTTTTAACATTAGGTGATTTTAACATCTTAGTGACTTTGCAAATTCAAATTCAATTACATAATTTAAACTGATACATAAAACCATCAGGACGATCAGCAGAATTTCTATTCGTTCCTACGTACACCTCATCTAACACCATACACTAAAGTAGATGATAGTGAAAATCATAATGATGATTGCCTGTTTAAGGTGGAAATTACTAGTTTAATCATTTAACACATTCTTCAATCAATGAATACAGAGACCGACTGTGATTGAAACATCATTTAGAACAGAAAAAAACATAGAAAACCAAACAGTAAAACTATTTTACTTAGTATTTTATTACTGAACAAGTACATACTGTTGAAAGTTTATTATGTAGTATTTGAAACCCAAAAAAGAGCTTACATTAAACAAAACTAAATCTTATACAGATTACCTGACATCTCCCCTTATTTAAAAACATAATTAATAGAAAATATACCCCCAAGTGACCAACCAATTAAACATAAACTATATTGTTTATCTCTAAAAAAAATAAAGCAAATCAATAATCAAATGAATATAAACTTTTTCATTGTCATCAATTACATCTACTTCAAAAGAAAAAGAAAATTAATTTATTGAAATACAACGCTGAAAATGATTTTTGTTTGGTTCTATTTTTTGTTTTTCTTAGAAACAAAATTATGTTTATCATAAATAGTTCGTTTTTAGTTAGAAAAGAATTGATACAAATGAAATGAATGAATGAATGAATGAAGAAAAACAAAATAAAAAACTTTCACATCTATCATAATCATTTTTATGTTAGTTATAACAATAAAAAGATTATAGAAACATTTTTGAAAAAAAAAATTATTTAACATTGAATATAATTTTATTTAATTTCCATTACTTTTTGCCGGTACTTTTGAAGAACATTCCACAGAATATGTCGTCACTGAAACGTGTTTTAAATAATGACATTTTAATAAATGAAATAATACATGACGAAATTTTTTAATACGTACAGCATAAATAAAAATATTACATGATGTTTGAATAAATATTAAATGCCAAAAAATATCAGCAATATTATAAACAAGTCGAAGTGGTCCACGTAATTCATTTGGATCAGTTAATATTGATGGTAAAATAAATGAAATAATATAAGCAATACTTTGTGGTAATGATGCAATTAATGTAGTTACACATAATATAACTAAAACAATTGATGCAGATAATTCTTTTCTCTCTTCTAAATTATTAATAAATTTACGTCGATTATTTAATAATTTACGTAATTTGATCATAAATGCAATATTAAGACCGATCACAAATAAAAATTGGATTAAACAAGAATCGGATACAAAAGCATGATATATATTCAAGAATAAATCATTATAATTTAACCAACAAATTAATAAATTATTTGATAAATGCCAACCAACTACTATACCGTATGGTAACATTAATAAACAACTAATAATAATAACTAAACCAATTAAATACCATGCATAACGTTGTGGTATTTTACTATATTTCACAGGCATATAAACACATAAACAACGATCTATAGCCATTAACAATAATAAATTACCACCAAGTGTACATGAGAATGAATATGCAAATCTATGAAAACGACATAGATTTTCTGAAATATTAAATGTAAAAAGATATACATTTCCTAATGTAGCATATGGTAAACCTTTTGATGGAAATACCCATAACCAACCGAATAATATTTGTGTCAGTGCATCGGTTATCGCTAAAGCACCCATATAAATCATTTGTCTTGATGAATTTGGAATTAGACAGATAAATATTACTGCTATCAATATATTACTGATAATACCAAATGTAGAATAAATTGGGAATATATATGCAGATAGAAATCCTAATATACTTGATGTAATGCACATGACATAATCATTGGATTGACCACTGTAGAAATTTTCACAATCTTCAAGTAAATCCCATGGTGAATCAACAAATAACCAATCTGATCGATTAACCATTTGTTAAACTGATAATGATGATTATTAAGAGCAGACTTCAAATTTTATCCGACTTATATGATAAAACTGTATCCTATTTTTTTCTTCCAAAAATAAGTTGAAGATATTCCGCAGGTAGCATCAAAACGTCGTTAATTTGAGGAAATAATTGGAACCTAATCTCGAGTTTCAAAAATAACCAAGCATATGTCATATATATATTACCCACCCATTCTCCGAATATTTACTTGGTAAGTAATGCAGAAAATAAGGGTCATTACATATAGTGAAACACATATATAATCCATTCAACCCCCCTGTCAAAATCTTTTTTGTCATTTGATCTTCAACAAAGGTGAGGAATACAATTGAGAAGCTCAAAAATAAAAAAAACTACGCCCTATGTAACAAACTGATATACAATATTGCACACGAGGACTTTTATCTATATATGTATAGTTGATATTTATAAAACAATCCTCTTATTCATAAACAAGTACACACGTATACACACATGGAGATTCAAAAAGATAGTAATAATACTAAAAATACAATTAAAGTACAAACTGGGGACGTATTGAATTCGGAACAGTTAAATCGTAAACAAATGTTTAAATTAGAAAATAAATCATAAGTTAACGCCAACAGTAATTTTATTGATAACAATAAATAAGCGCGCATATCTATACATGCATGTATTTGCTTGTAAGGGGATTGGTTGGTGGTAGCCAGTTGAGTGGGGTAAATAATACGGGATTATCCAATAATTTCATTAAAATTGAATCATTCACTATTTACAACACATCATAAAACTAGTACGAGAGAGGAGAGAGAACACAGTGAACTACCATATGTATGCTTTAAATAATTAATTACGTTTCAATGAAACAGAATTATGATGAAACATGAATGATGATAGTAACAGCGATAAATAAAATGACACCATTTTAAATAACAATAAGAAACGAAGAAAAGCGATAACTAATAAAGTTGAATTGCCATTATTTCACAAGTTATATATGTGTAGAATGAAAAAAGATTCAACCATTCCATATGAATGATAAAAGTTATTTTAAAAAAGAAATTTATACTAAATTGTGAATGGAGCCGAAAACAAAAATCAAAAATAGTGTAATAGGTTTTAGGTCAAATAACAATTGTTTTTCTTATATGTTTTCTAAGGACAAAGACTTCAATCGTCGGTTATATTCATTAATGATAACAGTAATAATAATAATAATAATCGTCATGGGTAGAAGAAAAAAAGTATAACTAATATTTCAAATGAATGTAGTATAGAAAAAAATTTAAGTCAATTATAGAAAATAATAATAACTATCACTGAATAAATAGATTATAATGTACGGACGATAAGAGATTGATTACTAAAATTCACTGAAAAACAATGTACATATTCCAATATTTTTTCACAGTCTTGTAATAATACAGCTGAACAGAACAATACTGACAACATTATACGATTATTAAACAAATGTACTATGAATAAGAAAAACAATTACATAATACATTCATTTTTATGTACTTATTATTTTAGGAAGTTTGTGAAAATTGATGAATTTCTTTATTTCCAATGAAAAACAGATCTTAGAAAGATAACTATTGAAAATATACAAGGTATAACATGGTGCACTATTGAATATTGATTACATTTAGAAATGTAAACCAATAGGTATCAGTTCAGTAGTCTGAAGGGTAAGTACTCAGCGATAGGCTTTATATGTTTTGGGCTTCAGTACCTGGTGAGATAGTTCATGAGTATACACTGCTATGGAGTTCCATATTAGTTGTCCATTGTAAGTTTTTAATGGCTTTTTTAACGAAAGTCAATTCGTGATGTAAAACATACAGAAAAAATCTCAAGCAAATGACCTACCTCAGACAATGTTGTATTGTCAATAAAACTTAAAATATTCTTTGTACGACAAAATTTTTTATATGGAATAGGTGAAGTTAGACCATCCTAACAAAAAAAAGAAAGAGAAAAGAAATTATTTAGTAAGGAATTTTTGTCGAAGGAAATAGCAAGCAAGGAAAAACATTGAAGACAGTCGTATGAAGTCTCGGTAAATTTTTTTATTGTGGCTAATACTGGTATTCAGGATTCGTGTTACACCTAATTGCGAAAATAGGATGTATTTAAACTTGCACCAATATTTACTCTATTAAGCAAGACCAGCGTAATAAATGAGGCCTTGATTAGCAAAACAATTTATTGTGTAGTGCAAATCCCACTGTATTTGTAAAATATGGAAGCGATACATTAAATACTCTACATGCAAATTTTCATTTAGTTGTCTCTTACGAACTCCAGAGCTTCTTCTTTCCTGTTTTTATTTTGATTGCTTTCTGGTTCCCTTTCTCTTCATTTTCATCTTATGTACGTAAAATTCTACTTTCGATTCCCGACACACTACTTATATTTGCCTGTACAAGTAGAGGGTGATGAAATGTAGTCTTGAGTATCAATAACAGGAAAACATAAACACTAACTAATAATTAAACAAAGTGCTTCAGAATATTTCAGTTCATAAATCTGGGTGTCAATTTAGGAGAATTGAAAAAGGGAAATCAGTTCGAAGAATTATAAAATTCAATTATGACATATATCAGCAAACTACTTAAACTTCATACACATAAATCTTAGTCGTTCAAAAGGATGTAACGTAGAACTTGGCACATATGTTCATTGGTGCAATTTTCCGCAACTCATCCGTACAACTAGATTCCAGAGTAGTATGAGTAAACAATATTAGTAATAATGTAAAATATGAGGTATAGACAATATGATTCAAGAAGAAAAAATAAATTCGTAGCATTAAAAACATTTTTATAGTAAATAAGAGACCTAGAATCTAAGGAAAGACAAAGAGTAAATGTACCTGCACCACTGATAACGATTATGATCTATGTCACCCAGGGTTTCTGATCATTAGTTAAGATAGCCCTGCGTATCACAACCAGGTGGTCAACACTTACACATATGAATCAGTTCAACAGTCAAGGACTCCATGGACTGATACTAGGTTTTCATTTAACTACTCCTAGCTTACTTTTAACCTACTGCTGCACTACCCAGCATCGTTCGTCGAAGGTAGGTGGTGGTAGGGCATATACTACACATTTCCCTGTCACATCAGTCGACGAACATTCCCTAACTCATTACGCTATTTGTCATTTTCTCATAGTACTCGACGCTTAATCTCAGCATTTTTCATTCGGTGATCCCAGAATACACAACTAATACATCGATCAAATATCCTTTATTTTTAACAAACACATTCCCAAGCCACTATATATACCCATATATATAAACGAGTTCTGGATATCTAAGAAAATTAATAAGGTGTGTTATAGGACCTCACTATTCCACACAAACCTGAAAATATTACGAAAAAAATTATTGCTTAAAAGGTGTCGCTGTTATAAAAAGTTTCATGAAATGCGTTTTTACCTTTGTACTGAAATATAAGACATCGAAGTTTGACTTTTGATAATTTACAACCCGTTTTAGATTTTCAGATATCATTAATCCCAAGAATACTGATTTTTTGGTCGCCATGTTTTGTAAGTAGTATTTCAAGGTAATACAGATAGATTGATCTCAGACTTACAAGAATGGAAAACGATTAAAACGTAATACAATAAAGACTAGCTTAGTTTACCATTAAAAACAACGCGTTTGTTCTTAAAGTGCGATTCATGTATTGTTAGGGATTTCATGAATTGTTGGTCTACCAAGGTTAATACAACTCAAGGCAAGTGAAGGAGTAAACAATTCAACATATTTGGCTTATGAGAAGCTAGCAATCGTAAAAACTTGGATAAATTATTTCCTTTATGAAATGGAAAATGAAATTCCATAGGCTAAAGCGTTTTGTACGTCCTGAAGATTATGAATTGGTAAATGCCCCAAATTTTCAAAAAGTAAACGTTGTGAACTAGCAAAATATAGACTTAAAATGTCATTTCTTCTCACTCATTACTTTATGAAGTTTAAATTACTTAGGACGAAAATGGTTCAGCAATATCATGAATCTATTGAAGTTGTCTAAAACCAAAGTGTTTGCCTCTATGCCTGAAAAACTTTGGTTCGATCTCTGATCAGATCGTGATGTTTACTGTTGAGAAGTCTTACAATAGAACGAAAAACTGTCTAGTGCTTCCTGACTATCAATGACTCTTCGGCTAAAATTAGTTTTAGACGCAAACCACAAGAAATAGGAACTGTAGAATATGCTGTAATCTAATATTCTAAGCAACGGAATTAATGTTCCCACTCAAAGCATTTGGACATCAGGTCAGAGCAAGTAGCGTAAACACAAACTTAAAACCAATCGTTTCTGATGGTCAACACAATTAATTATTATCCAATTAAAATAATTAAAATTTATTTTATCACCTACATGTTTCAAACGTTGTTCATCCAGCAGAATATTACTATCAAAATAAAGTTGATTAAAGCATTCATAAGTATAATTAAAAATTAAATCGGTGAAATTTCCAGTTTTATGCATCTCATTACTTTCCGATGATAGTTTTGCTGTTGGTGGTGATATTGATGAAGATGGTGATATAATCGATGTTGTAGAATATGGTATTTGAAATCCAACTGGATCAACTAGAATTAATTGAGCTACAACATTAAATTGACTAGATAAATCTGATTTCGGTGTAGACAAACAACTGGAAAAGAAAAACAAAATAATTAAGTAAAATTAATGAGACGTTAATAGTAATAAATGATAGCTTTATTCAATGCTATGAAACTCAACAGTATACAAGTTTGTGGAGGTTTTTAACCATTTATATCACGAACTACCTGCTTCGTTCTGGGCACCCGATCAGTATCACAGCCCTCACACAAATCGAATGATTTATGTGGCGCATATATACTTTGTGCCTCCTTGTAGCAATGTTTATGTGTTTAAATAAATATCACGAACCGACCTTATTTGGACATCCACTGAAAAGTGAAAAGCAGTGGACTTCTCAGTAGTACACATCTACCACCCAACCACAAGGAATTGAACCCAGGACATTTAGTTCATCGTACAAGAGCCTAATCTCCAGACCAGTCGACCGACATTATGTGGTCTATAAGTCTAACTTCAACAATTTCGCAATACTTCGTGATCATTTTCGATTATTCTTGCCAGGTAACCGCCTCACATATTTGAATACCACTGGACAATGCTTCTTACGAGAAATCAGAAAAATATCTCTCAAAATTAGCCACCAGTGAAGGTATCCTAGAGATTAAGTGCTTGATTGCGAAACCAAAGGTATTGGGTTCAATGACCGGTGGAATCGTAAATGTGCACGACCGAAAAGTGCTATAGTGAAATGAAGTATCTGTTAGTGCATGTTGGTTTTTAATGGATTTTGAAATTAGGTTAGTTCGTGATATCAATAATTATAAAATTCGCTACATTAACCAACTCTCAGTAGCGAGTGTGCAATGTTGCTCCAAACGTAATAAATAATATAGACAAAATAGACTAGTGGTACATACAAATATATTGCAGTTAAACTGAACGCAATTTATTGAAGCAAAGTTTAAAAGTTTGCAAGAGTTATGCACTTTATTCTAATGAATTAGATATTTACTACCAAATTCACTAGATGACTTTAAGCAACTCTAGTGGATATTGGAATTTAGCAACTGAACGCCTAAAGGCACTGTCAAATCAGTAAAAATTGGAATCAGTGAATATTTTTGTAAGATAAATTCACAATTTGTGTCTTTACTTGATCTCGTTTTCCTGAGGTGAAAATAAACTTTTGAAAAGGCGTCATGTTCATGCAATTTATTCTTTATAAAATATTCCTTTCTGCGATAACACGCATCGAGCCTTATTCAGAATTTTAGACTGAGTTAAAACTTGGACAGTGACTTCGAAGATATATTCACTTTTTTGAGATTTTATGGATCAGCTTACACTATTTTTCCTATGAGTAACTCGATTTTCTCAATTGTGAGTGTTATATTTAAAATCACCTACCTAGCACCCACTGTAATGGTTTGATAAAAATAAAAAAAGTCCTCTACCAACTAAGTTGTTACATATACCCTTCATATATATATATATATATATATATATATATATATATATATATATAATTTAATGTATTTGTCCCTCGTTTTTTAAAAGTGTACACGCGAAAGAAAGTATACCAGTAATGGTAGTGATTATGTATGAGACTTCTAGTACTTAGCATCGCAACAAGTTCTAAGACTTTTATATTAATGGGTAATTATGTACAGTTAACACACGTAGATATTCAATTCAAACAAATGTAAAACAAGAATATTAATTGCAAAATTTACACGGTTGAAAAGGTGGCCTGCATATTTGACGAGGTCGCCGAAACCATTATTTTCTATATTAAATTATTATATTCACAAAAGACTATATATGAATAAATCCACAGCTAGTTATGACAACAGAACAATTGACTTGATATAAACTATTGGAATAATCCCAGTGACTAAACTAATAATTTATTCACAGAACGGATTTCATCAGTCACAATCCAATCAGTATGTGAATATAGAAATATTGAGGGAAATTAGGCCAATTTGCTTGCAAGAGATGACAAATAACTTAGCAATACACACAAAAAGGAATCCTTAGTATAAAATAAACAATTCTTAATGATTTTGTAAAGCGTAACAATAATGTTTTAAATAATGTAATTATGCATAATTTGATTGATCTCCACTATTGTTAACCGTCACAACAACTACTTTATGACAAATATCAACAACTTTTTCTATGTAAGTATATCATATTATTTATTTATAAGTACCTTATTTTTACTAGAAAATAATTCTCGTGCTTTGTTGGAATATATAGCGAAATCAATTGAAAATTGTTGACTGACATCTTACTAAACAATAAACTAACTAGGAATCATAGAATTTAATGCAAATACGCTACTCAGGTTTAGATACTGAACAAAATACTTAGACTTTTAACACCAGCCAATTCCCTAGTTTAATATATGTGGATAGATCTCAAACTCGAGGTCGTTAAAATGAGTGTCAAATATATAGACTAAGCAAATGTTATGAAAGTATGAATTGAGGTACTCATACAAAGAATGCCACCATTAACAAAAGCTTTTTAATTCTTGAGATTACATCCATAAAATATGCCGGTAATTCAGGATAGTAACACCAAGTGAATGATCGTCACAGTACCCGAATACGCATTGCTGAACCTCTGCATTAATAACACGATGTTGCTACTGAATGTCGTCCATCCTTCGGAGAAACCAATGATGGAACACAGAAAGTCATCTGACACTGTCAGCTCTGAAGGATCAGGTTTCGAAATTATGGAGCAGAACCACTCCCACAGAACCATTGCAAACCCAACCCATTACATACAAACTAACATCATGATGGTGTTAAAGATTGGCATAAGCTTCTCTGGTTTTCAATATATATAAGTTGATGACATCTACCACACCACGACTAGCAATCATATATCTACCCAGATAAAAGATTTTTTGAACTACTTCTATAAGATCACTACAAGAAGTGCCAGAACAAACTCCTGAGTCATGTAAAAGTACCTGGCATTTAAAACGTTAAAAATACATCCCATGTTCATGGACACTATCTGCCAAATGATGGAGTGCGATTTTTACAGCTCGTTTATGATCGCACGGTGAGATAATATCAGGGTCAAAAAGTATTTATCCAGGTGATAGATCACCTACTTCCATCAAGCTGTTTTGCAAATGTTATCGATGACAAGAATAAAGAGAAATGATGATATATGAGACAACCTTGCTTAACTCTACTGTTGAACCGTAACAATAGAAAAATATGTCTGTGAATACTTACTCTATTTCAAACGTTTGTGAACAGACCCCTTAAAGTGTTAATCAACTTCTAATTCACAAAACTGATCATGAGGCAACCAGAGAATATAATTCTACCCAATAAATAAAAGATTGTCACATAAATAAACCAATTGTTGATCTATGTGTTTAAATTTTCCTCAGCAACACATAGTAAACAATAAACTTATAATCATCCATAAATCTCTGCTATTATTACAGTTTTCATTTGTAAATTTATATTTATACAATAACAAAATTATTTACAACAAAGTGATAATTCTACTTAAGCTATTTATTTATTTTAATCATTCACTTTCCATATAAAATCAAAGCCGTCAGGTTGGCAATACAATTTTTTTATTAATATTACCTAAAACTAATGAAATAATAATTATTGGAAATATCCGGTTACGTAAAATATTATTAAATATTTTTCCAAAAAAAATTAAAAAAAATAAAAAATCAATTTCATATAAACAAATAAACATACCGATTAATTAAACTAATTAATATATCAATAATCATATTGTAAAGATCTTGTACAAATGCATGTAAACAATTTTTAGCAGTCCATTTTATACAATATTGATTATCATTATTATTCTCAATATGATGGTGATGATGATGATAATAATGATTTGTTGTTGGTTTACGAAGTACTGGATAAAAAATAAGTTCATTTAAAGTATCCAATGAACAATGTAGTAAATAAGCAGCATATTGAGCTGATTGATAATTTGTAAAATATAATAAATTTTTTTCATTTAATTCATTACAATATCCAGCACAGCCTAAATGATAAATTACAGCTAATAAACGTGTTATCCCTCCTGTTAACCATTCATTTTTTATATCAAATTGTAATAATTCAGCATCATGACATAATTGTTGCCAAAATTTTTTAGCTAATATTTTATCTTCAGGCTAAATTTTATTTTATTTATTATTTTTAAAAAAAATAAGCAAAACAGTATTATTAGTATGGGGATTTATGGAGATTGTAGTATTTTAACAGTTGAATTTATATGTCGATCAAAACTAGACCACCATTGAAAATCTGAAAGCACTGGACGACCGTTTCGTCCTATTATGGGACTCCTCAGCAGTGTGCATCCACGATCCCGCATAGGAGACTGGAATGAATAAATTTCTGATATTAGTTAATTATATCAGTTGAAATTAACACTATTAAAAATAAAATATCGACCATTGAAATATGATCAGGAATCTTAAAAATTACAGTAATAAAGAAGAAATGAGGAAAGAATAACACATTAGTTAGAACCTTAGTTGCACATTAACGATGTACCTATATTTCCAATGTTCCAATCTTACTAAAGTCGATATTACATATTTAAGTAAACTTGGCAATGACATGTTTGATCAGTTTAGTTAGTAAAATTTCACATCCAAGTAGACTAATTCATTTTCACTTGAAAATCTTAACTTTAAACTATTGTTCAGCTGAGAAGTACGTTCATTAATCAACTATAATCATTAATTAATTAATATATAATTAACTGTTATTTATTAAATTTCAACAAATCAATTATAGATAAAGATATTGTCAATCTATACAGAAAAGTTAATTACTTAATATGACCTGAAAATTCTAACGTCGATCAATAATCCAGTCAACTTATGGTATGAACTGGAAGTTCAGTCCCTAAATAAACAAAATAAATATAGTTATCAGTATAGGGTTATGGAAATTGTTAAGCTTAGATTAATATAATGAATGGATCAGTGCTAGACCACCATTGAAAACCTAGAATCACTGGACGGCCGTTCCACCCCAGTGTGGAACTCTTCAGCAATACGCAGTGCGGGATCCTGGATGTGCACCGCTGAGGAGTACCATTCATACTGGGACGAAAGGGCCGTCCAGTGCTTCCAGGTTTTCAATGGTGGTCTGGCACTGATTCATTCATGATATCAATCTAAAAATTAATATACATAAAGTTTCTTTTAAAATAAATTAGTTTAAATTTATTTTCCTACAAAACAAGATTTTTATTCAATTGTTGCTTAATCCTTCAATGCAGAGGAAGTTAACGGCGACAATTCAGTGATCAGTGAAGGTAAACAATGTAGTGAATTTTAGATGAAATTGAACCAGCTTATTTCATGCTTATCTCAATGTAATGATTATATAAATAGTATAATTATCACCAAAGACATACTGACTAAATTCAGTAACCAATTTCAGTAATTGGAATTTTAATTTTTTAAAGGTTTATTTCAATGAAAATATTTGTATAGTTTTGAAATGATTATTGTTACACAATGATATTAGTTAAGTGATATTAAAAGCCATGGAAAAGTATCGGACAATTGTTCCGACTAAGTTTAAAACTCCCCTGATCAGTTTACATAAATTCACATAGGAGAAATGGTGGGTCAATGGTTAAGGCGTTTATTTCTCAGCTACAAAACCATAGGTTCGAACCCAGCCTCATCTACTTTGTTTTGAGCAACCAGTCATTCGCAAAACCTACATAGATACAATGTTGCTTAGAATATAATTACATCAATCTGTATCTGGTAAATGAGTTAGTTAGTGTCCAGGACTCTACCTGAATATTGAATAAATACTTGCATTATCCGAAGTAATTAAAAAAAATCAAAGACGATTCTTAAAATCTAAAAAAAATTTTGATTTCTAAAAACTAAATATAATTTACTGAAAAGTAAATCATTTATAAATTATTGAGATCATATGATGACTACTACTACTACTTGGAAAGTGTCTTTAGATGATGATCGTTTACAAAGTTCATATCAAAAGATACACATTGATGACTAAAATGAAAGTTTATTTTGCTTTCATACAATAATAAAGTTTTTCTTTGAAACAGATAAATGATTATTATAGACAGGAATGATAATTGAATTTTCACAGCAAATAAATCCTTGATTGTACAAGCTTTGAGCCGATTACCAAGAGATAAATTGACTCATTATAATCCATAAACTGAAAAATAAGAGCCAACTATTAATTACGTTTCAAGTTCAAGTCATATTCAACTGTTATATGAACACATGCAATACATGATTAACTGAATCCTTCCACATTAGTTCCCTACAAATCCACATCGTAGAGTACTGATAACATCCTACTTCTTTCTTAGTTTCTACATCTGTACTAATAAATCAATCGATCAACAAAGATTATTCTTGGATAGTTCCTAATTAAAATCAGATAAATCCATTTTAATGAAGTTTTTTTTTCTTTTTACTAATCCAAGTGAGTATTTGGATAATCAAAGTTTTTAAAGTAGGCAAGCAAAAATCGGACAACAATACTGACAACAATAATATCAACATAATAATTGTTATGCAGAAGACGATAAATAAGTGAAAATAATGCTGCCAAAACAAACGCACATAAACAAACACACAAATGTCAATCATATAGAAACAAGACAAAATAACAATAGATCTGCATATTACTCAAATAAAACACATTTCTATAACAGAAAAACTATGTATATGTTGGATATAAATACTCACCGTACAAATAACATTTATTTGTGTATAATATATAAATTCTGTTTTTAGTCATTTAAATGTGAAATACAATTCATAATACTATTAGTTACTATCATCCTCATATTTGTCATCAAATGGATATGCAGGTAAGTGGTCTTAATCATGACATCACTAAACTGAAAACTAAAATGTAATCCTTTAAAAAAATGTCGATGAGTACACAACAATGTCGTAGTAACATTAATATTTTACTGTATACAAAGGGTTAGTAATTAAATTAAAATGAAATATGTAAAGAACAGAGAAAGAGAGAAATTCATAAAGGATGAAAAGAGAAAAACATGTAGGACTGATAAAGTGATAAGACCAAAACAGTATTATGAAGTACGTTAGTAGATCAATCATTTAATCACTTATGAACAATTTAGAATCTGACATATATATGAATCAATTTAAGTTACCACCCCGCAACATATCAGCATAAAGAGATGAAATTAACAATAAAAATTGTAGAGTGATTGAAGTAGTAACAGTATCAGTAATAACACGAATGATCATGGCGTAAACAGTAGGATTCAAAAATAAACACTCAATTCATAGATTGCAAAGTATAAAATAATGTCAAAACTCAAAATCTAAGCGAAAGAAATGTATGAGTTCATTTATGTCACGTTAGGTAGTTATTGGGCAAAAGTAATGTGTTTTAATCACCTCAATCGATGAAAATTTATCATATTATCAACTGATTCGCCATTTGTGTGCAGCAGTTTGCATTTATCTTTAACATTGTTCCCTCAGTCGTCCAAGTAAACGCGAGCAATGCTTCGAAGGTATCCATGATCGAATATAAGTAACTTACGAATGTCCTTTATTTTAAAGGCCATATTTCAAAGTAGGACAGAACAAACTGCTGATCAATGTACTCATCGTTTGTTTGGTAGGTCGACATTTCATTTATGCTATAGGTGACATAAGTTAGAATAGTCAATAAATCTTTCAGAATTCGTGACAAGATTTCCTCATGATATCATCACTGACTGATATGAAGTCATAAACCATATACTGAATAGCAAGGTATGACTGCAATTTTGAGATAATTGGGGTTCTAGAAAAACCAAACCCGTCTACACTCAGTACTGCAGTCAGAGAATTGGCATGTAATAATCTTAGGATAAAAGATATTGAAAAGGTCAATTCAATTTTCTTAGAAATGATTTATTTGACAAACTGATTCTGAAGATAATGTTGTGCTGTAAAATTAGGTCCTCTCTGATTATGTATTTTGTTCGCATTTCACGGTTCGAATTACTAATAACTCAGTGATATTTGCTAAACCAAAATAATTTATGAACTTCATGTTTTTAAATGACGAAACCCTATATAATTAAAATGCTACCTTCACTTTTTATCACCTTGAATACGCCTTTAAATTAACATTTATTCTGTAACTGTTTTCAGAACATAAATATATTTAATCACTTAGAAAAAATAATGTCAATTTAAGTAATAAAAATACAGTTACTTACACGATGTAAACGAGTCATAAACAAGTTTGGCACATCCAGATCAGTTAGAAATAATTCGCGTCTGAAATGAACAATAAGACACAAATCAAATTCGAAATATTTTGAACAAAAAAAAACATATGTAATACGTTAAAGATCTCAACAATTACCGTTCAACTCTTAAGCTGAAGATGTAACTACTGAGTTAATAAATTACAATTCTGGACAAAAACTGATATCTGTTCAACAGAAAACATGTGAAAAACGTCGAACGGATATCACTAATTCACTGTTAACTAGCAGAAAAATACTAAAAAATACAGAATGTTGAACCACTATACTTTATAGTTGGAGCAGAGTCAACCGCTCCACTATCCGCCTTATAACATAGAGACCTATTAAAATCTAGTCAACAAGGAATTTTGAATATTTATGAAACAGATTACAAAAACTAACCTTGACTCTTCATCCAAACCGGCTAACATATAGTAAAATATATGGAAATTAGGTTCCCCTTCAGGACGATCAGTGACACGACTACGTTCAAATAATAATAATCTTGTTGTCAGACCTGTTACAATTAAACTAATATCTTCCGGTTGATTAACTATTGGCAAAGAATGGGTATTAGCAAATTCTAATGAGAATAAACGTAATGCTCGACTTCCATTAGTGTTGAGAATAATACGTGAACAGGTGAATGAATCAAGCATATTGAAGAGTGCACGTAAACGACATTCTACAGTTTCAAAAAAGGAAGACATACAGATGAACTATGCAAATAAGTGCATGATTGTTTATTATTACCATTATTACTTATCGCGTAAATAGTATATGTCACCATGAAACATGTAAACAAAACGGAAACAATATAGATAATTATATTCCAATGATAAACTGAAATACGAGGTTAACCAACGTTCTTCAATGATATTTGAACGGATAAAGATAGGAATTTATAAATCACTGGCTTGCAAGATCCATGCTTGATTAATTAAATCTTATATTTCAAGCTTATTCTATCCCATTTGGTTTGAATGAATAATGGGTTATTACAATTAACTCTATTGAAACAGTTTGCGTAATCAACTTGAATTTGTACTCATTGAATCATACTTAGGGTATAATTCGTAATTCGGGTTGTTGTATAAAAGGACTATTAATATTTGAAGTTGGTGGAGAGCGATATCCACTAGCTTGTCAAACCGTCACTATACCATTCCAACAGTTAAAATTTTATCGCTCGGTTGATATCAAACACTGTCATAGAAATTGGAAAGTATGTGTGGTTTGTAACTATTTGATTAAAATTCTGTTAGAATCATATTATTATTTATATATTTATTTGAACAAATAAATATTGGTACAGTAGGGCACCAAATATATATACGCCACACAAAACAATGAGAATGGGAGGAGAAAAAAGAAAGAAGGTAAGGAGCGTAAAAGAAAAAAAAGAAGAACAATAACGACCAGATTAGTGTAAGGCAGTGTAATAATAATAATAATATTAATAATAATAATAATAATAATAATAATAATGAGGGAAACGGAAAGGTACAATCAGAAGAAATCCTTCAGTTAAGAAAGATACAACCACTTTTATGAAGAAAGTAAAAGAAGGTTACAGCATGATCGCCACTGGCTTCTATTCTGAGTCATATCTGACGTCTCTAGCCACTGTGTCACACCATCTCTCGGACCCCGGTCAGGGAATCAAGAAGGACCAACACAAGCCAGATCTTTAAAGCTTTCTTTCATACCCCGACACCATGTCATACACTGACTACCTCTTCGCCTTTTCCAACCAGTCCCACCGTCGGCAAATAATGCACGACGTGGAATTCTCTGGGACGACATTCGGAGAACATGTCCAAGCCACAGAAGTCGGTGTTTCAAGATGGTGACACCAATTGAATTATTATCTCTGTGCCCGAACACACGATGCCGAACCTCTGCATTACTAACATGGTGTTGCCACTGGATGTCAGCAATCCTTCGGAGACAGCGATGATCGAACGCAGAGAGTCGTCTAACATCCTCAACTCGGAGAGGCCAGGTTTCACAAGCATAGAGCAAAACTGCTCTCACCGACGCGTTGTACATCCGATCTCTTACGGCCAAACTAACATCACGAAGGCGCCAAAGATGGCCCAGATTGGCATAAGTCGCTCTGGCTTTCACTATACGTGCATTGATCTTATCACTCACGCCACCATCAGCACTTATGCAGCTACCCAGATACACGAACTTCTCGACTACTTCTATCTGCTCACCATCCAGAGTGAGTACAGGATTAGAATCCTGTCAGTCTTGTAGAAGTACTTTGCACTTCGAAGGTGCAAAGCACATACCATACCTACGGACACTGATTGCCAACTGATTAAGTGCGGATTGCATGCCTTGGGCATTATCGCACAATAAGACAATATCGTCCGCATACTCAAGGTCGAGAAGTCTTTCTCCAGGCAACAGATCCACGCCGCCATTACTTACATTCATCAGAGCTGTTTCCAGAATGTCGTCGATGGCAAAGTTGAAGAGGAATGATGAGATTGAACAACCCTGTACAACTTCACTTCTTGAATGGAACAATGGAGAAAGGTGGTTGTATGCCCTAACTCTACCCGAGGTGTTTATATATAGGGCCTTTAAGATGTTAATAAACTTCTCAGGTACACACTTCTTCAATAGACAATCTCAGAGAACAGTCCTGTCCAACGAATCGAAGGTAGCCCTAATGTCAAGAAACATTACGATTGTTGGTGTTTCATAGGTATGACGGTGTTCTAACATTTGGAGGACGGTGAAGACATGATCAAAACATCCTCAACCGGAACGAAAATCAGCCTGCTACTCGCGAGTCAATCTTTCTCGGGTTTTGAACAACCTACGAAGTATGACGGAAGCCAATAGCTTGGACGCAATCGGAAGTAGACTTATCCCCCGATAGTTGTTACAGGAACGACGTGAACCCTTTTTAAAGATAAGGACAACTATCGACTCATTCCATGACGTTGGTACACTCTCTAGTTCCCAAACCTTTGTAAACAACACAGTCAGTTCCTTAGTCAGAAAGTCACCACCATCTTTAAAAAGAGCCGGAGGTAAGTCATCCGGGCCCGGTGATTTGTAGCGTTTCAAGAGTTGGAGTTCCTTGCGAACTTCCGCCTCATTTGGTGGATCAGTCGTCACCGGCCATGGAGTGCAGGACAGTCTGACCGATGTTGCCGGAGCAGCAGGCCAGTTGAACGGCCTTTCGAAAAATTCTGCCCATCGCCAAGACGTCGATGGATGTTAGTGATTGGCATCCCGTCATCCTCACAGATTGTTTCGCTCACACCAGACTTCTCGCTGCCAGTGGCTTGGATGAGTTGAAAGAGCTTCCGAGAGTTAACAGATGCAGCTGCTGCTTCCAGCTCATTAACACGCTCCGACCACCAGGCTTCTCGGTCCTTACGCAAGCTTTGCCCGATTTCATTACGTAACATCCTTGGTTTGTGGTCAAACTCACGGTCACCCGGAGTAGACCATCGGGCTTCGATGAGTTGTAAGGAGCCTGAAGAAACCCAGTGCTTATAAGGGGGACGTTTCGCGAAGCCGCAAGCGGCTTTACTCGCCATTTTCATGGCGTCATGCAATTGCAACCAATTCTCATCTATACTTTTCGGTGTAATGGTTGCTAGCCTAGAAGCTAGCTCGGTTCGATAATTAGTCGCAATAGAAGTTGCAACCAACTTGCTGACATCAATCCTTTGGTGACGGTCACTTCGTTGGCCATTGAAAAGTAAGGTAAGATTGGCGCAGACCAGGGCATGATGAGAGTCCAGATAGGTACTCCAAAAGGAGCGACAGTCTTGTACACAACCACGCCAGCGGTAGATGATCGTGATGTGATCATAGATCGAATGTGACAGGAAAATTGCGTGGGTAATGTCAAGGTTAGGCTCAGGTTTGTAAGCAGTTTTTATTAAATTAAGTGGTTGAAACATGTATAATTCTTGCGCAATACATTGGCTTACTACTGGAAGACAGTAGTGAACAGTCTATCACAATCAGAATACAACATACAATGTAACAACCACGATTAGGTGCACGAAAATGAAACTTAACCATTAGTTGGTTTGCGAACGATGACGACTGTCATTAGCATTGTTTTAATAAGATAACCAAGTGCTATACAATCTCATCCAAGCGAAGCTTCAACCATATTCCAACTTTTATTTTATAGTAATAATGAAAATCTCTCATTATTTTTTAAAACAAAATATTCTTATTAAGATAAATGGAATGCGAATATTTTCATGTGAAACTCATCGACGAATTTTCTTGATAATACATGTTATCAAATAATGAACTGTGAAAGACAATGGCGATGGATAAATAGTGAAGTCATTTATCATATCTTGTTAGAAAGTTTGTAACGTAACCATAGTAACTACCTGACAAAAATCGATCATCAACACTTGCAAAAATTCCTCCTCCATACTTGGTTTACATATTGTATTTGTAATGGTGTAAGTTTGAACACCTCCTGCTTACATGTTTGTTTGCTTTTTGAGAAAAAAAGACATTAAATTTGAACAGCATGAAGAAATCAAAGCAAACAAACAAATTATCTCTAATTTCACGAGGTATCATCACAGTAAAAACATGTATAATAATAAGGAAAAGACAAATTATTTACCATTGATTTTACTTGATATGATGCTGTTATTACCATTATTATTTGAGTGATTAAAAAGATTAATCGATTTCTCAGATTGATAAATCATGTAAGTGAATACATCATTAGAGATGTGTGTTTTACCAGAACCAGAACGACCCAACAAGCATAAAACTTGTTGACTTAAAGAACATGGTAAATGATACACTGGGTTTCCATTGACATGATTTTGTTGTTGTTCCATAGAAACTATGGTGTAGAATAAACGTCGTTTTAAACGAGCCAAAATTAATTGTGCCACAGAGTATACATGCGGTGGCATATCGTAGCGTACTTGACAGTTAGTAAATAAATCCATCACCTTTATGATAAGTCAACAAGAGAAAATTACAAGTGATAGTGTATATCATTCTCATTTGTTTTTTTTTCTAACAAAAAATTAGAAAAACCTAAGTTTTATAGTTTGACACCAGGTTTTGCTTTATTTGTGACAAAACTTGTTCATGAAAATATATTATTATTATTATATGAATTAGAACCGGTAAGCATTACTACTCATAGATAGTTTCTAGTATGACACATTCGACTAGCTAAGGTTCATTCTGAAAGTAACTACAGTAAAATGTTTGTCCAGTACAATATTACCAACGAAAGAATAGTAATGATTAATTTGTTAAGTGGTTTTCTAATAATTTCTACAGTAACTCAACTAAAAATAAAATTGTAACTTTTAAAGTATCATTAATAATGAAGAGATAAATTATACCCATTATTGATATTCAAAACTGGATTATGATAGATCTTTGTTAGCGTATTTCTGTCCTGTGCCGATTGTTAAAGTGTAGACATTTCATCACACTGTTTATAATATAGATGGATTATCACTAGCAATGGAATCTAAGATGTGTATTTCATTCTATTTGGGAATCACCAACTAGATGTTCTTACACCAGTGTTGATGTTCACACTGACACTCGAACCTAAAATCTCTCTCTTCAAACGCCAATGCGTAATCCATTGAGTCAATCAGTTCAGATTGATATTAACTTGCTCAACAGGCACCAAATTTACATTATTGTTAGTAAAGTTCTAAATTTTGTTGTTGATAAGCAGGACTGAATTTTGATTATGCTGAATCGACTGATGAAAACACACTCAGACATCAAATCCCATACGAGATGAAACGCACGTCTTGAATTGCACTGCTAGCGAAAATCTACTCGTTCTTTAAAATTAATTTTTCACACATATTTGCGGAGCAAATTAATAACAAAATAATTTCAATATTCTCCTGTTTTAGATTACATAACACTTGCTTCATATCTTAAATGGATATTATTAAACAGCTAGTCAATTGTTATTCAATAACATTTCAAATACAACTGTGAAATAAGGATCCATGTGGAATAAGATTAGATTTCTGTAACAATGAAGAAATTCTCCTTGGCTGGGCGATCAGTACTGTTTTGTATTAGTAAAGAATTTTTTAACAATCTATACCCACAACCTTGAGGGGAATCAAACCCGTCATCTTCCGATTTCCCGGCAAGTGAGCTAATTTCAGACTACCAAGTTGATTTCCAACGGTTCACATTAGTAAATTCAATTGGTCAAAAGAGTATATCAATATACTGTCAACATTTTCAGTGTATGAAGGTCATTAGGAAACTTGTTCTAAATGTCTAAATTGAACGTTTTTGTAGTAACCAGAAAAGATTAAATATTCAGGATGATGAACACATCAAGTTACAGTATGAACCAATTTTGAATGTAGTCGTTGCAGTCATTATCCCGCAAACTACAGTTTACAACATTAATACATGTCTCGATAATGCAATGAGAAGACGTAGTTTATCAGAATTATGTGATATATTTGCGCAATACATTTCGAACAATCTGATCACACATATACTTGTTAAGAACATTTATATATGAAAAATTAAAAGGTCAACTAGACAGGTTAAGAGTAAGTCATAACAAAGGAAAAATATTAAAGTACACAAAAACAAATGTGATTACAACTCTGGACAGTAAATCAGTACTACCAGGGTAGGTTAAGTGTAAGTACAAATTGTTTTTGAACACATAAAGGGGGTTTCAATTTTCGTATAGCCAAGGCTTCAATAAACCTTAGTATACGTCCTTGAAGGCTTTTGTACAACACAACAAATGCTGATTTGATATCAACCTTATGACCCGTCTCAATCAAATGTTTCGCAATGGATGATGATGTCTGTCTATCCTGTGGTCTTATTTCACCATTGGAATTCATCTGATTTTGCAACCATTTTGGTATATGCTCACCCACCCTTAATTGCACATCACGATTGCTCCTCCCTACGTACGTGTTTCCACACATACATGTGAATTTGTAGACACAATGGGATGTGACACAATCGTTTTCATGCTGTTTGGGCTTTTGGTGAAACATAGACCTTGTCTTTTCGATAATGACAAGTTGGGCTGCATAAAATGTCCGGTTGATAGCTAATTTAAGTCTCTGTTTCAACATGAGACTATTTGCGTCACCTCTGAATGGTAGCGTAATATAAACTGGCTTTTTGGGTGCCAGAAACGTCATAGGTCTAGTCATATTGCAACCCTTCCAGCGGTTTATGAACTTCAAAGGGTAACCATTATTGATTAACGCATCAGTCAAGAGCTTCATCTCTACTTCAATAGTATCACTAGTACAAATACGATTGATTCTATTGAATAAGCTCATTATTAAACCACGTTTATAATGAATAGGGCAGTGACTATGAAAATTAGGGTATTGTCCTGTCCATGTTGGTTTTCTATATATAGAACGTTTGATGGAACCATCATCTCTCCTAGTAATCAGGATGTCAAGAAAAGGAAGTTGGTTGTTCTTCTCTTCTTCACATGTAAGAGAAATGTGGTTTTGACTACTATTGAATTTTTCTAACAAGTGGCTTATGTCTTCAATTTTATCACCTATGATTATTATGTCGTCTACATATCGTTTATACAGACCCATCTTTCGAATTGAGTCTCCAACTAAATTTTCCACATATCCCATGAACACATCAGCTAGCAATGGTCCTAGAGGGCTTCCCATAGCTACACCATCTATTTGTCTAAAGTGTTCACCTTCAAATGTGAATTTTACATTATCTGTACATAATAATAATAAATCTTTAAGAGTTTTAACAGGAAAAGGTAGTGGAAGGTTTTCCGAAGAAATAAAGTCACACAAAATATCAATGGTTTTCCTAAGAGGTACATTTGTAAATAAAGTGTTTACATCAAAGGAGCACATTGTTTTTGTCTTTATATTTATATCCTTTAAGTAATTAATTAATTCGAATGAGTCAGTCAAAGAATACTTACAATATTGATTTCTGATAGGGTTTAATAATTTTGTAAGCCATTTTGCCAGGTTGTGTGTAGGTGACCGACACATAGATAGAATTGGACGTAGGGGGGTATTAGGCTTATGAATTTTCGGTAATCCATATAAATTAGGATATGCCGAACCCATAGGTTTTAATAAATTAAACTCATCTTTGTTAATAGCATTCATGTTTAACAATTTTACAAGATTCGAGTTCACTTTCTTTTCTAATTTACGTAATCCATCAAAGTCAACATCAGCCAAAAATTTGCTTTTATCACTGAGAATGGATTCCATTTTATTTTTGTAATCTGACTTATTCATAATAACAACACCAGATCCTTTATCGGGTTTAAGTATAATAATATCGGCATTATTTCGCAATTCTTTTAATGATTTGAAATGCTGAGAAGTTAATATGCTTCTCTGCTTTGGTCCAGAAGAATGAAAATGATGCGCTATATCCACTAGTTTGGCTTTAAACCAACTTTGATTCTCTAAGGACGAAGGGGTTAAAGTACTCAATTGATCATAGAGGTTTTCAAATTGGGCATTGACTGTCAATTCAGAGATTTGTGTTATAGGAACAGAAAATTTTAAACCCAAGGACAATGCCTCCTTTTCATGAACAGACAATACAATGGAGGACAAATTAGTGACATATTTATCAGGATTGATTGGGAAGGAAGTGAGATTATTATTATTGCAGCAAGATTTTTCTAGCTTTTTCCTTATCCCTTCTTTTGTTTTCAAAATGACAGTACTACAAAAATTGATGAATTTGATATGGCAAACTATAGACAATTCTGTTAATACAGGTAATGCTTGAGTATGAAGTTCAATTAAATTGATCAACTTATCATGGTATTTGTCTATATACGATATCGTCAGTCTAATAAGATTTGGGATATTTGGTTGTAATTTACTTGAACGAAGATTCTTATATAACTGAATCGGGAAAATGTGATTAGATAAGCAAGATTTATAAAAATCCAGTTTCACTCGTTCTGACATAATTTTGCACTTGAGGTTAACAAGTTCATCTAACCTTTTAATAATTTGCGTAGGGAGTCTTCTTTTCAGAAATTTAAAACAATTAGTCCCTTCGATAAATTTCGATAAACTACGTCTTCTCATTGCATTATCGAAATTTATCAAAGGGACTAATTGTTTTAAATTAATACATGTTATAAACTCATTGTAACCGACTTACAATTTCGTTCTCTTGATGATAACAAAAAACAATTATATTATTGTAAACAGAATAAAATTATATGACTAATTATCTAGGTACTTTCAAACAGAATGGAACTAATATAAGTTATCCTACTGTTCGTCTTAAGTGAAATGAATAACAAGCATGTATTAAGTTTATTCATTCGAGGAAGAAGTATCTCACAACTTGCTAAATAAATTACAATAGATCATGAAACGAGAAGAGAGGACACAATAGTTGTTTTCAATGAAACACAGTTTATAATCATTCAAGCTAAAAATATCCTGTGAACTAAATGTAATTCAATAGTTCTTTACCTACCTTAATTTTACCACAAAATATTTATGAACTCATATTACTATTACTATGACAGTTCTTATTGAAGTTGGGTAGTCGCCTGCAGCGGAATGCAGGACGCGTGTTTCATCCCATTTGGAACTCGTTAATTGGATGTACCTGCATCCTAGTGTTAGCGTTCACGTTACACAAAACTTTACAAGTATTGCTGGGGATGTTTTCCAGCAAAAACTACTGAAAACATAGCAAACATGAAATTCAATCATTATTATTACCATTATTAAAAAATCTTTTATCGCAGTGCTACCTATGCCCGCTGTTTTGATAGATTAAAAATCATTCATATATATATATAGGGAAAGAGTAAGAGACCTGAAAGAATTATACTTTTTAAAGAATTATGGAACTCACTTTATCTGAATAAATATTCAAAGGCATCATTGGATTAATACTGATTAGATTGATGCCTGAAGCATAAGTGAATATTAGACCAGATCCATATCGTTGAATAAATGAATGTGTTACACTGGATTCATTAATATAACGCAATTTAATTAAATCATCAACACGATCGAAACGAGGCGGATTCGCCTACATTAATGTTTTTTTGTTATTGAATCAAAAGGGAGAAAAAACATCGAAATGGATTTTTTTAAAGGAGGAAAAAGTTAAAAATTGTTTTGTTTGTTTTCAACTAATCCTTACACTAATCTTTTTAGATAGATAAGTGTTAATTAATATAGATCAAGTGACTCAATCATTCATAAACAATGTAGAACCTGATATGTATAACAATAAATTAAAATTATCGACACCACACAAAATAAGTTTAACAATATGAAATTATCAGGACAAATTCCAGAGTAATGGGAATATTACCAATATTAGTAGTAGTACGAAAAATTAGGTATAAACAGCAGGATTCAACGAAAAGACAATCAATTCGTGAAATTAAAAGTACAAGATAATATCGAAACTCAAGATTTAAAGGAAGGCAAATAATGAATGTATCTGTGTCACTGTGACCGATTTCAATTCATCTCATCCAAAGTCTCCAACCACTGGTCATGATAACCATGAAGAACGCAACCGAATAGTCTGGACCTATTACTAGAGCTTACCACTCAATGACTATGGATTGATGCCATGTCTTGGGATTTGGTCGTTCTTAATTTTCAACAGACATACTCCTACAAGTATAGCATAGGACGCGGTGGTTATGGATACAAAATACGTTTCTCAATAACCTCAATCAGTGAACATTCATTACCGCATCAATCGGTTTGATATCTTCGCTAGTACTTGATGTCTAACTTTAGAATTGCTCACTTGATGGTTCCAGAATGACATAAAGTAAAAGAAATAAATGTCTTTATTAACCGCAACACAATAATCTATACAAATGTAACAAGGACAACTAGATTCATTTAAGACAGAATTCATTAGACAATAATTCCGATAAATTGAAATGGGGTAAATAAAGCAAGAATAAATATTGATGCAGAATAGTATGAATTCATAATATTTCGAGGTTTCTCGTCAGCTACCTACAATCAAATATGTAATAGAATTTTACATTGAGATAAGAAATAGTGTGAAACAATTGACATAAATGAATGTAAATGATTGGAATGACAAAGGTTTACAATAATATATATATATATATATATTCCGCATCAATATTTGTTCTTGCTTTGTTTAAATTCATAAAGGGAACTAATTGCATGGAATTTTTGAAATGAGGAAATTTGTAAAAGTTAGAGAATAGGTGGTTCATAAATTAACTTCTGTGAATAAATATTTAACAAAGAAATACCTATTGATTATTTAACTGTAGTACCTGAATAGTGGTCAGTGTAAATGTTGTTTGTTTAATTATATGAGTCTTTCATATTGTTTTCATATCAGATGGATTAGAGATTGCATGTGTTCATTAGGTGGTTTTTTCAACGGAGTCAACTCTGAAGGTAAATATATTAAAGGAAAGCTACTAGTGAACAAACCGGGATATTTCATTTGCTTATACAGCCAGTAATAAATTGAAGTCGGCTATATAATGGTTACTTACCATATGTAAAATAAATAGAAATCAGCCACGATGGTGAAAATATACTCAATATTTTTATATTTCTTTAAACTTTGAGTTTGATACTATCTTTTACAGTTCTAAATACAATTTCTACGTAAATACGTTTTAGAATCATTGGCACTTTACTTTTCGTTATGTTAATTTGTTCACATATTCTTTTTCTATTTTGATGTGTGGAAACTTAGGCCTAATTATATTTATCCCAGATCCTACATTGTTCATGACTATACGTGCATTAAAAATATTTTTCGTAGTATTCCTGTGACGGAAAATGTTGATTTCTGTCGGTCTGTCTGACAGTCAAAAACAGACAAGTTTGATATTTTTATAAAAATCATTCCATAATTTTAAATAAAACTGAATTTCACTTCTTAATTGAGCAGTAAAAGTTGTCTAAACTGATTAACAATCGACTGGATAAGAATAGATGTAAAGCAGGAATGAATAAATACCTACTATTAATCTAGTTAACTTGCTTAAACAACTCGCATTAATAGTATAAATAATTATTTTTAATTAAAAAAACTTGGGAATAATAAAGAAACAAGTAAACGTTGAGGAAGTTAAATGATAAAATTCAATTTATATGATACATAATATACATTGTTATGAGATCTTACACGTTCAACATCTTCAGGATTCACTTCAATTATTTCTTGTCCTGGTAGAATGATCACACGACATCGTCCATTTGGTAGTGAACTAAGAAATTTTCCAGAAACATATCCTTGTTTAAATGTAATCCAAACTGGGAAATCTGTTTGATTGTTATCTTCGTCATATACAGATTGCACATATTCATTATTATTATTAGGTTTACGTTTTATGGTATGTACAGCATCAAAAGATGAGTTCTCAAGTGTATCTGGTTTTATCTGTAATCAGACATTAGAATTAACTAAATTACTGGTCAGTTCATTGAATGTTAACTTTTACATGATGATAAAAAAAGATTAGTTTATTTCAAGACTATCAAGAAAATATCCAAGCAGTAACAATTTACTCTGATTTCAACTCCACAGAATGTGAAAATTACAAAACAGCTAAATCATAAATTGTTACAACACTAGAAGAAGCTCTAATTAGTTTGCCAGACAAAAAGTTGGGGTTATTTAGATTTACATTGCTGAGATTATTTCAAACATAATTTTTACAAATAATGTCTTCAATATATTCTGTTGGATTTTATCAAATTGTTCATTTGAATTATAACAAATGTTCGCATGAATATAAGAATAATATTTCAATTTATGAACAGCCTGAATATATTTACATACTCATAAGGATACTATTCATTCAGAAAGTAGAATTTAGGTAATTTCAGACAGTAGAATTGATGACCAGAATATTTTTATCTTCAGGTAGTTAATGCTTTAATTCTTTGAAAAAATGTGTATCTATTGTGGAATAATTAATTCTAATGAATATTTGCTGTTTCATTATTGTTTACTACAATATCATAAACAAAAATTTGGTGCTTGTTTTATCTAAGCAATACACGAGTACCTATTCAAATTTATTTAATGGCTAAAAACAAGTCAGGTCTATGATATATAACAAACGGAAATTTCGGAAGTTACAACATTACTGATTATTCTGAACAGCTTTACTGAGACCATGTAGAATAAGCATTTTACATGGTTAATTAAGATAATTATTATGAAATCTGTGATAGTGGTTATTTCATGTAAAAAATTGAAGACATTTATTAAAATAAACTGTAAATACATACAGAAGAGTCGGTAAAACTGTTTAACGGAAATATTATTTAACGCAATGAACTGAAAGTAAAAACATAAATCAACACTTTTTAGAAATCGAAATGGTCTCATTTTTGTAAGGATTTGCACTTAAAAATCAACACCGGGATGCAAGTACACCCAGCTGACGAGTCTCAAATAGGATAAGACGCGAGACTTAGATTTCGCCGCTAGTCACAACACAAGATTAGCACAAATCAGTACCAGTTTTAAAAATAAATAAACAATTATTTAGTCGATGAAAACCAAATCAAAGCCATGTACTCTCAATTATTATAATTTCAGAAGAGCTTTGTTCAATGGTGATTTCAAAGTTAATTTATACTGTTCATAAGATTGTATAACTTAAAAAAAACAATATTATTCAATAAAAACAATGACGCCATTAACCATCAGTCAAATACCATAATACTACATCCATTGGACCATACACATACTTTCACATAAGAAGTAAATCAATTTTGTTACATCATTCATTACTATTCAAAACCACTATGCCGTATCTAGTTAAATAACAGTGAGAATCCAGTCTCGTAACTCTTTCCTGCTATAAGATTAATTCGATACCACTATTTTTAGTATGAATCCATATTACTCGAATAACCATAAGGTTATATCTCATTTATGAAAACCTTACTTAGGATCATTATCAAAACAAAACAAAAAACGTATAGTTATATCATACTGTAATATGTTAACTTAATATTGTAAAAAAAATGATAAAATAAATGGGTATTTATTTAGTTATCTGATAAATGAATTATAGTCATTCCATGATTTGCTTTAATATTTTGTTTATAAATGATGGATAAAAATAAACTATTATTATAATGTATTGAGAATTAATGATTATATCTCGTGATTTCTAATTATAATTATGAATCAACACTTAAAATGGTAAATAAATTATTTATTGGCTTGCTTTAATACAATATTTTATCAAATCAATTATTCCTTTAAAATAATTGTGAATTTCATATTTTTGTAAATGAAAATTTACAGAATACTTCATATCATCAGTACATGTATAGAGATAGTGAAAGAGAGTGAAAAACAACAACAATAACAACAACAAAATAAAAGATGTGAGTAATCATCTATTAAGTTTTCTCAAGCCAACAAAGAGATAAGGATTTTACAGATTTCTGTTGTATAAATAAACTAGAATTATACGCTCAAATTCCTATGATTTATTTATATGTAAAAGGCGAGATTGAAATTTGTTGGAAAACTGTAAATGGTATACGGTAGATCACTTGAAATGATTTGGGTCTGTCTACCGTTTTTTAGAGAGTTTTCTACGGGATAAGGTCGCTAACCCCATGCTCAACCCTCCTCCTTTATCCGGACTTGGGACCGGCAGTAGCCCCCGGTAGGACTCCAGGCGAAGTTCGGATCTATCTACGACATGATATATTTTTAAAAATAATTCATAACTAAGTTTTCAAAAATAATAAACGATAACATTGTGAAACATATCATAACTATAATTAATTGACTTAATTTTGTAATAAAAATGAAAACATCAGCATCAATAGTCATGCATATCCGGAGCTACATGACAGTATTTGCATTGAAATGAAAAACAATCTAATCTCCTGAATGATAAATAACTGAAAACTATCCGTGTTATAGAGTATTCAATGTATAAGCACATGTAAATAAAATAATCATGCTGGAACACTTAATATATCACTGTGTTATAAGTTTGTTACAGAAAAAAAACCATGAAATGCAAACACGTATTAATAATATTCATTTATTATATGCGTTTGAGAGTAACTTTTTATTATATACTTTAAAATTTAGAAACCCTACACATGGGTGATCTTGACAATATGTTCCATTAAAAAGTCAATTTGTTGTAAAAAAAAACTGCCTTTTTTGTCTAACCAAAACGTTTATGTACTTAACCTAATCAAACTTTATCTTCTTCAACTGTATAGTATTGATTCCATTTACAATGTGGATTCTCTATAGATAAACTATTTTATGATCTACAAATGATTGAGCATTGAATAATAATCAGTACTACGTTTGTCTAGTCATCTACTGGTGATGATTAAGTTCAGTCGATCAAGTTTTAATATAGCCACTAATCTACGAAAGTGGACATAGTGTGCACTATTTTGAAATGTAAAATGGTGGAAAGTGATCGATAAGAAACCAAGTTTCACGCTAGTAGGAACTAGTTAACAAAGCATTCATTTCATCTTAAGGGAACTCGTGTTTCCTGGAGAATTTGCTACTGTATCATCCAGCTTCAAAATTTGAGACGTCACTACATTGAGCTATTCAGACCATCACTGACCTCCTGTGTGACTGAGATATTTACAATTTGATCAATGAGTATTGACCAATGTTATGTTTGTCCTTTATGGTTATTACAGGAAGTGTAATAAACATTAGTTCGGTAGCCACAATGCAAATAAACTGTTACGTGGCAATTTTCAATAGTGAGACTAATCATTCACTTAATCGATTGTTTAGCTAAGAAAAAATGTATAAGAAAACTTTTAAACTTGAAATTTTATGGTCAGAAAAAGAATACTCATTATGAATGTAAATTTATCCCGAAACAAACTTAATTAATAACAATAGTAATAGTAAAAATTACCGCAGAGTTCATGATAGTGATACGCTGTAGAGTTATCCAAGCATTGACAAATAATGAATAAAAAGAACACTTCACTCTAATAGTTTACAATGAATAAAATTTCCGTAATCAAGGCTCAGTTGTTCTCATTGTAAATTTCACATCATCATATCAATAGTTAAGCGACCATATATATATATATATATATATATATATATATATATATATATATATATATATATCAGCAAATTCTTTAATAGAACAGTTTATTGATGTTTGCATGCGTATGTGTAATGTGACATTTATGGATGGAATTCACTCTACAAAAATCAACTCACTCATCTACTTGTGTTATCACCATACTCAGGTGAACAAACTTTCAATCACATTTCAATTGTTCACTACAGTAGAATATTGTAATTATTGGAAGAAATATGACAAGAAATTTTTTGTTTCATATTATTTTAAAAGAGAAACAACAAAAGTGTAGACATTTTAATGTATATACAAGTATGTACAAATGTATTTACGAATATACATAATTTTATAAGGCAAACAACAATACATAGCAGAAAATGACATCATTACACATAATTTTCATTTGTATTAGAAAATATATTTATAGCACATTACCGTATGTACGGATGAATGTGGGTAAAAGAAAACATTCTCTCTCAGATTCACACAATGCTTTGATATATATATATATATATATATATATATATATATATATATATATATATATATATATAGAGAGAGAGAGAGAGAGAGAGAGAGCATTTTAAAGACATTATATTCTGTGAGCTGAATGGTTTGGTTACAAAGCTTTCATTGTCTTTCCCGACATCAATAGTATATACTTCACAAAAAATTGAGCTATTGGAATTCCCACAACATTGGAAAACAGCTTGTTCTTTTGACCTGTAGTTCGGTTGATTTTTGTCTATAATTGTGTGATCGTTGGATTCGTGTTTACTCTAATTGTGTTCACCGATAATCTGACCTCTGACCTTGCAGTTATTGACTAGTAGACTGAGTTGATTTCGATACATTCATTGATTAACGCGTCACCGGAATGTTAGGCTTCCCAAGATTCTCTAACTTTCTTTGTGTTTCCTCTGTCCAATAGTTCGACAATTTTGCAGCGGAACTCACGTCAATAGTTGCACACATTTATTGATACAAGTAAATTCATGTGATAACGTTTAAGAAGTAGCTGGTGACCACGCAGACACAGACAGAGAAAATGGCGACTTTGCTCTATACATTGTTTGTTCAATTGTTGCAACTTCTGTAAAACGAAGTCTATATTTCACTGATGAGTGAGTGATACATAAAAGTTTTATTTTACAATTGTTTATCTGATAAATGATATCTAATAATGCTTATTTTTTATTATAATATTTTGTACTCGAACATGTTTGTTTGAATCGACAATAAACCTATTCTGATATTAACTCCTTCGACGATTTGCGTCAACAACTCAGAAGCGTGATTTATTGTTAGCCAGCTAACCAGCCACATTGTATCATTATGTATTACTTACTGGTCAACATAATTTTTTCAACCTTAACACTTTCACGACATGCGTATTCTACTAATAAATTATCCCACATAACATAAATCGAAGGGGATTCCCTCTAGCAAAAATACCATTATGTACACAACGTAAACACAAACATTCACTTTATTTATGATAGTTTCGATATATTGCTATTCAAAATTGTGAAGTATGAGTTATTAACTCATTTGTGATTTACATCTAACTCCACCTGTAGCTCATCTAGGGTTACTGCCAATCCCGATTCCGGGTAAAGAAGGGGGGTTGAGCTTGGGGTAAGCAACCACGTCCCATTGAAAACAACCTTGCTAAATAGAAGCTTACCGGAAAAAAATTAAACCATCTGAACTCTGACCTGGAAGTTGGAAGATATTCATTCAGAAGAATTACGACGTCTCATGATGAAAGCCGAGATTCGTTGGAAGTTACGAGACCGATGCCCCTTCCAACAACCACAGAAACAATTAATACAAGTACATGGAATGTTTAGAAAATATGGGAGACCTGAAAGACCAGCCGAATAGCTGAGGAATAAGTGAAACATATTGAACCCAAGCTGGACAGAAAAAGATAGATTCTGCAGAGATGCTGCTGTATGCTGATCACGAAGAAAATGCTAAGCACACTCAGGGAGATGCTCTGATGCTGTCCAAAGAAGTACGTAAAGCACTTATAGGATGGGAATCTCATGAACTCAGGATCATCAAAGCATCCTTCAAAACAGAGGAGAAGAGAATTACAGTGAACATTATCCAGCGTTATGCACCCACCAATGACAGCAACGACGACGATAAAGATCAGATCTGAACATCCTGATGGGAGACCTAAATGACAATGTCCTGAATGGAAAAGAGACACAGGAAGACCAAGTGACACATTGCGTCGGGAATCGGAAGCACACATCAAAAGGATAAATAGCAACTGAGAAGGATCGCTTAAGATGGAGACTCCTGGTGGACGGCCTATGCTGCTCCACGAGAGGTAACAGGTGTAAGTAAGTTTACATCTAGTTATTCAAACACTAGGCTATTAAATGATGAGAAGAGGGTACTTCGTTGTCCCTTGTAATTTAAAATACCAAAATCCGACATTGAATTTTGTATAACAATAGTTTAATGGTTGAAGCAATGAATTTTTAACACGTAAGTTGTGCCCTTGAACTCCCAGTTTGATATGGACAACTGAATAATATTATTAAGCATGGTACCAAACAAGTGTGCTTCAAAACTATTTATAAATATTACCCAGCTGCCTAAATTGAAGTGGGTGAAATGAGGTTTCAAAATGAGACCTATTGGTTGAAAACCGAATGTTTTAACCAATAAAACATCTCTCTATATTTGAATAAAGATCCGAAGTTTAATCAATTTATTAAAACAAATTCCTGAAAACCTTAATTTTTCAAATCCAACAGTGACTAGAATCCCATAATGAACACTAATTGATAACGGAATGCTAGATGACGTCATACTGTCCAGTCCATGGAGCTTATCAAATTCTATCGATCAAGTTGTAATTTGATTACTGACATAGAGGACTCAACATGAGGGTACACTATGCTTAGCTCCTATGAACTTAGGTTTGATGCTAGTTACTAACCATCAGTAAGATCCACATGGAATTCTGAGGTAAAAAGCTCTCCACACAAAATTCGATCCCTATAATCCATTGGGATAATCACATAGATGTCTACTACTCAGTGATCAAATAGTGTAAACGTATAGTGAAAGCCACAGTGGATTATGCTCATTTCGGCTATCTTTTGTATCATGATTATGTCAGTCTAGATGTAAAAAGTTAGGTCTACAATGTATCAGGTAAACTAGTTTTACTCTATGCTTGTGAAACCTGGTCTCTCTGAGTTGACTTACCGGGTTTGATCACTATTGTTTCCAGAGGATAGTTGATATGATGTACCAAAACCATGTTAGTCCCGTCTCTACTGTTAACTGAAGTGCCTTTCTTATCATATACTGTTCTTATTGTTTTATAAACTTATTTTTTCCTCCTTAAATGTACTGCCTCTTCCTTACAATGTTATATATATTCTATCTAGCACATCCTATTTTCTCGGTGTCTTGTTGTAACAGATTTTATGTGCTTAACTGAAATAGGATAAATAAACTAAATGCAACCGAAAAAGACAGGATGAATGTAAGAATTCATGAAGGCAACAAAAGTTACAAAGACTACCAACTACTAACAAGGCAATCAGAACGGATTGATATAACTATTATGAAATAATCAGGAAGTGAAATTCTATATGAATTAAGCGTTGATGATGTTGCTCAAAACCACAACGAAAATTCCATAAACAACTATCTAGCTCAGAGAAGATATCACGAAAAGCAATAATTTGAGCTGAAAATGTTCCCTACCATTTTAAGACGGATTTATTGTTTTGAAAGGACGGCCAATATTTTTTCTAGTTATGCAATTATCATTGTGAAAATATCAGTTGAAGTATGAGCTGGCTTGTAACTAATGAAAATAAGTGCGAACAACCTAACTTCAAAACAGTGATTGGCACGATTTTGCTCCAGTTCGTATAACACTACTTTAAAAATGTCTAAGTAGTATACATTGTAACACTTTATTTTAAAAGGCAGTGCGTCAAAGCGTCAAAGCACTAAGAAAATCTAGTTTCCAGTGCACAGGCGGAAAATGAAATGAAAAATTGAGCCAACAAAACACGAAGTTAAATTTATTAATCCTGACTGCTATCTATAAAGATATCCGTTTCAAGAAGAATCCCCTAAATATATTATAAATCGGAACACTACAAAAATTACCAAATAAATCATATATATAAATTGATTTTGCAACAATGTGAATGATAGATGCTACACATTTTTTTAGCCTTATATCTGAATCCAGTTAAACCATATGATGATTGTTATCTAAATATACATGACCCAATCCTCGTATATAATTGTGGACTAGATTCACGTTACAGAATAACGGGATAAAATAAGCCAGATACGAGAATGAATTTTGAATACGTATATTTCATACACTCGTTGATTCCGATAAACGATTAAAGAAACGGTGCAAAGAGAAGAGAGTAAAGCGAATAAGATAATGAGGCTGGAAAAATGGAAAACGAAGCAATGCGGAGAAGTCGAGTGAGTCAACTGGGTTTAATCAAGCGTAACTCAATATTTATAGTCAGGCAAAAATAAGTTACAGACACGTTATGAACATATATATATATATATATATATATAACTGTAGTTAATGAGCAAATAATGTGGCTTGTGAAGAGTGAATAAATAAGTCTATCCAAAAGCTAGAATAACCTATGGAGGTTTGATATAGTACCATCCACTACAACGTTGTTGCACTTTGTGGATTGGATGGTTCGATCACTGAACTTTTGTTGTCGTTCTGTATATTATCAGTTCAGGGAAAATTACAACCATACAGTTATCTCGTTCATAAACTGAACGTACTCTAGTAACACATTCGAGTGAGATTAAATGTCTAAAGACGTGTTTGATCAGAGAAGTTGAAAATATAGGATGTTTCATTGAAATCTGTTCAAATGCTTACTGAAAATCCATAAGACCTGAGGTCATCTTTTTCTTATTTCTGAAAATGAGTATAAAAAGTTCATGTTCATGTGTTCATATCACAGATACAGAAAAAATAATTTTAATAGGATTAAGCACCTACTTTTTGTAAATATAGATATAAGTTTTTGAAGCTTCCGTACTTAACAGCGTAGCCCCGAACAGAAACCGGAGTTATGTGATAAAAGTTGTCTTGTCCATATTCTTGTTCGGTTTTTAAATGCTCAAGTCCAGGCTGGGGAGTAAGCACTAGGCGATAGAAGAAATCCGTAAATTCAGGAAGAGACTGTACAGTCAAAGACAGATAAAGGTCAGTGGAGCGGATCAATTGCAAAACTTCATTGCGAGAAATTGATCCAACAGGCTTGTCCCCAACAGCTACAAGATAATCACCTGGAAGTAAGCCACAGGAAAGATTCTGCACGCCATAATCTGTCAGAAGGACCTACAAACAAACGTCGAATGCAACTTTTAGAAAACACTAAGTGAGGACCAATAATAAAATAGTAATCCATCTAGGGCTTTTATCAATCAGAATATTCACAAAATCTTATTATTTACTTTACTAAGTACTTATGAAGACACTAAATACCAGTTTAAACAGTATAGGCAAGTGAAAACGTCCTAGTTGAGTCCGAGAGACAAGTATGATTAGTGGTTTTAAAACTTAACTGACACGAATAAAAATCATTCTGACCAAAAAGATTTGTCAACTCTGTATCTCCTCCTTAATCCCTAACCTTAATATCATCCTAAAATGTATATATCTTCATTTCATTCTTCCTCTCCAAGTATCACAAACTATACCACTGTGTTGTATGCTACTTAGGTCTGCCGATATAAGTAGTATGTAACACCACTGTGTAGTGGAAACCCTACCAGCAGAAGAGTATGAAGGTTGACTTGAAGAAATCAGAAACGGAATTAGAAAGGTATTGTGAATCAGGAGAATCATACAGAATGTGAAGGACGAATGATGACATTTGCAAATGGAGTATTTAATATATGGTTCTTATAATTTACTAAGAGATTCTGTAATTTTGTATTAAAATATAGTTGGTTGTCTACTACCTATGTTCTGGTTTACTGCACCTCAACTCTTCTTTGCTACTGATCTTTATCAGATTTTATAAATGTGCTTATATACCTAATTAATAAGTTATGACTGACTAATATATAAAAGCACTAAAAATCACTGAGCAGAGATAACTTTTGAATAACCTGAAGGACTAAATACTTCCTAAGAACTAATATGAAACAAGTTTCGGTAAGAGTATCAAGGACACCTTTCTTTCCATGCACAAATAAGCATATGAACAAATACCTTCTATCAAGAGTTTTATGGAGTAAATTTATTTGTTTTCACGTCATATGATACGTCTTAATACCAGATATGAGTAATTAACTAAATTCCTATTTCCCCACCAATTTTTCTCGGTAAATAATAATTTAGTATATCATACTGAAAAAATCTGGCAACCACAAACAACATTCAAACAAACTTTCTTAGCGAATGAAGTAAGTGACTTTAACAAAAGCAATTACCTGCAAATTAAACAAAACACTTCACAAAATAATTAGATAAAGTACTGTTGACCTTTAGCTTTTGGTCAAATACAATATCAGCGGTATTTATTGCCTAAGCTGTATTGCGAAGACTAAAACAGAAAAATTTCGCAGTACTATCAAAAACTATCTCTAACACTGTTTTTCACGTTGCACTTGACAAATAATATTTGGCAAAACTTTATAATTAACAAGTCGGATAGTGGTACATAACCCAAACAAAAATACCGAAAGAAGCAAAATGGTAGAATTCACTAATAACTAGTTATCCCGGGTCTTAAAATGCATGTGGTTGATTGCTTTTGATCTCCAGTTCGTTGGAGGAACACTTTGAATATCCAAACATTTCTTATCTATATCTCATTGATTTTTAGAATAAAAACATCTCAAACACAGCTAAAACAATAGATTTCAGAACAAGGTTGTTTTATTTTATGGTTTTGCATAAGCTAAAACTGTTCACAACTGCAGTTATTATTATGACTATTAAAAAAAACAAATAATATACTTTGGTTGTTCAGATCAAAGGAAAAGTAAAGAGCAAATAGAACACCATGGGTTAGAGGAAACAGTTAAACCATGATACGGTGAACGTCAAGTTAGCGAACAAAGAACAGTGTTTGGGGTCGAATATTACAGTATTTTAACTTTTGAATCGCACGGTACAAATTTCATTATTTTAATAATCGTGATTTCAAAAAAATCGGCGAGACTCTAATTTATGGACGAGCCAATCAGAAGTTATTTGAATAGACTCTTTCTTTATCGAAAGGACTTATGTCATGAACCCTAAAGTTAAACTCTAAAAAAGCCAGTAGTCATTTGCTTAGTATGAACACAATCACTCAAACTTTATATCATTTAGTTCCCCATGACACATTAAAAAAAAACTGAAACTGCAAACTAAAGAAACTTGAGATAATGTTATGGACTAAATCAAGTACCATATTCAAAATTTTGTACCGGAAACAAATTCCTGACTAATTAATACACTTAAACCACTCCACCGTAACCCACTAGTAAATATTAAAAGCCTTCAGATGATCTACAGTTTATACGAAAGCTTTATGTTGTACAGCAGACAAACCATGGTTTATCTGACTGTGGTCAGATGGAACACGGTATATAAGTCAGTCTAACATCAATAATGCTGTGTATGGTATAATAACCAACATCAAAAACATTATGCTACAGAGCATTGTTTGAATAGAAGTCTGAGAATAAGAACTTATTGATTTGATACTTACTTCAGAACGGTTCTCTAGAATAAATCCACCATCCGTTAAATGGAAACGGTTGACCAATAGACCACGGCGTATAAAAATACCGTAGCTTGAATCAGCATGCTTTTTCAACTGTACCTTGAAGTGGGGTAGCTCAGCATGACTAAAGTTCCATTTGACGTGATTCGCAACTACGGTATCTGGAGAGTTACTGGACAAAATAGAATTTCTGTAGTCTGGCAGGCAAACCCGAACTTCTTCATAATACTTAACAGGTTTTCCACTCACATGCAAACCGGATGCAGGATTTTTACCTAAACCGTAAATCTAACAGTAAAAGGATTACCAAATATCGCTTGATGAAGTCTTGCAACTTTAACTGCAGGGTCACACCTTAACTCATTCATATTTTTATAAACCAATTGTTCATGTAATAAATCCACACCATTTACTCAAGATAATTCAGTACCGATCCTACATATCCACAAACAAAGATTTCAAGAAAGTGCTCTAAACTAACCTAACTATTAATCTCACGTTCATGCATATAAAGTACACACAATTCAAACTTGAAATATCGTGAGTGACAAAAGAAATGTTGTAGTTCTTTAAAGCTTGTCTTGATTGTAAAAGTGTTCTTGTATACAGAAAAATGTAATTTTGTTTAATCACTCTGACTTTGAAGAATAAAATATTAGTTGATAATAGCATTGGTCGAGTAACGACACTTTAAACTTCTAACTTCGCTAGACATATATGGAGAACATTTTTCCCCAGGATCTCCATTCGAGCAGTGTGAGAGTACTTCTGATTTCGAGAAAGTATGTATGGGCACAACAGCGCCTTTCAGTCACAAAATAGCTTAAAGTTAAATAGCGAACACTGGCAGATAGCTGTAAAAAGGAAGAAACTAAGTTCGCACATTGCTTCAAAACTCTAGGCAAGATACCATCTGGAAGAGTAGTCCCTCCCAAAATTAAGAAATATCAGGTTTTCATTCGGAGGGATCTGTAGATGGCCATGGCACTACCTATCCCTAAAAAGAAGTCTATTGTTTCCTGGCCTTAATCATCACAATACTCGCCTGCACCTACGAGTCAACTCTTCCGTGTCCAACCTTCAAGTAGTGTCTTCCTAGTTGCAATCCGGGACCTAAACGTATTAGCACACTGTAAAAGTGATGAATACTTAAGGGGAGGCGATTCACTTTGATGATATTACACCCTGTGCTTTTCTATAGCGCAGGCTTCGAGTTCGATGCTTCTTAATGACTTAAGGATCTTTGGATCGTATTTACTAAGGACGTTTTAATACAGAGGTATACATCTCCGTAAAGAAGACAGGACTTTAAGTAAATATCCGTAATAAACAGCTTCTCGGGTAGTACACATGGATCTAGACCTTGCTAATTCTGAAAAATGTTGTTTACTAGGTCGGGGCTCAGCTAACGTTTTGGCCACAGATTACGTGAGAAGCTTCTCAACTTTTAGAAAGGCGATTCAGTATTCCCAGATTCTTCTGCCTCCATTTATGCTATTCATTCAGATCGTTACCATCTTCCTCCTTTTTGGTAATATGAGTATATGGTTTAAGAGATATTGTTATCAACAAAGCTCACTCCTGTTGCAAAAATAGTCTCATTGATTTGCGGACTATTAGTATTCTAAAGATAACTCTGTTAAATACTTTCCACCTTTACTCTGGATTTTACACTTTTCAGTTTTCATACGTATTCGGTTTTTTGGATTTATAATGAGAACGATACGTCAAGGCGATTCGATTTTGCTCTTATGTATGTTACCTCACAATTCGTCCCATTCCGAACGAATAACTTTGGACCATAACTCTCTGAGGTTGATGAAGATTTTCGAGGGCAAGCACGACAACTCACTTTTCAATGATTTCAAATAGAAGACCCGGCAGCTACAACATACAAATCTGGAAGAGGAGGAATTATGAAAAGACTGTATAGTACAAATGAAAGCTTGTAGGGGATTGTGGCAGACCAGAGTGAACCGTCAGTTACAAGGAAAGAAAACCAGACGCGGATGTTCATTAGCGAAAACGTCCCTGTGTAGAAACTCTTAATTAGACTAGCGCTACTTAACCCACTGGAAATGAAATAAATATACACAGATCTCTCTATAGATGATACCCAACCAATAACAGAGGAAATGAGTGAACGCATCAGACAGGTCAAGAATGGAAAAGCGACTGTACCAGACGACACGCCATTTGCTGTACATAATTCAGACTTTAAAACACAGAAGAATGAGCAGTGACCCCTCTTCCTTAGACTTTGCAGATGACCTAACGCTCCCATCACATACACATCAACAAATACAGGTTAAGACAAACAGTGTAGCAGCACCATCAGCAGCAAACATCAACATTCACAAGGGAAAATGAGAGATCCTCAAATACAACACGGGGAACACCAACGCAATCACAGTTCATGGGGAAGCCCTGGAAGAGATGGAAACTTCCACGTACCTGGACAGTCAGAATCCTTAATAGAAGTGCCCTGACAGTTCCGTCTTACATGGGTAAAACTTCGAGAACTACCACAACTATAACCAAAAAAGTACAGGTATTCTAAGCAGTAATCTATAAACGATACTACAGATCCAGAGACTATTAACACTAACCTACTGTGGTGGAAAATATGCCAGCTTCCAGCGAAGAGAAAAATCCAGAAATGACGCTAAACATAAACAGGACACACTGCGGAAATCAGCAAGCTGTATTACGGGGCATGCCCCAACAGAATCACCAGAGACAAAGAAAAAGATTCTATAGCAGTAAATAAATCTACTAAATGAATAGTCACGCGAGACCTAAATATTGTTGCTGATCTCGTTGGTTTCATTGGATACAACCTATCTGTAGGCACTCGGTCACGCATCCTCACCGGATCACAAGTGAGTGCTACGTGCTACGCATGCCCCACAACCACTAGCCAGGTTAGATCAAGCGCCTCTTATTACTGCACAAATGTTTATGCTAATATCCGGTTTCACCCTGTATACTAGTACATAAATCTACGTGTATTTATCCGAGTGCACTAAAGGACATATTTTTTAAAGTGTTGGTTTACTTCAGAGGTCAATATTCATTACACAATTATTGTCATTATTATTATCATGATTTAACCCTTTCACTCTCTTTCTTCCTTCTAAGTAAATATTATTCTTAAGATTCCCAAGTTTGTAATTAAGACTTGTGTTACACTAAATTAACCTCGCAGACTCGTTTTATCTTCACTAGGCATATATGACTCATACATATTGACATTTCATTATCCTTTTCACTTAATTGAGACTTTCATAGCATCACTCCAAACTATGACTGCATAAACATTTATTCTAGCATCATACTTTTTCTCAGTTATTTTCTATTTTATTTTTGTTACTAATTTGGTGATATATGCATAGTCGTTTATTCTTGTTCTGTGTTCATAAACACGCCTAATAAACTATTTGCGCATTTCCCCTTTATTTCTATTCCCTTATTTTCTTCCTTTCCTTCTTTAAACTCAATTCAGTATTCTTCTCAATTACACAGAACCTGATTTATTATTATTCCATTATCATTGTTATTTCTTTTCTTTTTTTCAAATATGGCAAATATAATGCTAAAATTCTTGAAACTTGTGTATAATCTCGTTTTTGAAGAAATCTGAAATGTTTTTTTCATAACACTTACGTACCCATAGGATGCTTGTGAATAATAATGAATTAACAACCCAAAAACAAATGTTCACATTCATTTATTCCTAACTTCTGATTTAACTGGGTTTGTACCCTTTTATTATAAAGGTGTTATAGATAAGAGTGTTGTGAAACCCTGAATATCTTAAGCATCGTTAGTGGTGAGCCCGGTATGGTAGAACTTTGAAAAATCATGCTGTTTTTTATAATTTCGTTCGCGAATTACTCTCCGTTTGACCAGCCTGTAAGTCATACTTACAGGCACATCGACAGATCCATACATCCCTATAATTATTATTGCTCACAGTCTGCCTATCAGTTTCTGCCTCCTCCTTTCCATTTGTCTTGGAGCTCGTCAATACCCAAAGGATACTTATGGATTATTTGGCAAGGTCCGACGCGCAATTACTCCCGATTCGTTTGGTACCGGTTCAAAAGCCCACTGAGTCTGACGAGAGAGTATTGCGGAACCAGTGAAATTTCTCTGGGTTCTAGCCAAACCATTCAGTATTCGAGTCACTGAGTCTCGAACAAATTACCCGTCCTCACCAAAGTCGAATACAAAAAGCGCGCGTCAGTCAGCTTCCTGTCGTGGACTAACCCAGGCGGCAGCGAGCGCACTCTGTTTGCTGGAGATATTCTTGCTTATACGTTTCTGTAATACCGTTACGTCCATTGTTTACGATCATCGATGTGGCCATGGTACTGGATGTGACGAATGAGTGCTTCACACTGCGTAGTATTCACGAGATGGGATTTCTACGCCGGCCAGGAGGTCACATCATTCCTGTTCAACTGGAATAGGCTCGCAACCATCCACAGAAATCATCTATGCTGACAACTTGCAAGGAGGAACAAGGAGCACGTTGAAGAGAAAGTCAGAATCAACCTCATTTATGTCACGTCCGGGTTTGGTTTTGTTCTGCTCTCTAAGCACGGTCGAAATGTAAAACAGTAATAGCTTGGGATACAAAATTTTCAAGAAAAATTGTGAATGAACAGTTGAAATGTTCGAGTAAAATTGATACATTCAAATCCCAGTGAACATAGTGATATTTGTTCTGATAGTGAACAGTTGGTTAGACTCTTCATTTCTCGTAACGACATGGTAGCAGCTAGAGTGGAGGGACTGGGAAGGAGTTGACTAAAGATTCGTGGCCGGCTGTCATTACCTATAAGGACTACCAGGCTTAAGCATGAATTAATGCTTACAGCCAATGCACCTACTTCATAATCCCGTGTTCTTTTGAGTAAAACTGAAAAGACTATCGAAGTGGAAATAACCCTTAATTGTCTTGGTACCACAATGCATACTTCTAAATGTCCAAAAATTTCAAAATGCCTGGAAGTAATCGCGAAATCAGACAAAACATATTTCAGGAAACCATCCGCCCCGGTGGGTTCATTTTTCTTTCTACAGGTAGTTAGCGGTAGATCTTTCAGGACAAAAGAAAAGATCTTTTGACTACTACATTGATTAGAAGCTGCTTTCGCTAATATAGACTTGGTCAACCATAGAACATAATCAATAGTTCAGGGATTGTTTGAAATGATTCATTTCAATGGAGATCTGAGGTAGTACAGTTACTAATGGACCTATAAGGATTCATGATGCTTTGATGATTCTGGATCCGTGGGATTCCCATCCTACAAGTGCATTTCGTGCTACTTTGGACAGCATTAGAGCAACTCCCTGTGTGTGTGGAGCATTTTCCTCTTCGTGACCGGAGTATAGCAGCATCTCTCCCGTAGCTAGCCTTTTCTGTCCAGCTTGGGTCCAGTGGGTTTCGCTGATTCCCAGTACTGCCAAGTTGTATCTCCTCATTTCCGTTGCTATTTGGCTGGTCTTCCCGGTTTCCCACATTGTTCTAACGTTCCATGTACCTATAAAAATTTTTGCTCTGGTTGTTAGAAGGGGCATCGGCCTCGTGGCTTCCGAAGGAATTCGGCTTTCACCATGAAGCGTCATAATTCTTCTAAATGAAGACCTTCTAACTCTCAACTTCATTGATTATGAAAAGGCATTCGACAGTGTAGATAGGAGGACATTATGGAAACTTCTTCGACACTACGGAGTTCCTGAGAAGATTGTCAATATTATCCGGAACTCATACGACGGACTACAGTGAAAAGTAGTGCATGGAGGACAGCTGACAGATGCATTCCAAGTAAGGACCGGAGTCAGACAAGGCTGTTTACTCTCTCCCTTCCTCTTTCTTCTGGTGGTCGACTGGATTATGAAGACCTCGACATCTGAAGGAAAACACGGAATACAATGGACAGCTCAGAACCAATTGGACGATCTGGACTTCGCAGATGACCTAGCCCTCCTATCACGTACACGTGAACAGATTCAGATAAAGACAGCCAATGTAGCAGCAGTCTCTGCATCAGTAGGCCTCAGCATACACAAAGGGAAAACCAAGGTCCTCAAATTCAAAGCGGAGAACAGCAATCCAATCACTCTTGATGGCGAAACTCTGGAAGATGTAGAATCCTTCACATATCTGGGAAGCATCGTCGATAGACATGGAGGTTCAGATGCAGACGTAAAGGCGAGGATTGGCAAAGCAAGGGCCGCATTCCTACAATTGAAGAACATATGGAACTCAAAACAACTTTCAACCAATATCAAAGTGAGAATCTTCAATACGAACGTCAAGGCAATTCTACTGTATGGAGCTGAAACTTGGAGAACTACAACAACCACAATCAAGAAAGTACAAGTATTTATAAATAGCTGTCTACGCAAGATACTCAACATCCATTGGCCGGATACCATCAGCAATAGCCTTGTGTGGGAGAGAACAAACCAACTTCCAGCTGAAGAGGAAATTAGGAAAAGACGATGGAAATGGATAGGACATACATTACGCAAATCGTCAAACTGCATCACGAGGCAAGCTCTAACTTGGAATCCTGAAGGGAAGCGGAAAAGAGGAAGGCCAAAGAACACATTACGTCGGATAATAGAAGCAGATATGAAAAGGATGAATTACAACTGGAAGGAGCTGGAAAGGATTGCCCAGGACAGGGTTGGATGGAGAATGCTGGTGAGCGACCTATGCTCCTTCACGAGGAGTAACAGGTGTAAGTAAGTAAGTAAGTATAAGGATTCATAATAAATATTACATATCATCTGTGTTTAATAGGGAGTAATCTAGCGCATGTGACATTTCATATCTGTTGTCCACCTGAGAATCATCACTATTAAAGCAATGGGGGGAAAAACAAACAAGGATATTTGAGGAAGTGTCTAGAGTGAGCTACTCAACGGCATGATGGTGAAGTGTGATTTCTTCACATCTTGTTTGATCAACGAGCGTCTATTCATCACCTTCCTGAGACATCAAAAGGTTAAGAGACAGAGAAGTCTTCATCTCGAAGAAAAAATAATAAGATACAAAAATATGGAGTCATATATTCTAAGTATTTCTCTTCAACCCATATCTTCGGTCTTTGAGGGTGTGTTGACAATTTAGAGAGAAACAGACAGGATGTTAACACCTTGGGAACAAACATGCATAGAAGCATCAGGTCACTTTAAACTGTTTCATCACAAATCTTGTAGAAGTTAGAATAATTGGTTAACTGTGTTAAATAATTGGCCCTGGATTAGTGTTGCGACAGCCATTTAAACCTGATTCGTGACCCCAATTGTAAATAATCTCCTCTGACAGGAAACAAAATAAGCATTTACTTCTGCGACGTCATAAAGACGGCTAAACTACAGGCACAGGACCTCACTGTGCTAAAAGACGGACAGTGACCCACTTGACGTGATCTTCTCGGTGTAGACCGACTCTTCTATTTTTACTAAACTCAAGTATTTGTATAGAGGCCGATTAATTCTCATTAGTTTTTAGGTTCAAGGATACGTTCATCCGATATTGAAGTCCTAGCATTAGGCGGAAAATAGAAATCTTATGAAGCAGGTCTTCTGGTATTTCGTGTACTTTTACATTGGAAATACTGGAAGGTATTCTGCATATGAATAGGTTTCTTAGGGCCACAGAAGACCAATCATTTGTTTAGCTCTGTATTACTCTGTATAATATAATATGTGTGACGTGCATTTGCTAAGCTTGCGTAGAAATCAGGTTTTGTTTATGGTGTAAAGATAACAACCCACTTCGGTGTTCAATCAAAGCACAAAATTTGGCATTTTCGAGGATTTTCGCACGCATTTAGAAGGCAGGTGCCAAATATAGTATTGTAATATTTATCGAAGATCTTATTTCAATCACCTTGAACAATTCTCAAAAGCCTTCTATAAACAGGATACAAGCGTATCCCGAATTCTTAGATCGAGAAAGTAAATAAAGTGAATATTCAGGTTTGAAATGCAATCCCCATCGAGAAATATTCTTCTATATGCAGCATTAACCCATTAAATGGAAGGAATATATAAACGCAAAGGCCACCTTTAGACTTCTAAACTGAAATTTTTAGGAAATCAGTTAAAAGTTTTAACAATAAAGGTGATAACAGTAATAAGAACAAGTCTATGTAGTCAGCCAAATGATTATATCACGACACAAGAATAGTCACTCTCATTTCTTACACTCAACCATATTTTCACTAAGCTCTTAAAATAAACTGCTGTTTTTCCTAAATATAAGACGCGATCGCTTTATAGTTGGTTTGCTCATCAGTTTTTGACATTACGATACGGAAAAAATAAAATTCGCGCCCACAAAACAAGTATGTGTTGTTATCTGCAGTTATTCTGCATTTTGACGAAGCGTTTTGGTATTTACAGTGTTCTATGTGCAAATCTAAAAGTGACCACATATTCATCGTATCAGCTGGGCGAACAATGTGACGATGTGGACATGCAGATGTGTATTTGCCAGGATATCAACGCATGGTTAGTGCTGCGATTCTGTAAAATCATTAACTGCTTCTCGAAATCAGTTAAAGCAAGCAATTTCATAATCATTAGTCCATATTCAGATTGATGAAAACCGTATTTATATCACTTTTTAAGTCTAATTGACAGTTTATAAACCAGTGACTTGTTTGCAATGTAGAGTGACCTGAACTTTGAAGTCATTGAGTTCTGTGACTTCTACGTAAGGCATGTAAGTCCGACAATCAAACTAGTCCTAGCAAGTACATAGTGAGTGGAGAGTAATATTTGAGGTAGAGAACAAGAAATAGGTTGGTTACTCTGGCGGGTTCACAAAACTTTCAATTTACAGGTACTTTGAGCGACCTATTATATCTTTATTTTGCGACGTTTACAAAAGGTTACTTTTCTGACCAGAAGTAAACTCAACTCCGGTTCGTAATTTTGGTAGTTTACCAATTGACTAATCAGAACGAAGCAGGACTTATCATTTCCGCCATATTAATAGACAAAGAACGTCGACTTAGCTTGTTCTGTGTTTCTTCTCAGGCTCTCTTATGTAGCTGCGGAAGTTGATTCGTGAATATCATGAAATTTCGTAAATTATGTGATCCTCTAAAGGTTAGCACTGTTTTTGAATCAGTTTTGTTTTCCCATTTTTTGCTGCGACTACTACTAACCGGGGTCAGTGTTTTTTCCGGCATGCTTACTTGATTTAAGTGATAGAACACCAATCTGTTTTGTTTTTAGTGCTTCTTATAGATATCAGATGATAGCATGAGATATTTTAGCCAAAATCCATAATGCTGCCAAATGGGATTTTCCAAATTTTCGTGTATTCGTACCTAAGTGTTATTAATGAAGTTACTGAGAGCTATAAATGAAAAGTCTCCTGTTTTATTCTCTACTAGTATTCCGTCAACGAGTCAAACAAATAGTAAATGTCCATTTGCCGATTCCAGTGGTATATATAGAACGATTATGAGACCCAGGCATCTGACAACCTGGAGCCAAGTCAGAGATTCTGTCAATCTTTTGCGGAATGTTTGTTATTAAAAGAATATCACCATTAGATCACTTGAACTTATTATGTCGTACACGAAAGTTAGTTGAACTACTAAAAGCCAACAATCCGCTCTCAGTATGCTGTGTATGTCTATTGTTTTCGCCATAAAAGGAAGCCAACAGTCCTGGTCAAAGAGTGAATGGGTAAACAACTGTTATTACGACCGTTTCTTCATAGACGAAAGTCAACCCGTTGACAAGTCACGTTTTGTTTGCGGTATGATATCAAAGGGCTTTTTAATAGCTTCACAAGATATAATTCACAATCATATTTGCGATAAAAGGTACTTGACAAGTGATGCGCGATTCATGAGTTGAAGCAATGATCAGTTGCAAGTTGTTCTATCGGTGATAACAAAGACGAGTGATAATGAGCAGATTGTCACAGTTGTCGAAACTTAACGACTTTCAACGTAGTCCTTATTCTTGAGGTCTGTCTGTAGTGAAGTAAATAAGCACTTCAGTGAAACTAATGTGTAACACCCTAGAGACTTGAGCTGTTCTCCTGTTGGATAAAGTTCTTGCATCTTCAGCGGTTAATGTGTCCTGAAACACTGTCAATTTCGATAATATTCATCGTAACACTACAACTATTTCTTACATAATAAATCCAGTTCTTCTTTTCAAACTAACATTTGAGTCTGAGTGCACTTGTCAAACTAATATCTCTATTTTAAATTTCAGGTAACCAGTAAATACAAGTCGTGAAATGTTTATCTGCTGTATACTACCACCTCACTCCAAATTTTTGTCTATTATGTGTTTTACTTTTGAAAAATAAAAGCATTATATTATATTTGGTAAATACATACTTATTTGCTGTGAAGACAGTGACAGAAGTTGTGATATGTTTAAGTGAAGTGTCGTCATATGTTCACTAGGAAGCTGAGAGAACCCGTAGACCGATGAATTGTACCAAATAGGGTGCTTTTGTGTTACTAGTGTTCCATCAGATGTATTCGAGGCATTGATTGCACATAATAGGACATTTGAGTCAACAGCTGTAGATTAGAAACAGAGATGGTTAGGCCATGTATCACGTATGTCCATTCGCCGAATACCGTGACGCGTTATGATGGCTAATATATTTTGTAAGTAGGCTAGGAATGCACTGTCACAGCAGAACAGTAAATATTTGACTGTTTAGAAAATGGTAAATGGAATACCAATAATTTCGCTGTGTTTTGTTTGTATTTGTTTCATTCATCTTCTGAACCTGTTTGTCTATGTCTTTGACCTCGGAAATTTCGGTTTCACTTTGTTTTCGGTTTGATATTTGGAAGGTTTTATTCTGGGAACCTAAAAACTGAAAGATTGTTTTATAAATGTCATAGTTATTTTTAGAGCGATACATTTGGGTTCATCGATTGTAATTTGCAAAGAAACACTGGTGACTGGATCGTAGTCTGGTTTCACTTCTATTTGGGATTGGAAGATATAAGTAGATCTATCTGTCGTGCTTCAATAACGAAAGAGAGCAGAAACTAGAAAGTAACACGCACCGATCGATTTCCTTTGATAGTGTGTACACCGACCGGGTCTGTAGGTTCTTTACAAAATGAATATATATATATCGATAGATACTGTATTGCACTTAAATGGCACTTATTATGTGTAAAATAGATGTCAATAAGCCCTTATTTCATGGATTTATTACAACGGTTAGATTAAACACGTATACTAAACTAAAGATGTGTCCTAATTTTTTGAACAGACATGTTGCTTAAAACAACTCACCATAGATAATCTATCCTATAAAGTCCAAACCAACTATAAGCTAATGAGACTTACCTAAAATGACAGATGATAATTTTTCAAGACTGGTAATTACAGTTATTTATGCATCAAGACATGGTTTACAGCAAAAATGCGAGAAGCAAACCTAATATCATACCTTTCTCCGTTATTCATAGATGGTCTACTTAAAAATAATGTAGGATTTAGTTCGTCTTATAGATGTCCTACTGGAATTGTAAACACGATACTGATGGCCCAGAGTCTATGTAAAACCAGTGATCAGAACAATGAAAACTTAGCTTTAAACTTTATCTGTTGTATGCTGTGTTGTATCGGAGAATCTTGCTTTTCCCTTCGTGTATGTCGGGACCTACAGCTGTTCAGGCTCCCGCTACAATGGCCATCTTCTCCTGCATCTGTTGTTGCGTGTGCGATAGAACAGCCAGATCATCTGCAAAGTCTAGGCCATCCATCTGCATCCTAGCTGCATCCCATGCTTCCCATCAGATGTTGACGTCGTCATGATTCAGTCGATAACCAGGAGAAAGAGGAAAAGTGAGAGTAAGCAACCTTGCCTGACACCGGTCTTTAGTGTGAACGAGTCTGTAAATTGTCCTCCATGCACGATCTTGCAGTTTAATCTGTCATACAAATGCTGTTTGATAGATGGGAGTATAGTTTTTGTGTGCGGAATAGAATGGATTGGTCGTGTGTGGGTGGCGTTGAGAAGAATGATTTGTTGATGAGTTTCAGGTGAGTTGACGGGTGTTTGTGTGATGTATGTTGATAGGCATCAACTAGGTGTGTTGTTGTGTGAATGTTGAATAGTTGATATTAGTTTCATGATGAATTGTCCATACATTCGCGGTTTCCACTGACTCGAGAATTGATGTTGTTCTCCGTCACTTGTATGTCTGACTTTAGTGTTTTTGTGTTGGTCGATGTGGATATTGTGATGAGCAATTGATGTGTTGTTTTTGTGTTTAATTTATTTATTATTATCAGCATCTGTACGCCTATAATCGAAAGTCTTTTGAAACATATTCGCTGACGCAAATACATCCATACCATATGAGGAATTAGACGTTGTAGTGAGAAAGTCCCAATAATGACTGATGCCTGTCAACGCGCTCAAGTATACCTACACCCAAAATTGGAATACAAAGGTGCATAGGTACAGAACAGAAAATTCGACGCCAGTTTTTCTGGTCTCACAATGATCTTGAGATAACAGTGAGCTGTCATCTTAATGCAATGGCTCACTACAGCACGGTCTTCGCCAAGAGTTTCAAAACCCTGTAAGCTTTGGGACGGACATTTGCCAAGTTGGATATTGATATGTTCACCCCAGTGTTCAAAACCTTACAATAAAAAGTGTCTTGAGAAGCAAGCCATCTTTACTCCCTCATACTGCGGATTAAAGGTTATCTGATTTTGGTGTATAGAAAAGTAAGAAATTATTTCGGGCCTGCTGCATCCTCTTTCTCTCTTTACCAGAATGGTACAATTCAAAGAACATAGTAGGCTGGTGCAAATGCCAATAGTGAAAAAATATCCGTAACATACAGTTGTAGGTCACCAACATAGATGATGTATGTTGAATGATTGGAGGTGTACTTGAGTTAGACAGGAATGGTATGACGAACCAGCTAACTTCAAATTCACACCTCATGATCAGCATCCAACGTGGATTCCCCGTTCGACGTCTCAAAGTACAATGACTGCTTTGAGGACCGTATAGCACAAAGGACGTTAGTGTGAAAATGTGTTAGTAAAAATGAGTACAGAGAAGACAGCGAGACCACCACCGCCAGTCCATGGCATACGATCAACTGATGCGCGTTGGTTGTCCTTGACCTTGACAGGAATCGAAGGACTGTTTTATATTCACTGATTCAACTGCCGGATGATTTGGCTAGGGCTCAGTGACATTTCACTTACCTTTTGTATCGAGAGATCAATTATTGGAACATGTTACCAGAAGAAATGGTGTCAGCCACTTCAGATGACTCATTAGAAAGAAGATTAAACACTCAGAAGCCCACTAGAAGCAACTAACATAGGCAGTGGGTCTTCTGTTCACAATTCTTAAATCTGAATAGGATCTGAACCTGTTTTGAGCACAATTGTCAATTCTAGAACTTCACACCCTACTTCTTACTGCTCTGGCTTAATATTGTTTAACCAAACTCTAAGTGGTTACGAGACATGTGAGAAAAACCTTGAAATACAGAAATAAAAATAGTTATTCAATTGTACACTGATAAAATAATCGTGTTCACGGGCGAAATATTTATCATTAAACGTTACTATTGCACTAAATGAGACAAAACAACAATTCTGAGTGACAGGACACAATATATGTGAATGGAATGTCTTGAAAAATACCAAATCCTCGGCAGAAAAACCTGCCAAAGAACACCGTTATTGAGATTGGGTCTCATCAGTACCGTAGTGCCTAATTATCCCAGTTATTTAAACCACCACTGTACATTTAAACACTATGTATGTCGGAAAGGTAGTATACAGAAAATCTTACTTAAAATTGTAGAGTGAAAAAATTCAAGGGGAAGAAACAAGAAGGAATGATACAGTGGTGTTAATGAATTAAGATGGCCGTGAGACCGAGATATTTACTGGCTGTTTCTTCACGTGTATGCAAAAGCCCTTCTCGAACACAGGAAAGTCCCGACACATACTGGATATTTTTATTGCTTAAGACCTCGATATCCATGGTCTGGTGAACAAAATTAATTTAGGAAAGTCTATGGGAAAAGTAAATTCACTGTAGGCAACTGTTAAAACTTAGGCGAGACTGAAATTTATGGACGAGCCAATCGGAAGCGTCCTACGGATTTCAAGGGTACGGCGCCAGTTTCAGTGCATACTGCTAACGTACGATTGGTTCACATGGAATTTTGTACAAAACGTGATATTCGAGCGGCTATAACGAATAAAACGGTGAGACTATAATTTGATGACGAATCAATCAGGCATAAGATAATTGATCTCGGATTTTAACGCGAAAGCCCTTCATGCATTTGGCTAAATAAATTCCTGGCATTATAGCTGATGCCAGTTCGTGATCGAAACCCCATATATAATTCCTAACTAAGGCAAATTATGACAATTATCGCGGACTGATTAATAAAAGCACCAGTAACAATGGCTACACCCAGGTACTACAATATATGCGGATGTTTGGCGAGCGTACAGACTCCTACATAGGCTTGGTTATGTGCATCGTGTCGTATCCAGAGGTAGCATTTTGTGCACTCAATAACCGGAGTGCACACAAACAATATTGAAGCTGTGTGGTCGAGGCTGGAAGAGTTTTTGAGACTTTATTATGGCTCCAGAGCCCGACTATTCTGTAGCTGTATGGACGCCCGAGCTTCCAATTTTGGGGAATTCTGGAGAACTCCCCAAAGTCAAATGACTTTGACCAAGGTTAAAGGGAAATTTTGAGGACTTCCCAGGTCTGGGGGAATTTGGGGGTTTGGGTCTCATTTCCCCAAAATTGGCAGCTTGGGCGATTTCCTCTACTGCATGCATTACGATTTTAGAACCTCTGAGCCTCATTCTAACCTTGACAAGTTTTTGAACCACGTATAAGAAGTGTATCCACTTTGTTTCCTTGGCTTTGTTTAATATATTTTACTCCATACTGACTTTGCTGAGTGACTAATATTTCTCAAGGTCACTTAAGATTCGTTCAAATGTCGTTCATGAATTAGAGTCTCGTCGAAACTTACAACCCCTGCCGTGAATCCTTCAGATGTATTTTTTCATTCAGTTTCAGAATTTTCAGGGCATATAGTCTTCAGTATTAAGGATTGGATGTAAACAAACCTACGTTAATCACTAATCAATAGTACTGTAAAGCTCTAATTTCGCTTTGGATGTATTTTCAGAATGTACTGATATTACGTCTGGTGGATAATATTAGTACTCCACTACTCAGTTCCACACGCGGAACTTCATATGTCCTCTCTGGTAATCAATCGTAGATGGAAGGTAACGATAAGACGTACGGTTGAACTTAATCTAGCACATCACGCTAATACGTGAAAGAAAACTTCGCTGATTGAATATCATATTCCTAATGTGCTCTCAGGAAATTAGGGTATCATAACATAAAAAGTTCTTCATCAAAGAAACGAGACAGCGACTGTGCTGTACGTTTGGTGATCGAGAGACAGTGGATTGCATAGATGGGAGTATAGTTTTTGTGTGCGGAATAGAATGGATTGGTCGTGTGTGGGTGGCGTTGAGAAGAATGATTTGTTGATGAGTTTCAGGTGAGTTGACGGGTGTTTGTGTGATGTATGTTGATAGGCATCAACTAGGTGTGTTGTTGTGTGAATGTTGAATAGTTGATATTAGTTTCATGATGAATTGTCCATACATTCGCGGTTTCCACTGACTCGAGAATTGATGTTGTTCTCCGTCACTTGTATGTCTGACTTTAGTGTTTTTGTGTTGGTCGATGTGGATATTGTGATGAGCAATTGATGTGTTGTTTTTGTGTTTAATTTATTTATTATTATCAGCATCTGTACGCCTATAATCGAAAGTCTTTTGAAACATATTCGCTGACGCAAATACATCCATACCATATGAGGAATTAGACGTTGTAGTGAGAAAGTCCCAATAATGACTGATGCCTGTCAACGCGCTCAAGTATACCTACACCCAAAATTGGAATACAAAGGTGCATAGGTACAGAACAGAAAATTCGACGCCAGTTTTTCTGGTCTCACAATGATCTTGAGATAACAGTGAGCTGTCATCTTAATGCAATGGCTCACTACAGCACGGTCTTCGCCAAGAGTTTCAAAACCCTGTAAGCTTTGGGACGGACATTTGCCAAGTTGGATATTGATATGTTCACCCCAGTGTTCAAAACCTTACAATAAAAAGTGTCTTGAGAAGCAAGCCATCTTTACTCCCTCATACTGCGGATTAAAGGTTATCTGATTTTGGTGTATAGAAAAGTAAGAAATTATTTCGGGCCTGCTGCATCCTCTTTCTCTCTTTACCAGAATGGTACAATTCAAAGAACATAGTAGGCTGGTGCAAATGCCAATAGTGAAAAAATATCCGTAACATACAGTTGTAGGTCACCAACATAGATGATGTATGTTGAATGATTGGAGGTGTACTTGAGTTAGACAGGAATGGTATGACGAACCAGCTAACTTCAAATTCACACCTCATGATCAGCATCCAACGTGGATTCCCGTTCGACGTCTCAAAGTACAATGACTGCTTTGAGGACCGTATAGCACAAAGGACGTTAGTGTGAAAATGTGTTAGTAAAAATGAGTACAGAGAAGACAGCGAGACCACCACCGCCAGTCCATGGCATACGATCAACTGATGCGCGTTGGTTGTCCTTGACCTTGACAGGAATCGAAGGACTGTTTTATATTCACTGATTCAACTGCCGGATGATTTGGCTAGGGCTCAGTGACATTTCACTTACCTTTTGTATCGAGAGATCAATTATTGGAACATGTTACCAGAAGAAATGGTGTCAGCCACTTCAGATGACTCATTAGAAAGAAGATTAAACACTCAGAAGCCCACTAGAAGCAACTAACATAGGCAGTGGGTCTTCTGTTCACAATTCTTAAATCTGAATAGGATCTGAACCTGTTTTGAGCACAATTGTCAATTCTAGAACTTCACACCCTACTTCTTACTGCTCTGGCTTAATATTGTTTAACCAAACTCTAAGTGGTTACGAGACATGTGAGAAAAACCTTGAAATACAGAAATAAAAATAGTTATTCAATTGTACACTGATAAAATAATCGTGTTCACGGGCGAAATATTTATCATTAAACGTTACTATTGCACTAAATGAGACAAAACAACAATTCTGAGTGACAGGACACAATATATGTGAATGGAATGTCTTGAAAAATACCAAATCCTCGGCAGAAAAACCTGCCAAAGAACACCGTTATTGAGATTGGGTCTCATCAGTACCGTAGTGCCTAATTATCCCAGTTATTTAAACCACCACTGTACATTTAAACACTATGTATGTCGGAAAGGTAGTATACAGAAAATCTTACTTAAAATTGTAGAGTGAAAAAATTCAAGGGGAAGAAACAAGAAGGAATGATACAGTGGTGTTAATGAATTAAGATGGCCGTGAGACCGAGATATTTACTGGCTGTCTCTTCACGTGTATGCAAAAGCCCTTCTCGAACACAGGAAAGTCCCGACACATACTGGATATTTTTATTGCTTAAGACCTCGATATCCATGGTCTGGTGAACAAAATTAATTTAGGAAAGTCTATGGGAAAAGTAAATTCACTGTAGGCAACTGTTAAAACTTAGGCGAGACTGAAATTTATGGACGAGCCAATCGGAAGCGTCCTACGGATTTCAAGGGTACGGCGCCAGTTTCAGTGCATACTGCTAACGTACGATTGGTTCACATGGAATTTTGTACAAAACGTGATATTCGAGCGGCTATAACGAATAAAACGGTGAGACTATAATTTGATGACGAATCAATCAGGCATAAGATAATTGATCTCGGATTTTAACGCGAAAGCCCTTCATGCATTTGGCTAAATAAATTCCTGGCATTATAGCTGATGCCAGTTCGTGATCGAAACCCCATATATAATTCCTAACTAAGGCAAATTATGACAATTATCGCGGACTGATTAATAAAAGCACCAGTAACAATGGCTACACCCAGGTACTACAATATATGCGGATGTTTGGCGAGCGTACAGACTCCTACATAGGCTTGGTTATGTGCATCGTGTCGTATCCAGAGGTAGCATTTTGTGCACTCAATAACCGGAGTGCACACAAACAATATTGAAGCTGTGTGGTCGAGGCTGGAAGAGTTTTTGAGACTTTATTATGGCTCCAGAGCCCGACTATTCTGTAGCTGTATGGACGCCCGAGCTTCCAATTTTGGGGAATTCTGGAGAACTCCCCAAAGTCAAATGACTTTGACCAAGGTTAAAGGGAAATTTTGAGGACTTCCCCAGGTCTGGGGGAATTTGGGGGTTTGGGTCTCATTTCCCCAAAATTGGCAGCTTGGGCGATTTCCTCTACTGCATGCATTACGATTTTAGAACCTCTGAGCCTCATTCTAACCTTGACAAGTTTTTGAACCACGTATAAGAAGTGTATCCACTTTGTTTCCTTGGCTTTGTTTAATATATTTTACTCCATACTGACTTTGCTGAGTGACTAATATTTCTCAAGGTCACTTAAGATTCGTTCAAATGTCGTTCATGAATTAGAGTCTCGTCGAAACTTACAACCCCTGCCGTGAATCCTTCAGATGTATTTTTTCATTCAGTTTCAGAATTTTCAGGGCATATAGTCTTCAGTATTAAGGATTGGATGTAAACAAACCTACGTTAATCACTAATCAATAGTACTGTAAAGCTCTAATTTCGCTTTGGATGTATTTTCAGAATGTACTGATATTACGTCTGGTGGATAATATTAGTACTCCACTACTCAGTTCCACACGCGGAACTTCATATGTCCTCTCTGGTAATCAATCGTAGATGGAAGGTAACGATAAGACGTACGGTTGAACTTAATCTAGCACATCACGCTAATACGTGAAAGAAAACTTCGCTGATTGAATATCATATTCCTAATGTGCTCTCAGGAAATTAGGGTATCATAACATAAAAAGTTCTTCATCAAAGAAACGAGACAGCGACTGTGCTGTACGTTTGGTGATCGAGAGACAGTGGATTGCATAGATGGGAGTATAGTTTTTGTGTGCGGAATAGAATGGATTGGTCGTGTGTGGGTGGCGTTGAGAAGAATGATTTGTTGATGAGTTTCAGGTGAGTTGACGGGTGTTTGTGTGATGTATGTTGATAGGCATCAACTAGGTGTGTTGTTGTGTGAATGTTGAATAGTTGATATTAGTTTCATGATGAATTGTCCATACATTCGCGGTTTCCACTGACTCGAGAATTGATGTTGTTCTCCGTCACTTGTATGTCTGACTTTAGTGTTTTTGTGTTGGTCGATGTGGATATTGTGATGAGCAATTGATGTGTTGTTTTTGTGTTTAATTTATTTATTATTATCAGCATCTGTACGCCTATAATCGAAAGTCTTTTGAAACATATTCGCTGACGCAAATACATCCATACCATATGAGGAATTAGACGTTGTAGTGAGAAAGTCCCAATAATGACTGATGCCTGTCAACGCGCTCAAGTATACCTACACCCAAAATTGGAATACAAAGGTGCATAGGTACAGAACAGAAAATTCGACGCCAGTTTTTCTGGTCTCACAATGATCTTGAGATAACAGTGAGCTGTCATCTTAATGCAATGGCTCACTACAGCACGGTCTTCGCCAAGAGTTTCAAAACCCTGTAAGCTTTGGGACGGACATTTGCCAAGTTGGATATTGATATGTTCACCCCAGTGTTCAAAACCTTACAATAAAAAGTGTCTTGAGAAGCAAGCCATCTTTACTCCCTCATACTGCGGATTAAAGGTTATCTGATTTTGGTGTATAGAAAAGTAAGAAATTATTTCGGGCCTGCTGCATCCTCTTTCTCTCTTTACCAGAATGGTACAATTCAAAGAACATAGTAGGCTGGTGCAAATGCCAATAGTGAAAAAATATCCGTAACATACAGTTGTAGGTCACCAACATAGATGATGTATGTTGAATGATTGGAGGTGTACTTGAGTTAGACAGGAATGGTATGACGAACCAGCTAACTTCAAATTCACACCTCATGATCAGCATCCAACGTGGATTCCCGTTCGACGTCTCAAAGTACAATGACTGCTTTGAGGACCGTATAGCACAAAGGACGTTAGTGTGAAAATGTGTTAGTAAAAATGAGTACAGAGAAGACAGCGAGACTACCACCGCCAGTCCATGGCATACGATCAACTGATGCGCGTTGGTTGTCCTTGACCTTGACAGGAATCGAAGGACTGTTTTATATTCACTGATTCAACTGCCGGATGATTTGGCTAGGGCTCAGTGACATTTCACTTACCTTTTGTATCGAGAGATCAATTATTGGAACATGTTACCAGAAGAAATGGTGTCAGCCACTTCAGATGACTCATTAGAAAGAAGATTAAACACTCAGAAGCCCACTAGAAGCAACTAACATAGGCAGTGGGTCTTCTGTTCACAATTCTTAAATCTGAATAGGATCTGAACCTGTTTTGAGCACAATTGTCAATTCTAGAATTTCACACCCTACTTCTTACTGCTCTGGCTTAATATTGTTTAACCAAACTCTAAGTGGTTACGAGACATGTGAGAAAAACCTTGAAATACAGAAATAAAAATAGTTATTCAATTGTACACTGATAAAATAATCGTGTTCACGGGCGAAATATTTATCATTAAACGTTACTATTGCACTAAATGAGACAAAACAACAATTCTGAGTGACAGGACACAATATATGTGAATGGAATGTCTTGAAAAATACCAAATCCTCGGCAGAAAAACCTGCCAAAGAACACCGTTATTGAGATTGGGTCTCATCAGTACCGTAGTGCCTAATTATCCCAGTTATTTAAACCACCACTGTACATTTAAACACTATGTATGTCGGAAAGGTAGTATACAGAAAATCTTACTTAAAATTGTAGAGTGAAAAAAATTCAAGGGGAAGAAACAAGAAGGAATGATACAGTGGTGTTAATGAATTAAGATGGCCGTGAGACCGAGATATTTACTGGCTGTTTCTTCACGTGTATGCAAAAGCCCTTCTCGAACACAGGAAAGTCCCGACACATACTGGATATTTTTATTGCTTAAGACCTCGATATCCATGGTCTGGTGAACAAAATTAATTTAGGAAAGTCTATGGGAAAAGTAAATTCACTGTAGGCAACTGTTAAAACTTAGGCGAGACTGAAATTTATGGACGAGCCAATCGGAAGCGTCCTACGGATTTCAAGGGTACGGCGCCAGTTTCAGTGCATACTGCTAACGTACGATTGGTTCACATGGAATTTTGTACAAAACGTGATATTCGAGCGGCTATAACGAATAAAACGGTGAGACTATAATTTGATGACGAATCAATCAGGCATAAGATAATTGATCTCGGATTTTAACGCGAAAGCCCTTCATGCATTTGGCTAAATAAATTCCTGGCATTATAGCTGATGCCAGTTCGTGATCGAAACCCCATATATAATTCCTAACTAAGGCAAATTATGACAATTATCGCGGACTGATTAATAAAAGCACCAGTAACAATGGCTGCACCCAGGTACTACAATATATGCGGATGTTTGGCGAGCGTACAGACTCCTACATAGGCTTGGTTATGTGCATCGTGTCGTATCCAGAGGTAGCATTTTGTGCACTCAATAACCGGAGTGCACACAAACAATATTGAAGCTGTGTGGTCGAGGCTGGAAGAGTTTTTGAGACTTTATTATGGCTCCAGAGCCCGACTATTCTGTAGCTGTATGGACGCCCGAGCTTCCAATTTTGGGGAATTCTGGAGAACTCCCCAAAGTCAAATGACTTTGACCAAGGTTAAAGGGAAATTTTGAGGACTTCCCCAGGTCTGGGGAATTTGGGGGTTTGGGTCTCATTTCCCCAAAATTGGCAGCTTGGGCGATTTCCTCTACTGCATGCATTACGATTTTAGAACCTCTGAGCCTCATTCTAACCTTGACAAGTTTTTGAACCACGTATAAGAAGTGTATCCACTTTGTTTCCTTGGCTTTGTTTAATATATTTTACTCCATACTGACTTTGCTGAGTGACTAATATTTCTCAAGGTCACTTAAGATTCGTTCAAATGTCGTTCATGAATTAGAGTCTCGTCGAAACTTACAACCCCTGCCGTGAATCCTTCAGATGTATTTTTTCATTCAGTTTCAGAATTTTCAGGGCATATAGTCTTCAGTATTAAGGATTGGATGTAAACAAACCTACGTTAATCACTAATCAATAGTACTGTAAAGCTCTAATTTCGCTTTGGATGTATTTTCAGAATGTACTGATATTACGTCTGGTGGATAATATTAGTACTCCACTACTCAGTTCCACACGCGGAACTTCATATGTCCTCTCTGGTAATCAATCGTAGATGGAAGGTAACGATAAGACGTACGGTTGAACTTAATCTAGCACATCACGCTAATACGTGAAAGAAAACTTCGCTGATTGAATATCATATTCCTAATGTGCTCTCAGGAAATTAGGGTATCATAACATAAAAAGTTCTTCATCAAAGAAACGAGACAGCGACTGTGCTGTACGTTTGGTGATCGAGAGACAGTGGATTGCATAGATGGGAGTATAGTTTTTGTGTGCGGAATAGAATGGATTGGTCGTGTGTGGGTGGCGTTGAGAAGAATGATTTGTTGATGAGTTTCAGGTGAGTTGACGGGTGTTTGTGTGATGTATGTTGATAGGCATCAACTAGGTGTGTTGTTGTGTGAATGTTGAATAGTTGATATTAGTTTCATGATGAATTGTCCATACATTCGCGGTTTCCACTGACTCGAGAATTGATGTTGTTCTCCGTCACTTGATGTCTGACTTTAGTGTTTTTGTGTTGGTCGATGTGGATATTGTGATGAGCAATTGATGTGTTGTTTTTGTGTTTAATTTATTTATTATTATCAGCATCTGTACGCCTATAATCGAAAGTCTTTTGAAACATATTCGCTGACGCAAATACATCCATACCATATGAGGAATTAGACGTTGTAGTGAGAAAGTCCCAATAATGACTGATGCCTGTCAACGCGCTCAAGTATACCTACACCCAAAATTGGAATACAAAGGTGCATAGGTACAGAACAGAAAATTCGACGCCAGTTTTTCTGGTCTCACAATGATCTTGAGATAACAGTGAGCTGTCATCTTAATGCAATGGCTCACTACAGCACGGTCTTCGCCAAGAGTTTCAAAACCCTGTAAGCTTTGGGACGGACATTTGCCAAGTTGGATATTGATATGTTCACCCCAGTGTTCAAAACCTTACAATAAAAAGTGTCTTGAGAAGCAAGCCATCTTTACTCCCTCATACTGCGGATTAAAGGTTATCTGATTTTGGTGTATAGAAAAGTAAGAAATTATTTCGGGCCTGCTGCATCCTCTTTCTCTCTTTACCAGAATGGTACAATTCAAAGAACATAGTAGGCTGGTGCAAATGCCAATAGTGAAAAAATATCCGTAACATACAGTTGTAGGTCACCAACATAGATGATGTATGTTGAATGATTGGAGGTGTACTTGAGTTAGACAGGAATGGTATGACGAACCAGCTAACTTCAAATTCACACCTCATGATCAGCATCCAACGTGGATTCCCCGTTCGACGTCTCAAAGTACAATGACTGCTTTGAGGACCGTATAGCACAAAGGACGTTAGTGTGAAAATGTGTTAGTAAAAATGAGTACAGAGAAGACAGCGAGACCACCACCGCCAGTCCATGGCATACGATCAACTGATGCGCGTTGGTTGTCCTTGACCTTGACAGGAATCGAAGGACTGTTTTATATTCACTGATTCAACTGCCGGATGATTTGGCTAGGGCTCAGTGACATTTCACTTACCTTTTGTATCGAGAGATCAATTATTGGAACATGTTACCAGAAGAAATGGTGTCAGCCACTTCAGATGACTCATTAGAAAGAAGATTAAACACTCAGAAGCCCACTAGAAGCAACTAACATAGGCAGTGGGTCTTCTGTTCACAATTCTTAAATCTGAATAGGATCTGAACCTGTTTTGAGCACAATTGTCAATTCTAGAACTTCACACCCTACTTCTTACTGCTCTGGCTTAATATTGTTTAACCAAACTCTAAGTGGTTACGAGACATGTGAGAAAAACCTTGAAATACAGAAATAAAAATAGTTATTCAATTGTACACTGATAAAATAATCGTGTTCACGGGCGAAATATTTATCATTAAACGTTACTATTGCACTAAATGAGACAAAACAACAATTCTGAGTGACAGGACACAATATATGTGAATGGAATGTCTTGAAAAATACCAAATCCTCGGCAGAAAAACCTGCCAAAGAACACCGTTATTGAGATTGGGTCTCATCAGTACCGTAGTGCCTAATTATCCCAGTTATTTAAACCACCACTGTACATTTAAACACTATGTATGTCGGAAAGGTAGTATACAGAAAATCTTACTTAAAATTGTAGAGTGAAAAAAATTCAAGGGGAAGAAACAAGAAGGAATGATACAGTGGTGTTAATGAATTAAGATGGCCGTGAGACCGAGATATTTACTGGCTGTTTCTTCACGTGTATGCAAAAGCCCTTCTCGAACACAGGAAAGTCCCGACACATACTGGATATTTTTATTGCTTAAGACCTCGATATCCATGGTCTGGTGAACAAAATTAATTTAGGAAAGTCTATGGGAAAAGTAAATTCACTGTAGGCAACTGTTAAAACTTAGGCGAGACTGAAATTTATGGACGAGCCAATCGGAAGCGTCCTACGGATTTCAAGGGTACGGCGCCAGTTTCAGTGCATACTGCTAACGTACGATTGGTTCACATGGAATTTTGTACAAAACGTGATATTCGAGCGGCTATAACGAATAAAACGGTGAGACTATAATTTGATGACGAATCAATCAGGCATAAGATAATTGATCTCGGATTTTAACGCGAAAGCCCTTCATGCATTTGGCTAAATAAATTCCTGGCATTATAGCTGATGCCAGTTCGTGATCGAAACCCCATATATAATTCCTAACTAAGGCAAATTATGACAATTATCGCGGACTGATTAATAAAAGCACCAGTAACAATGGCTACACCCAGGTACTACAATATATGCGGATGTTTGGCGAGCGTACAGACTCCTACATAGGCTTGGTTATGTGCATCGTGTCGTATCCAGAGGTAGCATTTTGTGCACTCAATAACCGGAGTGCACACAAACAATATTGAAGCTGTGTGGTCGAGGCTGGAAGAGTTTTTGAGACTTTATTATGGCTCCAGAGCCCGACTATTCTGTAGCTGTATGGACGCCCGAGCTTCCAATTTTGGGGAATTCTGGAGAACTCCCCAAAGTCAAATGACTTTGACCAAGGTTAAAGGGAAATTTTGAGGACTTCCCCAGGTCTGGGGGAATTTGGGGTTTGGGTCTCATTTCCCCAAAATTGGCAGCTTGGGCGATTTCCTCTACTGCATGCATTACGATTTTAGAACCTCTGAGCCTCATTCTAACCTTGACAAGTTTTTGAACCACGTATAAGAAGTGTATCCACTTTGTTTCCTTGGCTTTGTTTAATATATTTTACTCCATACTGACTTTGCTGAGTGACTAATATTTCTCAAGGTCACTTAAGATTCGTTCAAATGTCGTTCATGAATTAGAGTCTCGTCGAAACTTACAACCCCTGCCGTGAATCCTTCAGATGTATTTTTCATTCAGTTTCAGAATTTTCAGGGCATATAGTCTTCAGTATTAAGGATTGGATGTAAACAAACCTACGTTAATCACTAATCAATAGTACTGTAAAGCTCTAATTTCGCTTTGGATGTATTTTCAGAATGTACTGATATTACGTCTGGTGGATAATATTAGTACTCCACTACTCAGTTCCACACGCGGAACTTCATATGTCCTCTCTGGTAATCAATCGTAGATGGAAGGTAACGATAAGACGTACGGTTGAACTTAATCTAGCACATCACGCTAATACGTGAAAGAAAACTTCGCTGATTGAATATCATATTCCTAATGTGCTCTCAGGAAATTAGGGTATCATAACATAAAAAGTTCTTCATCAAAGAAACGAGACAGCGACTGTGCTGTACGTTTGGTGATCGAGAGACAGTGGATTGCATAGATGGGAGTATAGTTTTTGTGTGCGGAATAGAATGGATTGGTCGTGTGTGGGTGGCGTTGAGAAGAATGATTTGTTGATGAGTTTCAGGTGAGTTGACGGGTGTTTGTGTGATGTATGTTGATAGGCATCAACTAGGTGTGTTGTTGTGTGAATGTTGAATAGTTGATATTAGTTTCATGATGAATTGTCCATACATTCGCGGTTTCCACTGACTCGAGAATTGATGTTGTTCTCCGTCACTTGTATGTCTGACTTTAGTGTTTTTGTGTTGGTCGATGTGGATATTGTGATGAGCAATTGATGTGTTGTTTTTGTGTTTAATTTATTTATTATTATCAGCATCTGTACGCCTATAATCGAAAGTCTTTTGAAACATATTCGCTGACGCAAATACATCCATACCATATGAGGAATTAGACGTTGTAGTGAGAAAGTCCCAATAATGACTGATGCCTGTCAACGCGCTCAAGTATACCTACACCCAAAATTGGAATACAAAGGTGCATAGGTACAGAACAGAAAATTCGACGCCAGTTTTTCTGGTCTCACAATGATCTTGAGATAACAGTGAGCTGTCATCTTAATGCAATGGCTCACTACAGCACGGTCTTCGCCAAGAGTTTCAAAACCCTGTAAGCTTTGGGACGGACATTTGCCAAGTTGGATATTGATATGTTCACCCCAGTGTTCAAAACCTTACAATAAAAAGTGTCTTGAGAAGCAAGCCATCTTTACTCCCTCATACTGCGGATTAAAGGTTATCTGATTTTGGTGTATAGAAAAGTAAGAAATTATTTCGGGCCTGCTGCATCCTCTTTCTCTCTTTACCAGAATGGTACAATTCAAAGAACATAGTAGGCTGGTGCAAATGCCAATAGTGAAAAATATCCGTAACATACAGTTGTAGGTCACCAACATAGATGATGTATGTTGAATGATTGGAGGTGTACTTGAGTTAGACAGGAATGGTATGACGAACCAGCTAACTTCAAATTCACACCTCATGATCAGCATCCAACGTGGATTCCCGTTCGACGTCTCAAAGTACAATGACTGCTTTGAGGACCGTATAGCACAAAGGACGTTAGTGTGAAAATGTGTTAGTAAAAATGAGTACAGAGAAGACAGCGAGACCACCACCGCCAGTCCATGGCATACGATCAACTGATGCGCGTTGGTTGTCCTTGACCTTGACAGGAATCGAAGGACTGTTTTATATTCACTGATTCAACTGCCGGATGATTTGGCTAGGGCTCAGTGACATTTCACTTACCTTTTGTATCGAGAGATCAATTATTGGAACATGTTACCAGAAGAAATGGTGTCAGCCACTTCAGATGACTCATTAGAAAGAAGATTAAACACTCAGAAGCCCACTAGAAGCAACTAACATAGGCAGTGGGTCTTCTGTTCACAATTCTTAAATCTGAATAGGATCTGAACCTGTTTTGAGCACAATTGTCAATTCTAGAACTTCACACCCTACTTCTTACTGCTCTGGCTTAATATTGTTTAACCAAACTCTAAGTGGTTACGAGACATGTGAGAAAAACCTTGAAATACAGAAATAAAAATAGTTATTCAATTGTACACTGATAAAATAATCGTGTTCACGGGCGAAATATTTATCATTAAACGTTACTATTGCACTAAATGAGACAAAACAACAATTCTGAGTGACAGGACACAATATATGTGAATGGAATGTCTTGAAAAATACCAAATCCTCGGCAGAAAAACCTGCCAAAGAACACCGTTATTGAGATTGGGTCTCATCAGTACCGTAGTGCCTAATTATCCCAGTTATTTAAACCACCACTGTACATTTAAACACTATGTATGTCGGAAAGGTAGTATACAGAAAATCTTACTTAAAATTGTAGAGTGAAAAAAATTCAAGGGGAAGAAACAAGAAGGAATGATACAGTGGTGTTAATGAATTAAGATGGCCGTGAGACCGAGATATTTACTGGCTGTTTCTTCACGTGTATGCAAAAGCCCTTCTCGAACACAGGAAAGTCCCGACACATACTGGATATTTTTATTGCTTAAGACCTCGATATCCATGGTCTGGTGAACAAAATTAATTTAGGAAAGTCTATGGGAAAAGTAAATTCACTGTAGGCAACTGTTAAAACTTAGGCGAGACTGAAATTTATGGACGAGCCAATCGGAAGCGTCCTACGGATTTCAAGGGTACGGCGCCAGTTTCAGTGCATACTGCTAACGTACGATTGGTTCACATGGAATTTTGTACAAAACGTGATATTCGAGCGGCTATAACGAATAAAACGGTGAGACTATAATTTGATGACGAATCAATCAGGCATAAGATAATTGATCTCGGATTTTAACGCGAAAGCCCTTCATGCATTTGGCTAAATAAATTCCTGGCATTATAGCTGATGCCAGTTCGTGATCGAAACCCCATATATAATTCCTAACTAAGGCAAATTATGACAATTATCGCGGACTGATTAATAAAAGCACCAGTAACAATGGCTACACCCAGGTACTACAATATATGCGGATGTTTGGCGAGCGTACAGACTCCTACATAGGCTTGGTTATGTGCATCGTGTCGTATCCAGAGGTAGCATTTTGTGCACTCAATAACCGGAGTGCACACAAACAATATTGAAGCTGTGTGGTCGAGGCTGGAAGAGTTTTGAGACTTTATTATGGCTCCAGAGCCCGACTATTCTGTAGCTGTATGGACGCCCGAGCTTCCAATTTTGGGGAATTCTGGAGAACTCCCCAAAGTCAAATGACTTTGACCAAGGTTAAAGGGAAATTTTGAGGACTTCCCCAGGTCTGGGGGAATTTGGGGGTTTGGGTCTCATTTCCCCAAAATTGGCAGCTTGGGCGATTTCCTCTACTGCATGCATTACGATTTTAGAACCTCTGAGCCTCATTCTAACCTTGACAAGTTTTTGAACCACGTATAAGAAGTGTATCCACTTTGTTTCCTTGGCTTTGTTTAATATATTTTACTCCATACTGACTTTGCTGAGTGACTAATATTTCTCAAGGTCACTTAAGATTCGTTCAAATGTCGTTCATGAATTAGAGTCTCGTCGAAACTTACAACCCCTGCCGTGAATCCTTCAGATGTATTTTTTCATTCAGTTTCAGAATTTTCAGGGCATATAGTCTTCAGTATTAAGGATTGGATGTAAACAAACCTACGTTAATCACTAATCAATAGTACTGTAAAGCTCTAATTTCGCTTTGGATGTATTTTCAGAATGTACTGATATTACGTCTGGTGGATAATATTAGTACTCCACTACTCAGTTCCACACGCGGAACTTCATATGTCCTCTCTGGTAATCAATCGTAGATGGAAGGTAACGATAAGACGTACGGTTGAACTTAATCTAGCACATCACGCTAATACGTGAAAGAAAACTTCGCTGATTGAATATCATATTCCTAATGTGCTCTCAGGAAATTAGGGTATCATAACATAAAAAGTTCTTCATCAAAGAAACGAGACAGCGACTGTGCTGTACGTTTGGTGATCGAGAGACAGTGGATTGCATAGATGGGAGTATAGTTTTTGTGTGCGGAATAGAATGGATTGGTCGTGTGTGGGTGGCGTTGAGAAGAATGATTTGTTGATGAGTTTCAGGTGAGTTGACGGGTGTTTGTGTGATGTATGTTGATAGGCATCAACTAGGTGTGTTGTTGTGTGAATGTTGAATAGTTGATATTAGTTTCATGATGAATTGTCCATACATTCGCGGTTTCCACTGACTCGAGAATTGATGTTGTTCTCCGTCACTTGTATGTCTGACTTTAGTGTTTTTGTGTTGGTCGATGTGGATATTGTGATGAGCAATTGATGTGTTGTTTTTGTGTTTAATTTATTTATTATTATCAGCATCTGTACGCCTATAATCGAAAGTCTTTTGAAACATATTCGCTGACGCAAATACATCCATACCATATGAGGAATTAGACGTTGTAGTGAGAAAGTCCCAATAATGACTGATGCCTGTCAACGCGCTCAAGTATACCTACACCCAAAATTGGAATACAAAGGTGCATAGGTACAGAACAGAAAATTCGACGCCAGTTTTTCTGGTCTCACAATGATCTTGAGATAACAGTGAGCTGTCATCTTAATGCAATGGCTCACTACAGCACGGTCTTCGCCAAGAGTTTCAAAACCCTGTAAGCTTTGGGACGGACATTTGCCAAGTTGGATATTGATATGTTCACCCCAGTGTTCAAAACCTTACAATAAAAAGTGTCTTGAGAAGCAAGCCATCTTTACTCCCTCATACTGCGGATTAAAGGTTATCTGATTTTGGTGTATAGAAAAGTAAGAAATTATTTCGGGCCTGCTGCATCCTCTTTCTCTCTTTACCAGAATGGTACAATTCAAAGAACATAGTAGGCTGGTGCAAATGCCAATAGTGAAAAAATATCCGTAACATACAGTTGTAGGTCACCAACATAGATGATGTATGTTGAATGATTGGAGGTGTACTTGAGTTAGACAGGAATGGTATGACGAACCAGCTAACTTCAAATTCACACCTCATGATCAGCATCCAACGTGGATTCCCGTTCGACGTCTCAAAGTACAATGACTGCTTTGAGGACCGTATAGCACAAAGGACGTTAGTGTGAAAATGTGTTAGTAAAAATGAGTACAGAGAAGACAGCGAGACCACCACCGCCAGTCCATGGCATACGATCAACTGATGCGCGTTGGTTGTCCTTGACCTTGACAGGAATCGAAGGACTGTTTTATATTCACTGATTCAACTGCCGGATGATTTGGCTAGGGCTCAGTGACATTTCACTTACCTTTTGTATCGAGAGATCAATTATTGGAACATGTTACCAGAAGAAATGGTGTCAGCCACTTCAGATGACTCATTAGAAAGAAGATTAAACACTCAGAAGCCCACTAGAAGCAACTAACATAGGCAGTGGGTCTTCTGTTCACAATTCTTAAATCTGAATAGGATCTGAACCTGTTTTGAGCACAATTGTCAATTCTAGAATTTCACACCCTACTTCTTACTGCTCTGGCTTAATATTGTTTAACCAAACTCTAAGTGGTTACGAGACATGTGAGAAAAACCTTGAAATACAGAAATAAAAATAGTTATTCAATTGTACACTGATAAAATAATCGTGTTCACGGGCGAAATATTTATCATTAAACGTTACTATTGCACTAAATGAGACAAAACAACAATTCTGAGTGACAGGACACAATATATGTGAATGGAATGTCTTGAAAAATACCAAATCCTCGGCAGAAAAACCTGCCAAAGAACACCGTTATTGAGATTGGGTCTCATCAGTACCGTAGTGCCTAATTATCCCAGTTATTTAAACCACCACTGTACATTTAAACACTATGTATGTCGGAAAGGTAGTATACAGAAAATCTTACTTAAAATTGTAGAGTGAAAAAAATTCAAGGGGAAGAAACAAGAAGGAATGATACAGTGGTGTTAATGAATTAAGATGGCCGTGAGACCGAGATATTTACTGGCTGTTTCTTCACGTGTATGCAAAAGCCCTTCTCGAACACAGGAAAGTCCCGACACATACTGGATATTTTTATTGCTTAAGACCTCGATATCCATGGTCTGGTGAACAAAATTAATTTAGGAAAGTCTATGGGAAAAGTAAATTCACTGTAGGCAACTGTTAAAACTTAGGCGAGACTGAAATTTATGGACGAGCCAATCGGAAGCGTCCTACGGATTTCAAGGGTACGGCGCCAGTTTCAGTGCATACTGCTAACGTACGATTGGTTCACATGGAATTTTGTACAAAACGTGATATTCGAGCGGCTATAACGAATAAAACGGTGAGACTATAATTTGATGACGAATCAATCAGGCATAAGATAATTGATCTCGGATTTTAACGCGAAAGCCCTTCATGCATTTGGCTAAATAAATTCCTGGCATTATAGCTGATGCCAGTTCGTGATCGAAACCCCATATATAATTCCTAACTAAGGCAAATTATGACAATTATCGCGGACTGATTAATAAAAGCACCAGTAACAATGGCTACACCCAGGTACTACAATATATGCGGATGTTTGGCGAGCGTACAGACTCCTACATAGGCTTGGTTATGTGCATCGTGTCGTATCCAGAGGTAGCATTTTGTGCACTCAATAACCGGAGTGCACACAAACAATATTGAAGCTGTGTGGTCGAGGCTGGAAGAGTTTTTGAGACTTTATTATGGCTCCAGAGCCCGACTATTCTGTAGCTGTATGGACGCCCGAGCTTCCAATTTTGGGGAATTCTGGAGAACTCCCCAAAGTCAAATGACTTTGACCAAGGTTAAAGGGAAATTTTGAGGACTTCCCCAGGTCTGGGGGAATTTGGGGTTTGGGTCTCATTTCCCCAAAATTGGCAGCTTGGGCGATTTCCTCTACTGCATGCATTACGATTTTAGAACCTCTGAGCCTCATTCTAACCTTGACAAGTTTTTGAACCACGTATAAGAAGTGTATCCACTTTGTTTCCTTGGCTTTGTTTAATATATTTTACTCCATACTGACTTTGCTGAGTGACTAATATTTCTCAAGGTCACTTAAGATTCGTTCAAATGTCGTTCATGAATTAGAGTCTCGTCGAAACTTACAACCCCTGCCGTGAATCCTTCAGATGTATTTTTTCATTCAGTTTCAGAATTTTCAGGGCATATAGTCTTCAGTATTAAGGATTGGATGTAAACAAACCTACGTTAATCACTAATCAATAGTACTGTAAAGCTCTAATTTCGCTTTGGATGTATTTTCAGAATGTACTGATATTACGTCTGGTGGATAATATTAGTACTCCACTACTCAGTTCCACACGCGGAACTTCATATGTCCTCTCTGGTAATCAATCGTAGATGGAAGGTAACGATAAGACGTACGGTTGAACTTAATCTAGCACATCACGCTAATACGTGAAAGAAAACTTCGCTGATTGAATATCATATTCCTAATGTGCTCTCAGGAAATTAGGGTATCATAACATAAAAAGTTCTTCATCAAAGAAACGAGACAGCGACTGTGCTGTACGTTTGGTGATCGAGAGACAGTGGATTGCATAGATGGGAGTATAGTTTTTGTGTGCGGAATAGAATGGATTGGTCGTGTGTGGGTGGCGTTGAGAAGAATGATTTGTTGATGAGTTTCAGGTGAGTTGACGGGTGTTTGTGTGATGTATGTTGATAGGCATCAACTAGGTGTGTTGTTGTGTGAATGTTGAATAGTTGATATTAGTTTCATGATGAATTGTCCATACATTCGCGGTTTCCACTGACTCGAGAATTGATGTTGTTCTCCGTCACTTGTATGTCTGACTTTAGTGTTTTTGTGTTGGTCGATGTGGATATTGTGATGAGCAATTGATGTGTTGTTTTTGTGTTTAATTTATTTATTATTATCAGCATCTGTACGCCTATAATCGAAAGTCTTTTGAAACATATTCGCTGACGCAAATACATCCATACCATATGAGGAATTAGACGTTGTAGTGAGAAAGTCCCAATAATGACTGATGCCTGTCAACGCGCTCAAGTATACCTACACCCAAAATTGGAATACAAAGGTGCATAGGTACAGAACAGAAAATTCGACGCCAGTTTTTCTGGTCTCACAATGATCTTGAGATAACAGTGAGCTGTCATCTTAATGCAATGGCTCACTACAGCACGGTCTTCGCCAAGAGTTTCAAAACCCTGTAAGCTTTGGGACGGACATTTGCCAAGTTGGATATTGATATGTTCACCCCAGTGTTCAAAACCTTACAATAAAAAGTGTCTTGAGAAGCAAGCCATCTTTACTCCCTCATACTGCGGATTAAAGGTTATCTGATTTTGGTGTATAGAAAAGTAAGAAATTATTTCGGGCCTGCTGCATCCTCTTTCTCTCTTTACCAGAATGGTACAATTCAAAGAACATAGTAGGCTGGTGCAAATGCCAATAGTGAAAAAATATCCGTAACATACAGTTGTAGGTCACCAACATAGATGATGTATGTTGAATGATTGGAGGTGTACTTGAGTTAGACAGGAATGGTATGACGAACCAGCTAACTTCAAATTCACACCTCATGATCAGCATCCAACGTGGATTCCCGTTCGACGTCTCAAAGTACAATGACTGCTTTGAGGACCGTATAGCACAAAGGACGTTAGTGTGAAAATGTGTTAGTAAAAATGAGTACAGAGAAGACAGCGAGACCACCACCGCCAGTCCATGGCATACGATCAACTGATGCGCGTTGGTTGTCCTTGACCTTGACAGGAATCGAAGGACTGTTTTATATTCACTGATTCAACTGCCGGATGATTTGGCTAGGGCTCAGTGACATTTCACTTACCTTTTGTATCGAGAGATCAATTATTGGAACATGTTACCAGAAGAAATGGTGTCAGCCACTTCAGATGACTCATTAGAAAGAAGATTAAACACTCAGAAGCCCACTAGAAGCAACTAACATAGGCAGTGGGTCTTCTGTTCACAATTCTTAAATCTGAATAGGATCTGAACCTGTTTTGAGCACAATTGTCAATTCTAGAATTTCACACCCTACTTCTTACTGCTCTGGCTTAATATTGTTTAACCAAACTCTAAGTGGTTACGAGACATGTGAGAAAAACCTTGAAATACAGAAATAAAAATAGTTATTCAATTGTACACTGATAAAATAATCGTGTTCACGGGCGAAATATTTATCATTAAACGTTACTATTGCACTAAATGAGACAAAACAACAATTCTGAGTGACAGGACACAATATATGTGAATGGAATGTCTTGAAAAATACCAAATCCTCGGCAGAAAAACCTGCCAAAGAACACCGTTATTGAGATTGGGTCTCATCAGTACCGTAGTGCCTAATTATCCCAGTTATTTAAACCACCACTGTACATTTAAACACTATGTATGTCGGAAAGGTAGTATACAGAAAATCTTACTTAAAATTGTAGAGTGAAAAAAATTCAAGGGAAGAAACAAGAAGGAATGATACAGTGGTGTTAATGAATTAAGATGGCCGTGAGACCGAGATATTTACTGGCTGTTTCTTCACGTGTATGCAAAAGCCCTTCTCGAACACAGGAAAGTCCCGACACATACTGGATATTTTTATTGCTTAAGACCTCGATATCCATGGTCTGGTGAACAAAATTAATTTAGGAAAGTCTATGGGAAAAGTAAATTCACTGTAGGCAACTGTTAAAACTTAGGCGAGACTGAAATTTATGGACGAGCCAATCGGAAGCGTCCTACGGATTTCAAGGGTACGGCGCCAGTTTCAGTGCATACTGCTAACGTACGATTGGTTCACATGGAATTTTGTACAAAACGTGATATTCGAGCGGCTATAACGAATAAAACGGTGAGACTATAATTTGATGACGAATCAATCAGGCATAAGATAATTGATCTCGGATTTTAACGCGAAAGCCCTTCATGCATTTGGCTAAATAAATTCCTGGCATTATAGCTGATGCCAGTTCGTGATCGAAACCCCATATATAATTCCTAACTAAGGCAAATTATGACAATTATCGCGGACTGATTAATAAAAGCACCAGTAACAATGGCTACACCCAGGTACTACAATATATGCGGATGTTTGGCGAGCGTACAGACTCCTACATAGGCTTGGTTATGTGCATCGTGTCGTATCCAGAGGTAGCATTTTGTGCACTCAATAACCGGAGTGCACACAAACAATATTGAAGCTGTGTGGTCGAGGCTGGAAGAGTTTTTGAGACTTTATTATGGCTCCAGAGCCCGACTATTCTGTAGCTGTATGGACGCCCGAGCTTCCAATTTTGGGGAATTCTGGAGAACTCCCCAAAGTCAAATGACTTTGACCAAGGTTAAAGGGAAATTTTGAGGACTTCCCCAGGTCTGGGGAATTTGGGGGTTTGGGTCTCATTTCCCCAAAATTGGCAGCTTGGGCGATTTCCTCTACTGCATGCATTACGATTTTAGAACCTCTGAGCCTCATTCTAACCTTGACAAGTTTTTGAACCACGTATAAGAAGTGTATCCACTTTGTTTCCTTGGCTTTGTTTAATATATTTTACTCCATACTGACTTTGCTGAGTGACTAATATTTCTCAAGGTCACTTAAGATTCGTTCAAATGTCGTTCATGAATTAGAGTCTCGTCGAAACTTACAACCCCTGCCGTGAATCCTTCAGATGTATTTTTTCATTCAGTTTCAGAATTTTCAGGGCATATAGTCTTCAGTATTAAGGATTGGATGTAAACAAACCTACGTTAATCACTAATCAATAGTACTGTAAAGCTCTAATTTCGCTTTGGATGTATTTTCAGAATGTACTGATATTACGTCTGGTGGATAATATTAGTACTCCACTACTCAGTTCCACACGCGGAACTTCATATGTCCTCTCTGGTAATCAATCGTAGATGGAAGGTAACGATAAGACGTACGGTTGAACTTAATCTAGCACATCACGCTAATACGTGAAAGAAAACTTCGCTGATTGAATATCATATTCCTAATGTGCTCTCAGGAAATTAGGGTATCATAACATAAAAAGTTCTTCATCAAAGAAACGAGACAGCGACTGTGCTGTACGTTTGGTGATCGAGAGACAGTGGATTGCATAGATGGGAGTATAGTTTTTGTGTGCGGAATAGAATGGATTGGTCGTGTGTGGGTGGCGTTGAGAAGAATGATTTGTTGATGAGTTTCAGGTGAGTTGACGGGTGTTTGTGTGATGTATGTTGATAGGCATCAACTAGGTGTGTTGTTGTGTGAATGTTGAATAGTTGATATTAGTTTCATGATGAATTGTCCATACATTCGCGGTTTCCACTGACTCGAGAATTGATGTTGTTCTCCGTCACTTGTATGTCTGACTTTAGTGTTTTTGTGTTGGTCGATGTGGATATTGTGATGAGCAATTGATGTGTTGTTTTTGTGTTTAATTTATTTATTATTATCAGCATCTGTACGCCTATAATCGAAAGTCTTTTGAAACATATTCGCTGACGCAAATACATCCATACCATATGAGGAATTAGACGTTGTAGTGAGAAAGTCCCAATAATGACTGATGCCTGTCAACGCGCTCAAGTATACCTACACCCAAAATTGGAATACAAAGGTGCATAGGTACAGAACAGAAAATTCGACGCCAGTTTTTCTGGTCTCACAATGATCTTGAGATAACAGTGAGCTGTCATCTTAATGCAATGGCTCACTACAGCACGGTCTTCGCCAAGAGTTTCAAAACCCTGTAAGCTTTGGGACGGACATTTGCCAAGTTGGATATTGATATGTTCACCCCAGTGTTCAAAACCTTACAATAAAAAGTGTCTTGAGAAGCAAGCCATCTTTACTCCCTCATACTGCGGATTAAAGGTTATCTGATTTTGGTGTATAGAAAAGTAAGAAATTATTTCGGGCCTGCTGCATCCTCTTTCTCTCTTTACCAGAATGGTACAATTCAAAGAACATAGTAGGCTGGTGCAAATGCCAATAGTGAAAAAATATCCGTAACATACAGTTGTAGGTCACCAACATAGATGATGTATGTTGAATGATTGGAGGTGTACTTGAGTTAGACAGGAATGGTATGACGAACCAGCTAACTTCAAATTCACACCTCATGATCAGCATCCAACGTGGATTCCCGTTCGACGTCTCAAAGTACAATGACTGCTTTGAGGACCGTATAGCACAAAGGACGTTAGTGTGAAAATGTGTTAGTAAAAATGAGTACAGAGAAGACAGCGAGACCACCACCGCCAGTCCATGGCATACGATCAACTGATGCGCGTTGGTTGTCCTTGACCTTGACAGGAATCGAAGGACTGTTTTATATTCACTGATTCAACTGCCGGATGATTTGGCTAGGGCTCAGTGACATTTCACTTACCTTTTGTATCGAGAGATCAATTATTGGAACATGTTACCAGAAGAAATGGTGTCAGCCACTTCAGATGACTCATTAGAAAGAAGATTAAACACTCAGAAGCCCACTAGAAGCAACTAACATAGGCAGTGGGTCTTCTGTTCACAATTCTTAAATCTGAATAGGATCTGAACCTGTTTTGAGCACAATTGTCAATTCTAGAATTTCACACCCTACTTCTTACTGCTCTGGCTTAATATTGTTTAACCAAACTCTAAGTGGTTACGAGACATGTGAGAAAAACCTTGAAATACAGAAATAAAAATAGTTATTCAATTGTACACTGATAAAATAATCGTGTTCACGGGCGAAATATTTATCATTAAACGTTACTATTGCACTAAATGAGACAAAACAACAATTCTGAGTGACAGGACACAATATATGTGAATGGAATGTCTTGAAAAATACCAAATCCTCGGCAGAAAAACCTGCCAAAGAACACCGTTATTGAGATTGGGTCTCATCAGTACCGTAGTGCCTAATTATCCCAGTTATTTAAACCACCACTGTACATTTAAACACTATGTATGTCGGAAAGGTAGTATACAGAAAATCTTACTTAAAATTGTAGAGTGAAAAAAATTCAAGGGGAAGAAACAAGAAGGAATGATACAGTGGTGTTAATGAATTAAGATGGCCGTGAGACCGAGATATTTACTGGCTGTTTCTTCACGTGTATGCAAAAGCCCTTCTCGAACACAGGAAAGTCCCGACACATACTGGATATTTTTATTGCTTAAGACCTCGATATCCATGGTCTGGTGAACAAAATTAATTTAGGAAAGTCTATGGGAAAAGTAAATTCACTGTAGGCAACTGTTAAAACTTAGGCGAGACTGAAATTTATGGACGAGCCAATCGGAAGCGTCCTACGGATTTCAAGGGTACGGCGCCAGTTTCAGTGCATACTGCTAACGTACGATTGGTTCACATGGAATTTTGTACAAAACGTGATATTCGAGCGGCTATAACGAATAAAACGGTGAGACTATAATTTGATGACGAATCAATCAGGCATAAGATAATTGATCTCGGATTTTAACGCGAAAGCCCTTCATGCATTTGGCTAAATAAATTCCTGGCATTATAGCTGATGCCAGTTCGTGATCGAAACCCCATATATAATTCCTAACTAAGGCAAATTATGACAATTATCGCGGACTGATTAATAAAAGCACCAGTAACAATGGCTACACCCAGGTACTACAATATATGCGGATGTTTGGCGAGCGTACAGACTCCTACATAGGCTTGGTTATGTGCATCGTGTCGTATCCAGAGGTAGCATTTTGTGCACTCAATAACCGGAGTGCACACAAACAATATTGAAGCTGTGTGGTCGAGGCTGGAAGAGTTTTGAGACTTTATTATGGCTCCAGAGCCCGACTATTCTGTAGCTGTATGGACGCCCGAGCTTCCAATTTTGGGGAATTCTGGAGAACTCCCCAAAGTCAAATGACTTTGACCAAGGTTAAAGGGAAATTTTGAGGACTTCCCAGGTCTGGGGGAATTTGGGGGTTTGGGTCTCATTTCCCCAAAATTGGCAGCTTGGGCGATTTCCTCTACTGCATGCATTACGATTTTAGAACCTCTGAGCCTCATTCTAACCTTGACAAGTTTTTGAACCACGTATAAGAAGTGTATCCACTTTGTTTCCTTGGCTTTGTTTAATATATTTTACTCCATACTGACTTTGCTGAGTGACTAATATTTCTCAAGGTCACTTAAGATTCGTTCAAATGTCGTTCATGAATTAGAGTCTCGTCGAAACTTACAACCCCTGCCGTGAATCCTTCAGATGTATTTTTTCATTCAGTTTCAGAATTTTCAGGGCATATAGTCTTCAGTATTAAGGATTGGATGTAAACAAACCTACGTTAATCACTAATCAATAGTACTGTAAAGCTCTAATTTCGCTTTGGATGTATTTTCAGAATGTACTGATATTACGTCTGGTGGATAATATTAGTACTCCACTACTCAGTTCCACACGCGGAACTTCATATGTCCTCTCTGGTAATCAATCGTAGATGGAAGGTAACGATAAGACGTACGGTTGAACTTAATCTAGCACATCACGCTAATACGTGAAAGAAAACTTCGCTGATTGAATATCATATTCCTAATGTGCTCTCAGGAAATTAGGGTATCATAACATAAAAAGTTCTTCATCAAAGAAACGAGACAGCGACTGTGCTGTACGTTTGGTGATCGAGAGACAGTGGATTGCATAGATGGGAGTATAGTTTTTGTGTGCGGAATAGAATGGATTGGTCGTGTGTGGGTGGCGTTGAGAAGAATGATTTGTTGATGAGTTTCAGGTGAGTTGACGGGTGTTTGTGTGATGTATGTTGATAGGCATCAACTAGGTGTGTTGTTGTGTGAATGTTGAATAGTTGATATTAGTTTCATGATGAATTGTCCATACATTCGCGGTTTCCACTGACTCGAGAATTGATGTTGTTCTCCGTCACTTGTATGTCTGACTTTAGTGTTTTTGTGTTGGTCGATGTGGATATTGTGATGAGCAATTGATGTGTTGTTTTTGTGTTTTTTCGTTTATTTTGTAGGAGCGGCGACGGTGATGTTGCTTTGATGATGGCGCGCGCGAGAGCGAGATGGAGGGAGGGAGGGAGAGAGAGTGGATTGAATAGATGGGATTATAGTTTTTGTGTTCGGAATAGAATGGATTGGTCGTGTGTGGGTGGCGGTGAGAAGAATGATTTGTTGATGAGTTTCAGGTGAGTTGACGGGTGTTTGTGTGATGTATGTTGATAGGCATCAACTAGGTGTGTTGTTGTGTGAATGTTGAATAGTTGATATTAGTTTCATGATGAATTGTCCATACATTCGCGGTTTCCACTGACTCGAGAATTGATGTTGTTCTCCGTCACTTGTATGTCTGACTTTAGTGTTTTTGTGTTGGTCGATGTGGATATTGTGATGAGCAATTGATGTGTTGTTTTTGTGTTTTATTTGTTTATTTTGTAGGAGCGGCGACGGTGGTGTTGGTTTGATGATGGAGAGAGAGAGAGAGTGAGAGAGTGGATTGAACAGATAAGAGTATAGTTTTTGTGTGCGGAATAGAATGGATTGGTCGTGTGTGGGTGGCGTTGAGAAGAATGATTTGTTGATGAGTTTCAGGTGAGTTGACGGGTGTTTGTGTGATGTATGTTGATAGGCATCAACTAGGTGTGTTGTTGTGTGAATGTTGAATAGTTGATATTAGTTTCATGATGAATTGTCCATACATTCGCGGTTTCCACTGACTCGAGAATTGATGTTGTTCTCCGTCACTTGTATGTCTGACTTTAGTGTTTTTGTGTTGGTCGATGTGGATATTGTGATGAGCAATTGATGTGTTGTTTTTGTGTTTTTTTCGTTTATTTTGTAGGAGCGGCGACGGTGTTGTTGGTTTGATGATGGAGAGAGAGAGAGTGAGAGAGTGGATTGAACAGATAAGAGTATAGTTTTTGTGTGCGGAATAGAATGGATTGGTCGTGTGTGGGTGGCGTTGAGAAGAATGATTTGTTGATGAGTTTCAGGTGAGTTGACGGGTGTTTGTGTGATGTATGTTGATAGGCATCAACTAGGTGTGTTGTTGTGTGAATGTTGAATAGTTGATATTAGTTTCATGATGAATTGTCCATACATTCGCGGTTTCCACTGACTCGAGAATTGATGTTGTTCTCCGTCACTTGTATGTCTGACTTTAGTGTTTTTGTGTTGGTCGATGTGGATATTGTGATGAGCAATTGATGTGTTGTTTTTGTGTTTTTTCGTTTATTTTGTAGGAGCGGCGACGGTGATGTTGCTTTGATGATGGCGCGCGCGAGAGCGAGATGGAGGGATGGAGAGAGATAGTGGATTGAATAGATGGGATTATAGTTTTGTGTTCGGAATAGAATGGATTGGTCGTGTGTGGGTGGCGGTGAGAAGAATGATTTGTTGATGAGTTTCAGGTGAGTTGACGGGTGTTTGTGTGATGTATGTTGATAGGCATCAACTAGGTGTGTTGTTGTGTGAATGTTGAATAGTTGATATTAGTTTCATGATGAATTGTCCATACATTCGCGGTTTCCACTGACTCGAGAATTGATGTTGTTCTCCGTCACTTGTATGTCTGACTTTAGTGTTTTTGTGTTGGTCGATGTGGATATTGTGATGAGCAATTGATGTGTTGTTTTTGTGTTTTTTCGTTTATTTTGTAGGAGCGGCGACGGTGATGTTGCTTTGATGATGGCGCGCGCGAGAGCGAGATGGAGGAGGGAGGGAGAGAGAGAGTGGATTGAATAGATGGGATTATAGTTTTTGTGTGCGGAATAGAATGGATTGGTCGTGTGTGGGTGGCGTTGAGAAGAATGATTTGTTGATGAGTTTCAGGTGAGTTGACGGGTGTTTGTGTGATGTATGTTGATAGGCATCAACTAGGTGTGTTGTTGTGTGAATGTTGAATAGTTGATATTAGTTTCATGATGAATTGTCCATACATTCGCGGTTTCCACTGACTCGAGAATTGATGTTGTTCTCCGTCACTTGTATGTCTGACTTTAGTGTTTTTGTGTTGGTCGATGTGGATATTGTGATGAGCAATTGATGTGTTGTTTTTGTGTTTTTTCGTTTATTTTGTAGGAGCGGCGACGGTGATGTTGCTTTGATGATGGCGAGAGAGAGAGAGAGTGAGAGAGTGGATTGAACAGATAAGAGTATAGTTTTTGTGTGCGGAATAGAATGGATTGGTCGTGTGTGGGTGGCGTTGAGAAGAATGATTTGTTGATGAGTTTCAGGTGAGTTGACGGGTGTTTGTGTGATGTATGTTGATAGGCATCAACTAGGTGTGTTGTTGTGTGAATGTTGAATAGTTGATATTAGTTTCATGATGAATTGTCCATACATTCGCGGTTTCCACTGACTCGAGAATTGATGTTGTTCTCCGTCACTTGTATGTCTGACTTTAGTGTTTTTGTGTTGGTCGATGTGGATATTGTGATGAGCAATTGATGTGTTGTTTTTGTGTTTTTTTCGTTTATTTTGTAGGAGCGGCGACGGTGATGTTGCTTTGATGATGGCGCGCGCGAGAGCGAGATGGAGGGATGGAGAGAGATAGTGGATTGAATAGATGGGATTATAGTTTTTGTGTGCGGAATAGAATGGATTGGTCGTGTGTGGGTGGCGGTGAGAAGAATGATTTGTTGATGAGTTTCAGGTGAGTTGACGGGTGTTTGTGTGATGTATGTTGATAGGCATCAACTAGGTGTGTTGTTGTGTGAATGTTGAATAGTTGATATTAGTTTCATGATGAATTGTCCATACATTCGCGGTTTCCACTGACTCGAGAATTGATGTTGTTCTCCGTCACTTGTATGTCTGACTTTAGTGTTTTTGTGTTGGTCGATGTGGATATTGTGATGAGCAATTGATGTGTTGTTTTTGTGTTTTTTCGTTTATTTTGTAGGAGCGGCGACGGTGATGTTGTTTGATGATGGCGCGCGCGAGAGCGAGATGGAGGGATGAGAGAGATAGTGGATTGAATAGATGGGATTATAGTTTTTGTGTGCGGAATAGAATGGATTGGTCGTGTGTGGGTGGCGTTGAGAAGAATGATTTGTTGATGAGTTTCAGGTGAGTTGACGGGTGTTTGTGTGATGTATGTTGATAGGCATCAACTAGGTGTGTTGTTGTGTGAATGTTGAATAGTTGATATTAGTTTCATGATGAATTGTCCATACATTCGCGGTTTCCACTGACTCGAGAATTGATGTTGTTCTCCGTCACTTGTATGTCTGACTTTAGTGTTTTTGTGTTGGTCGATGTGGATATTGTGATGAGCAATTGATGTGTTGTTTTTGTGTTTTTTCGTTTATTTTGTAGGAGCGGCGACGGTGATGTTGGTTTGATGATGCGCGCGCGAGAGAGATGGAGGGAGGGAGGGAGAGAGAGTGGATTGAATAGATGGGATTATAGTTTTTGTGTGCGGAATAGAATGGATTGGTCGTGTGTGGGTGGCGTTGAGAAGAATGATTTGTTGATGAGTTTCAGGTGAGTTGACGGGTGTTTGTGTGATGTATGTTGATAGGCATCAACTAGGTGTGTTGTTGTGTGAATGTTGAATAGTTGATATTAGTTTCATGATGAATTGTCCATACATTCGCGGTTTCCACTGACTCGAGAATTGATGTTGTTCTCCGTCACTTGTATGTCTGACTTTAGTGTTTTTGTGTTGGTCGATGTGGATATTGTGATGAGCAATTGATGTGTTGTTTTTGTGTTTTTTTCGTTTATTTTGTAGGAGCGGCGACGGTGTTGTTGGTTTGATGATGGCGAGAGAGAGAGAGAGAGGAGAGAGTGGATTGAACAGATAAGAGTATAGTTTTTGTGTGCGGAATAGAATGGATTGGTCGTGTGTGGGTGGCGTTGAGAAGAATGATTTGTTGATGAGTTTCAGGTGAGTTGACGGGTGTTTGTGTGATGTATGTTGATAGGCATCAACTAGGTGTGTTGTTGTGTGAATGTTGAATAGTTGATATTAGTTTCATGATGAATTGTCCATACATTCGCGGTTTCCACTGACTCGAGAATTGATGTTGTTCTCCGTCACTTGTATGTCTGACTTTAGTGTTTTTGTGTTGGTCGATGTGGATATTGTGATGAGCAATTGATGTGTTGTTTTTGTGTTTTTTTCGTTTATTTTGTAGGAGCGGCGACGGTGATGTTGGTTTGATGATGGCGCGCGAGAGAGAGATGGAGGGATGGAGAGAGATAGTGGATTGAATAGATGGGATTATAGTTTTTGTGTGCGGAATAGAATGGATTGGTCGTGTGTGGGTGGCGGTGAGAAGAATGATTTGTTGATGAGTTTCAGGTGAGTTGACGGGTGTTTGTGTGATGTATGTTGATAGGCATCAACTAGGTGTGTTGTTGTGTGAATGTTGAATAGTTGATATTAGTTTCATGATGAATTGTCCATACATTCGCGGTTTCCACTGACTCGAGAATTGATGTTGTTCTCCGTCACTTGTATGTCTGACTTTAGTGTTTTTGTGTTGGTCGATGTGGATATTGTGATGAGCAATTGATGTGTTGTTTTTGTGTTTTTTTCGTTTATTTTGTAGGAGCGGCGACGGTGATGTTGGTTTGATGATGGCGCGCGCGAGAGCGAGATGGAGGAGGGAGGGAGAGAGAGAGTGGATTGAATAGATGGGATTATAGTTTTTGTGTGCGGAATAGAATGGATTGGTCGTGTGTGGGTGGCGTTGAGAAGAATGATTTGTTGATGAGTTTCAGGTGAGTTGACGGGTGTTTGTGTGATGTATGTTGATAGGCATCAACTAGGTGTGTTGTTGTGTGAATGTTGAATAGTTGATATTAGTTTCATGATGAATTGTCCATACATTCGCGGTTTCCACTGACTCGAGAATTGATGTTGTTCTCCGTCACTTGTATGTCTGACTTTAGTGTTTTTGTGTTGGTCGATGTGGATATTGTGATGAGCAATTGATGTGTTGTTTTTGTGTTTTTTCGTTTATTTTGTAGGAGCGGCGACGGTGTTGTTGGTTTGATGATGGCGAGAGAGAGAGAGTGAGAGAGTGGATTGAACAGATAAGAGTATAGTTTTTGTGTGCGGAATAGAATGGATTGGTCGTGTGTGGGTGGCGTTGAGAAGAATGATTTGTTGATGAGTTTCAGGTGAGTTGACGGGTGTTTGTGTGATGTATGTTGATAGGCATCAACTAGGTGTGTTGTTGTGTGAATGTTGAATAGTTGATATTAGTTTCATGATGAATTGTCCATACATTCGCGGTTTCCACTGACTCGAGAATTGATGTTGTTCTCCGTCACTTGTATGTCTGACTTTAGTGTTTTTGTGTTGGTCGATGTGGATATTGTGATGAGCAATTGATGTGTTGTTTTGTGTTTTTTCGTTTATTTTGTAGGAGCGGCGACGGTGATGTTGGTTTGATGATGGCGCGCGCGAGAGAGAGATGGAGGGATGGAGAGAGATAGTGGATTGAATAGATGGGATTATAGTTTTTGTGTGCGGAATAGAATGGATTGGTCGTGTGTGGGTGGCGGTGAGAAGAATGATTTGTTGATGAGTTTCAGGTGAGTTGACGGGTGTTTGTGTGATGTATGTTGATAGGCATCAACTAGGTGTGTTGTTGTGTGAATGTTGAATAGTTGATATTAGTTTCATGATGAATTGTCCATACATTCGCGGTTTCCACTGACTCGAGAATTGATGTTGTTCTCCGTCACTTGTATGTCTGACTTTAGTGTTTTTGTGTTGGTCGATGTGGATATTGTGATGAGCAATTGATGTGTTGTTTTTGTGTTTTATTTGTTTATTTTGTAGGAGCGGCGACGGTGGTGTTGGTTTGATGATGGCGAGAGAGAGAGAGAGAGTGAGAAGTGGATTGAACAGATAAGAGTATAGTTTTTGTGTGCGGAATAGAATGGATTGGTCGTGTGTGGGTGGCGTTGAGAAGAATGATTTGTTGATGAGTTTCAGGTGAGTTGACGGGTGTTTGTGTGATGTATGTTGATAGGCATCAACTAGGTGTGTTGTTGTGTGAATGTTGAATAGTTGATATTAGTTTCATGATGAATTGTCCATACATTCGCGGTTTCCACTGACTCGAGAATTGATGTTGTTCTCCGTCACTTGTATGTCTGACTTTAGTGTTTTTGTGTTGGTCGATGTGGATATTGTGATGAGCAATTGATGTGTTGTTTTTGTGTTTTATTTGTTTATTTTGTAGGAGCGGCGACGGTGGTGTTGGTTTGATGATGGCGAGAGAGAGAGAGAGAGAGTGAGAGAGTGGATTGAACAGATGGGGTATAGTTTTTGTGTGCGGAATAGAATGGATTGGTCGTGTGTGGGTGGCGTTGAGAAGAATGATTTGTTGATGAGTTTCAGGTGAGTTGACGGGTGTTTGTGTGATGTATGTTGATAGGCATCAACTAGGTGTGTTGTTGTGTGAATGTTGAATAGTTGATATTAGTTTCATGATGAATTGTCCATACATTCGCGGTTTCCACTGACTCGAGAATTGATGTTGTTCTCCGTCACTTGTATGTCTGACTTTAGTGTTTTTGTGTTGGTCGATGTGGATATTGTGATGAGCAATTGATGTGTTGTTTTTGTGTTTTTTCGTTTATTTTGTAGGAGCGGCGACGGTGATGTTGGTTTGATGATGGCGCGCGAGAGAGAGATGGAGGGATGAGAGAGATAGTGGATTGAATAGATGGGATTATAGTTTTTGTGTGCGGAATAGAATGGATTGGTCGTGTGTGGGTGGCGTTGAGAAGAATGATTTGTTGATGAGTTTCAGGTGAGTTGACGGGTGTTTGTGTGATGTATGTTGATAGGCATCAACTAGGTGTGTTGTTGTGTGAATGTTGAATAGTTGATATTAGTTTCATGATGAATTGTCCATACATTCGCGGTTTCCACTGACTCGAGAATTGATGTTGTTCTCCGTCACTTGTATGTCTGACTTTAGTGTTTTTGTGTTGGTCGATGTGGATATTGTGATGAGCAATTGATGTGTTGTTTTTGTGTTTTTTCGTTTATTTTGTAGGAGCGGCGACGGTGGTGTTGGTTTGATGATGGCGGAGAGAGAGAGAGAGAGAGGAGAGAGTGGATTGAACAGATGGGGTATAGTTTTTGTGTGCGGAATAGAATGGATTGGTCGTGTGTGGGTGGCGTTGAGAAGAATGATTTGTTGATGAGTTTCAGGTGAGTTGACGGGTGTTTGTGTGATGTATGTTGATAGGCATCAACTAGGTGTGTTGTTGTGTGAATGTTGAATAGTTGATATTAGTTTCATGATGAATTGTCCATACATTCGCGGTTTCCACTGACTCGAGAATTGATGTTGTTCTCCGTCACTTGTATGTCTGACTTTAGTGTTTTTGTGTTGGTCGATGTGGATATTGTGATGAGCAATTGATGTGTTGTTTTTGTGTTTTATTTGTTTATTTTGTAGGAGCGGCGACGGTGGTGTTGGTTTGATGATGGCGAGAGAGAGAGAGAGAGAGTGAGAGAGTGGATTGAACAGATGGGGTATAGTTTTGTGTGCGGAATAGAATGGATTGGTCGTGTGTGGGTGGCGTTGAGAAGAATGATTTGTTGATGAGTTTCAGGTGAGTTGACGGGTGTTTGTGTGATGTATGTTGATAGGCATCAACTAGGTGTGTTGTTGTGTGAATGTTGAATAGTTGATATTAGTTTCATGATGAATTGTCCATACATTCGCGGTTTCCACTGACTCGAGAATTGATGTTGTTCTCCGTCACTTGTATGTCTGACTTTAGTGTTTTTGTGTTGGTCGATGTGGATATTGTGATGAGCAATTGATGTGTTGTTTTTGTGTTTTTTCGTTTATTTTGTAGGAGCGGCGACGGTGGTGTTGGTTTGATGATGGCGCGCGCGAGAGAGAGATGGAGGGATGGAGAGAGATAGTGGATTGAATAGATGGGATTATAGTTTTTGTGTGCGGAATAGAATGGATTGGTCGTGTGTGGGTGGCGTTGAGAAGAATGATTTGTTGATGAGTTTCAGGTGAGTTGACGGGTGTTTGTGTGATGTATGTTGATAGGCATCAACTAGGTGTGTTGTTGTGTGAATGTTGAATAGTTGATATTAGTTTCATGATGAATTGTCCATACATTCGCGGTTTCCACTGACTCGAGAATTGATGTTGTTCTCCGTCACTTGTATGTCTGACTTTAGTGTTTTTGTGTTGGTCGATGTGGATATTGTGATGAGCAATTGATGTGTTGTTTTTGTGTTTTATTTGTTTATTTTGTAGGAGCGGCGACGGTGGTGTTGGTTTGATGATGGCGAGAGAGAGAGAGAGAGAGAGAGAGTGGATTGAACAGATGGGAGTATAGTTTTTGTGTGCGGAATAGAATGGATTGGTCGTGTGTGGGTGGCGTTGAGAAGAATGATTTGTTGATGAGTTTCAGGTGAGTTGACGGGTGTTTGTGTGATGTATGTTGATAGGCATCAACTAGGTGTGTTGTTGTGTGAATGTTGAATAGTTGATATTAGTTTCATGATGAATTGTCCATACATTCGCGGTTTCCACTGACTCGAGAATTGATGTTGTTCTCCGTCACTTGTATGTCTGACTTTAGTGTTTTTGTGTTGGTCGATGTGGATATTGTGATGAGCAATTGATGTGTTGTTTTTGTGTTTTATTTGTTTATTTTGTAGGAGCGGCGACGGTGGTGTTGGTTTGATGATGGCGAGAGAGAGAGAGAGTGAGAGAGTGGATTGAACAGATGGGAGTATAGTTTTGTGTGCGGAATAGAATGGATTGGTCGTGTGTGGGTGGCGTTGAGAAGAATGATTTGTTGATGAGTTTCAGGTGAGTTGACGGGTGTTTGTGTGATGTATGTTGATAGGCATCAACTAGGTGTGTTGTTGTGTGAATGTTGAATAGTTGATATTAGTTTCATGATGAATTGTCCATACATTCGCGGTTTCCACTGACTCGAGAATTGATGTTGTTCTCCGTCACTTGTATGTCTGACTTTAGTGTTTTTGTGTTGGTCGATGTGGATATTGTGATGAGCAATTGATGTGTTGTTTTTGTGTTTTTTTGTTTATTTTGTAGGAGCGGCGACGGTGGTGTTGGTTTGATGATGGCGAGAGAGAGAGAGAGAGGAGAGAGTGGATTGAACAGATGGGAGTATAGTTTTTGTGTGCGGAATAGAATGGATTGGTCGTGTGTGGGTGGCGTTGAGAAGAATGATTTGTTGATGAGTTTCAGGTGAGTTGACGGGTGTTTGTGTGATGTATGTTGATAGGCATCAACTAGGTGTGTTGTTGTGTGAATGTTGAATAGTTGATATTAGTTTCATGATGAATTGTCCATACATTCGCGGTTTCCACTGACTCGAGAATTGATGTTGTTCTCCGTCACTTGATGTCTGACTTTAGTGTTTTTGTGTTGGTCGATGTGGATATTGTGATGAGCAATTGATGTGTTGTTTTTGTGTTTTTTTCGTTTATTTTGTAGGAGCGGCGACGGTGGTGTTGGTTTGATGATGGCGAGAGAGAGAGAGAGAGAGTGAGAGAGTGGATTGAACAGATGGGGTATAGTTTTTGTGTGCGGAATAGAATGGATTGGTCGTGTGTGGGTGGCGTTGAGAAGAATGATTTGTTGATGAGTTTCAGGTGAGTTGACGGGTGTTTGTGTGATGTATGTTGATAGGCATCAACTAGGTGTGTTGTTGTGTGAATGTTGAATAGTTGATATTAGTTTCATGATGAATTGTCCATACATTCGCGGTTTCCACTGACTCGAGAATTGATGTTGTTCTCCGTCACTTGTATGTCTGACTTTAGTGTTTTTGTGTTGGTCGATGTGGATATTGTGATGAGCAATTGATGTGTTGTTTTTGTGTTTTTTCGTTTATTTTGTAGGAGCGGCGACGGTGGTGTTGGTTTGATGATGGCGAGCGAGAGAGAGATGGAGGGAGGAGAGAGATAGTGGATTGAATAGATGGGATTATAGTTTTTGTGTGCGGAATAGAATGGATTGGTCGTGTGTGGGTGGCGGTGAGAAGAATGATTTGTTGATGAGTTTCAGGTGAGTTGACGGGTGTTTGTGTGATGTATGTTGATAGGCATCAACTAGGTGTGTTGTTGTGTGAATGTTGAATAGTTGATATTAGTTTCATGATGAATTGTCCATACATTCGCGGTTTCCACTGACTCGAGAATTGATGTTGTTCTCCGTCACTTGTATGTCTGACTTTAGTGTTTTTGTGTTGGTCGATGTGGATATTGTGATGAGCAATTGATGTGTTGTTTTTGTGTTTTATTTGTTTATTTTGTAGGAGCGGCGACGGTGGTGTTGGTTTGATGATGCGCGCGCGAGAGAGATGGAGGGATGAGAGAGATAGTGGATTGAATAGATGGGAGTATAGTTTTTGTGTGCGGAATAGAATGGATTGGTCGTGTGTGGGTGGCGTTGAGAAGAATGATTTGTTGATGAGTTTCAGGTGAGTTGACGGGTGTTTGTGTGATGTATGTTGATAGGCATCAACTAGGTGTGTTGTTGTGTGAATGTTGAATAGTTGATATTAGTTTCATGATGAATTGTCCATACATTCGCGGTTTCCACTGACTCGAGAATTGATGTTGTTCTCCGTCACTTGTATGTCTGACTTTAGTGTTTTTGTGTTGGTCGATGTGGATATTGTGATGAGCAATTGATGTGTTGTTTTTGTGTTTTATTTGTTTATTTTGTAGGAGCGGCGACGGTGGTGTTGGTTTGATGATGGCGAGAGAGAGAGAGAGAGAGTGAGAGAGTGGATTGAACAGATGGGAGTATAGTTTTTGTGTGCGGAATAGAATGGATTGGTCGTGTGTGGGTGGCGTTGAGAAGAATGATTTGTTGATGAGTTTCAGGTGAGTTGACGGGTGTTTGTGTGATGTATGTTGATAGGCATCAACTAGGTGTGTTGTTGTGTGAATGTTGAATAGTTGATATTAGTTTCATGATGAATTGTCCATACATTCGCGGTTTCCACTGACTCGAGAATTGATGTTGTTCTCCGTCACTTGTATGTCTGACTTTAGTGTTTTTGTGTTGGTCGATGTGGATATTGTGATGAGCAATTGATGTGTTGTTTTTGTGTTTTATTTGTTTATTTTGTAGGAGCGGCGACGGTGGTGTTGGTTTGATGATGGCGAGAGAGAGAGAGTGAGAGAGTGGATTGAACAGATGGGAGTATAGTTTTTGTGTGCGGAATAGAATGGATTGGTCGTGTGTGGGTGGCGTTGAGAAGAATGATTTGTTGATGAGTTTCAGGTGAGTTGACGGGTGTTTGTGTGATGTATGTTGATAGGCATCAACTAGGTGTGTTGTTGTGTGAATGTTGAATAGTTGATATTAGTTTCATGATGAATTGTCCATACATTCGCGGTTTCCACTGACTCGAGAATTGATGTTGTTCTCCGTCACTTGTATGTCTGACTTTAGTGTTTTTGTGTTGGTCGATGTGGATATTGTGATGAGCAATTGATGTGTTGTTTTTGTGTTTTATTTGTTTATTTTGTAGGAGCGGCGACGGTGGTGTTGGTTTGATGATGGCGAGAGAGAGAGAGAGAGAGAGAGTGGATTGAACAGATGGGAGTATAGTTTTTGTGTGCGGAATAGAATGGATTGGTCGTGTGTGGGTGGCGTTGAGAAGAATGATTTGTTGATGAGTTTCAGGTGAGTTGACGGGTGTTTGTGTGATGTATGTTGATAGGCATCAACTAGGTGTGTTGTTGTGTGAATGTTGAATAGTTGATATTAGTTTCATGATGAATTGTCCATACATTCGCGGTTTCCACTGACTCGAGAATTGATGTTGTTCTCCGTCACTTGTATGTCTGACTTTAGTGTTTTTGTGTTGGTCGATGTGGATATTGTGATGAGCAATTGATGTGTTGTTTTTGTGTTTTTTTGTTTATTTTGTAGGAGCGGCGACGGTGGTGTTGGTTTGATGATGGCGAGAGAGAGAGAGAGAGAGAGTGAGAGAGTGGATTGAACAGATGGGAGTATAGTTTTTGTGTGCGGAATAGAATGGATTGGTCGTGTGTGGGTGGCGTTGAGAAGAATGATTTGTTGATGAGTTTCAGGTGAGTTGACGGGTGTTTGTGTGATGTATGTTGATAGGCATCAACTAGGTGTGTTGTTGTGTGAATGTTGAATAGTTGATATTAGTTTCATGATGAATTGTCCATACATTCGCGGTTTCCACTGACTCGAGAATTGATGTTGTTCTCCGTCACTTGTATGTCTGACTTTAGTGTTTTTGTGTTGGTCGATGTGGATATTGTGATGAGCAATTGATGTGTTGTTTTTGTGTTTTTTTGTTTATTTTGTAGGAGCGGCGACGGTGGTGTTGGTTTGATGATGGCGGCGAGAGAGAGAGGAGGGAGGAGAGAGAGAGTGGATTGAACAGATGGGAGTATAGTTTTTGTGTGCGGAATAGAATGGATTGGTCGTGTGTGGGTGGCGGTGAGAAGAATGATTTGTTGATGAGTTTCAGGTGAGTTGACGGGTGTTTGTGTGATGTATGTTGATAGGCATCAACTAGGTGTGTTGTTGTGTGAATGTTGAATAGTTGATATTAGTTTCATGATGAATTGTCCATACATTCGCGGTTTCCACTGACTCGAGAATTGATGTTGTTCTCCGTCACTTGTATGTCTGACTTTAGTGTTTTTGTGTTGGTCGATGTGGATATTGTGATGAGCAATTGATGTGTTGTTTTTGTGTTTTTTTGTTTATTTTGTAGGAGCGGCGACGGTGGTGTTGGTTTGATGATGGCGAGAGAGAGAGAGAGAGAGAGTGAGAGAGTGGATTGAACAGATGGGAGTATAGTTTTTGTGTGCGGAATAGAATGGATTGGTCGTGTGTGGGTGGCGTTGAGAAGAATGATTTGTTGATGAGTTTCAGGTGAGTTGACGGGTGTTTGTGTGATGTATGTTGATAGGCATCAACTAGGTGTGTTGTTGTGTGAATGTTGAATAGTTGATATTAGTTTCATGATGAATTGTCCATACATTCGCGGTTTCCACTGACTCGAGAATTGATGTTGTTCTCCGTCACTTGTATGTCTGACTTTAGTGTTTTTGTGTTGGTCGATGTGGATATTGTGATGAGCAATTGATGTGTTGTTTTTGTGTTTTTTTGTTTATTTTGTAGGAGCGGCGACGGTGGTGTTGGTTTGATGATGGCGAGGGAGAGAGAGATGGAGGGATGGAGAGAGATAGTGGATTGAACAGATGGGAGTATAGTTTTTGTGTGCGGAATAGAATGGATTGGTCGTGTGTGGGTGGCGTTGAGAAGAATGATTTGTTGATGAGTTTCAGGTGAGTTGACGGGTGTTTGTGTGATGTATGTTGATAGGCATCAACTAGGTGTGTTGTTGTGTGAATGTTGAATAGTTGATATTAGTTTCATGATGAATTGTCCATACATTCGCGGTTTCCACTGACTCGAGAATTGATGTTGTTCTCCGTCACTTGTATGTCTGACTTTAGTGTTTTTGTGTTGGTCGATGTGGATATTGTGATGAGCAATTGATGTGTTGTTTTTGTGTTTTATTTGTTTATTTTGTAGGAGCGGCGACGGTGGTGTTGGTTTGATGATGGCGAGAGAGAGAGAGAGTGAGAGAGTGGATTGAACAGATGGGAGTATAGTTTTTGTGTGCGGAATAGAATGGATTGGTCGTGTGTGGGTGGCGTTGAGAAGAATGATTTGTTGATGAGTTTCAGGTGAGTTGACGGGTGTTTGTGTGATGTATGTTGATAGGCATCAACTAGGTGTGTTGTTGTGTGAATGTTGAATAGTTGATATTAGTTTCATGATGAATTGTCCATACATTCGCGGTTTCCACTGACTCGAGAATTGATGTTGTTCTCCGTCACTTGTATGTCTGACTTTAGTGTTTTTGTGTTGGTCGATGTGGATATTGTGATGAGCAATTGATGTGTTGTTTTTGTGTTTTTTTGTTTATTTTGTAGGAGCGGCGACGGTGGTGTTGGTTTGATGATGGCGAGAGAGAGAGAGAGAGAGAGAGTGGATTGAACAGATGGGAGTATAGTTTTTGTGTGCGGAATAGAATGGATTGGTCGTGTGTGGGTGGCGTTGAGAAGAATGATTTGTTGATGAGTTTCAGGTGAGTTGACGGGTGTTTGTGTGATGTATGTTGATAGGCATCAACTAGGTGTGTTGTTGTGTGAATGTTGAATAGTTGATATTAGTTTCATGATGAATTGTCCATACATTCGCGGTTTCCACTGACTCGAGAATTGATGTTGTTCTCCGTCACTTGTATGTCTGACTTTAGTGTTTTTGTGTTGGTCGATGTGGATATTGTGATGAGCAATTGATGTGTTGTTTTTGTGTTTTTTTGTTTATTTTGTAGGAGCGGCGACGGTGGTGTTGGTTTGATGATGGCGAGAGAGAGAGAGAGTGAGAGAGAGTGGATTGAACAGATGGGAGTATAGTTTTTGTGTGCGGAATAGAATGGATTGGTCGTGTGTGGGTGGCGTTGAGAAGAATGATTTGTTGATGAGTTTCAGGTGAGTTGACGGGTGTTTGTGTGATGTATGTTGATAGGCATCAACTAGGTGTTGTTGTGTGAATGTTGAATAGTTGATATTAGTTTCATGATGAATTGTCCATACATTCGCGGTTTCCACTGACTCGAGAATTGATGTTGTTCTCCGTCACTTGTATGTCTGACTTTAGTGTTTTTGTGTTGGTCGATGTGGATATTGTGATGAGCAATTGATGTGTTGTTTTTGTGTTTTATTTGTTTATTTTGTAGGAGCGGCGACGGTGGTGTTGGTTTGATGATGGCGAGAGAGAGAGAGATGGAGGGATGGAGAGAGAGAGTGGATTGAACAGATGGGAGTATAGTTTTTGTGTGCGGAATAGAATGGATTGGTCGTGTGTGGGTGGCGTTGAGAAGAATGATTTGTTGATGAGTTTCAGGTGAGTTGACGGGTGTTTGTGTGATGTATGTTGATAGGCATCAACTAGGTGTGTTGTGTGAATGTTGAATAGTTGATATTAGTTTCATGATGAATTGTCCATACATTCGCGGTTTCCACTGACTGAATTGATGTTGTTCTCCGTCACTTGTATGTCTGACTTTAGTGTTTTTGTGTTGGTCGATGTGGATATTGTGATGAGCAATTGATGTGTTGTTTTTGTGTTTTATTTGTTTATTTTGTAGGAGCGGCGACGGTGGTGTTGGTTTGATGATGGCGAGAGAGAGAGAGAGAGAGGAGAGAGTGGATTGAACAGATGGGAGTATAGTTTTTGTGTGCGGAATAGAATGGATTGGTCGTGTGTGGGTGGCGTTGAGAAGAATGATTTGTTGATGAGTTTCAGGTGAGTTGACGGGTGTTTGTGTGATGTATGTTGATAGGCATCAACTAGGTGTGTTGTTGTGTGAATGTTGAATAGTTGATATTAGTTTCATGATGAATTGTCCATACATTCGCGGTTTCCACTGACTCGAGAATTGATGTTGTTCTCCGTCACTTGTATGTCTGACTTTAGTGTTTTTGTGTTGGTCGATGTGGATATTGTGATGAGCAATTGATGTGTTGTTTTTGTGTTTTTTTGTTTATTTTGTAGGAGCGGCGACGGTGGTGTTGGTTTGATGATGGCGAGAGAGAGAGAGAGAGAGAGAGTGGATTGAACAGATGGGAGTATAGTTTTTGTGTGCGGAATAGAATGGATTGGTCGTGTGTGGGTGGCGTTGAGAAGAATGATTTGTTGATGAGTTTCAGGTGAGTTGACGGGTGTTTGTGTGATGTATGTTGATAGGCATCAACTAGGTGTGTTGTTGTGTGAATGTTGAATAGTTGATATTAGTTTCATGATGAATTGTCCATACATTCGCGGTTTCCACTGACTCGAGAATTGATGTTGTTCTCCGTCACTTGTATGTCTGACTTTAGTGTTTTTGTGTTGGTCGATGTGGATATTGTGATGAGCAATTGATGTGTTGTTTTTGTGTTTTTTTGTTTATTTTGTAGGAGCGGCGACGGTGGTGTTGGTTTGATGATGGCGAGAGAGAGAGAGGAGAGAAGTGGATTGAACAGATGGGAGTATAGTTTTTGTGTGCGGAATAGAATGGATTGGTCGTGTGTGGGTGGCGTTGAGAAGAATGATTTGTTGATGAGTTTCAGGTGAGTTGACGGGTGTTTGTGTGATGTATGTTGATAGGCATCAACTAGGTGTGTTGTTGTGTGAATGTTGAATAGTTGATATTAGTTTCATGATGAATTGTCCATACATTCGCGGTTTCCACTGACTCGAGAATTGATGTTGTTCTCCGTCACTTGTATGTCTGACTTTAGTGTTTTTGTGTTGGTCGATGTGGATATTGTGATGAGCAATTGATGTGTTGTTTTTGTGTTTTATTTGTTTATTTTGTAGGAGCGGCGACGGTGGTGTTGGTTTGATGATGGCGAGAGAGAGAGAGAGAGAGATGAGAGAGTGGATTGAACAGATGGGAGTATAGTTTTTGTGTGCGGAATAGAATGGATTGGTCGTGTGTGGGTGGCGTTGAGAAGAATGATTTGTTGATGAGTTTCAGGTGAGTTGACGGGTGTTTGTGTGATGTATGTTGATAGGCATCAACTAGGTGTGTTGTTGTGTGAATGTTGAATAGTTGATATTAGTTTCATGATGAATTGTCCATACATTCGCGGTTTCCACTGACTGTTGATGTTGTTCTCCGTCACTTGTATGTCTGACTTTAGTGTTTTTGTGTTGGTCGATGTGGATATTGTGATGAGCAATTGATGTGTTGTTTTTGTGTTTTATTTGTTTATTTTGTAGGAGCGGCGACGGTGGTGTTGGTTTGATGATGGCGAGCGAGAGAGAGAGGAGGGAGGAGAGAGAGAGAGTGGATTGAACAGATGGGAGTATAGTTTTTGTGTGCGGAATAGAATGGATTGGTCGTGTGTGGGTGGCGTTGAGAAGAATGATTTGTTGATGAGTTTCAGGTGAGTTGACGGGTGTTTGTGTGATGTATGTTGATAGGCATCAACTAGGTGTGTTGTTGTGTGAATGTTGAATAGTTGATATTAGTTTCATGATGAATTGTCCATACATTCGCGGTTTCCACTGACTCGAGAATTGATGTTGTTCTCCGTCACTTGTATGTCTGACTTTAGTGTTTTTGTGTTGGTCGATGTGGATATTGTGATGAGCAATTGATGTGTTGTTTTTGTGTTTTATTTGTTTATTTTGTAGGAGCGGCGACGGTGGTGTTGGTTTGATGATGGCGAGAGAGAGAGAGAGAGAGAGGAGAGAGAGTGGATTGAACAGATGGGAGTATAGTTTTTGTGTGCGGAATAGAATGGATTGGTCGTGTGTGGGTGGCGTTGAGAAGAATGATTTGTTGATGAGTTTCAGGTGAGTTGACGGGTGTTTGTGTGATGTATGTTGATAGGCATCAACTAGGTGTGTTGTTGTGTGAATGTTGAATAGTTGATATTAGTTTCATGATGAATTGTCCATACTTTAGTGTTTTTGTGTTGGTCGATGTGGATATTGTGATGAGCAATTGATGTGTTGTTTTTGTGTTTTTTTGTTTATTTTGTAGGAGCGGCGACGGTGGTGTTGGTTTGATGATGGGAGAGAGAGAGAGAGAGAGAGAGTGGATTGAACAGATGGGAGTATAGTTTTTGTGTGCGGAATAGAATGGATTGGTCGTGTGTGGGTGGCGGCGAGAAGAATGATTTGTTGATGAGTTTCAGGTGAGTTGACGGGTGTTTGTGTGATGTATGTTGATAGGCATCAACTAGGTGTGTTGTTGTGTGAATGTTGAATAGTTGATATTAGTTTCATGATGAATTGTCCATACTTTAGTGTTTTTGTGTTGGTCGATGTGGATATTGTGATGAGCAATTGATGTGTTGTTTTTGTGTTTTATTTGTTTATTTTGTAGGAGCGGCGACGGTGGTGTTGGTTTGATGATGGCGAGAGAGAGAGAGAGGAGGAGAGAGAGTGGATTGAACAGATGGGAGTATAGTTTTTGTGTGCGGAATAGAATGGATTGGTCGTGTGTGGGTGGCGGTTGAGAAGAATGATTTGTTGATGAGTTTCAGGTGAGTTGACGGGTGTTTGTGTGATGTATGTTGATAGGCATCAACTAGGTGTGTTGTTGTGTGAATGTTGAATAGTTGATATTAGTTTCATGATGAATTGTCCATACATTCGCGGTTTCCAATGATGTTGTTCTCCGTCACTTATGTCTGACTTTAGTGTTTTTGTGTTGGTCGATGTGGATATTGTGATGAGCAATTGATGTGTTGTTTTTGTGTTTTATTTGTTTATTTTGTAGGAGCGGCGACGGTGGTGTTGGTTTGATGATGGAGAGAGAGAGAGAGAGATGGAGGAGAGAGAGAGTGGATTGAACAGATGGGAGTATAGTTTTTGTGTGCGGAATAGAATGGATTGGTCGTGTGTGGGTGGCGGCGAGAAGAATGATTTGTTGATGAGTTTCAGGTGAGTTGACGGGTGTTTGTGTGATGTATGTTGATAGGCATCAACTAGGTGTGTTGTTGTGTGAATGTTGAATAGTTGATATTAGTTTCATGATGAATTGTCCATACTTTAGTGTTTTTGTGTTGGTCGATGTGGATATTGTGATGAGCAATTGATGTGTTGTTTTTGTGTTTTTTTGTTTATTTTGTAGGAGCGGCGACGGTGGTGTTGGTTTGATGATGGCGAGAGAGAGAGAGATGGAGAGGAGGGAGAGAGAGTGGATTGAACAGATGGGAGTATAGTTTTGTGTGCGGAATAGAATGGATTGGTCGTGTGTGGGTGGCGGCGAGAAGAATGATTTGTTGATGAGTTTCAGGTGAGTTGACGGGTGTTTGTGTGATGTATGTTGATAGGCATCAACTAGGTGTGTTGTTGTGTGAATGTTGAATAGTTGATATCCATAGTTTCATGATGAATTGTCCATACTTTAGTGTTTTTGTGTTGGTCGATGTGGATATTGTGATGAGCAATTGATGTGTTGTTTTTGTGTTTTATTTGTTTATTTTGTAGGAGCGGCGACGGTGGTGTTGGTTTGATGATGGCGAGAGAGAGATAGTGAGAAAGTGGATTGAACAGATGGGAGTATAGTTTTTGTGTGCGGAATAGAATGGATTGGTCGTGTGTGGGTGGCGGCGAGAAGAATGATTTGTTGATGAGTTTCAGGTGAGTTGACGGGTGTTTGTGTGATGTATGTTGATAGGCATCAACTAGGTGTGTTGTTGTGTGAATGTTGAATAGTTGATATTAGTTTCATGATGAATTGTCCATACATTCGCGGTTTCCACTGACTCGAGAATTGATGTTGTTCTCCGTCACTTGATGTCTGACTTTAGTGTTTTTGTGTTGGTCGATGTGGATATTGTGATGAGCAATTGATGTGTTGTTTTTGTGTTTTTTTGTTTATTTTGTAGGAGCGGCGACGGTGGTGTTGGTTTGATGATGGCGAGAGAGAGAGAGAGAGAGAGAGAGAGTGGATTGAACAGATGGGAGTATAGTTTTTGTGTGCGGAATAGAATGGATTGGTCGTGTGTGGGTGGCGGCGAGAAGAATGATTTGTTGATGAGTTTCAGGTGAGTTGACGGGTGTTTGTGTGATGTATGTTGATAGGCATCAACTAGGTGTGTTGTTGTGTGAATGTTGAATAGTTGATATTAGTTTCATGATGAATTGTCCATACTTTAGTGTTTTTGTGTTGGTCGATGTGGATATTGTGATGAGCAATTGATGTGTTGTTTTTGTGTTTTTTTGTTTATTTTGTAGGAGCGGCGACGGTGGTGTTGGTTTGATGATGGCGAGAGAGAGATAGTGAGAAAGTGGATTGAACAGATGGGAGTATAGTTTTTGTGTGCGGAATAGAATGGATTGGTCGTGTGTGGGTGGCGGCGAGAAGAATGATTTGTTGATGAGTTTCAGGTGAGTTGACGGGTGTTTGTGTGATGTATGTTGATAGGCATCAACTAGGTGTGTTGTTGTGTGAATGTTGAATAGTTGATATTAGTTTCATGATGAATTGTCCATACTTTAGTGTTTTTGTGTTGGTCGATGTGGATATTGTGATGAGCAATTGATGTGTTGTTTTTGTGTTTTATTTGTTTATTTTGTAGGAGCGGCGACGGTGGTGTTGGTTTGATGATGGCGAGCGAGAGAGAGAGGAGAAGGAGAGAGAGAGTGTGGATTGAACAGATGGGAGTATAGTTTTTGTGTGCGGAATAGAATGGATTGGTCGTGTGTGGGTGGCGTTGAGAAGAATGATTTGTTGATGAGTTTCAGGTGAGTTGACGGGTGTTTGTGTGATGTATGTTGATAGGCATCAACTAGGTGTGTTGTTGTGTGAATGTTGAATAGTTGATATTAGTTTCATGATGAATTGTCCATACTTTAGTGTTTTTGTGTTGGTCGATGTGGATATTGTGATGAGCAATTGATGTGTTGTTTTTGTGTTTTATTTGTTTATTTTGTAGGAGCGGCGACGGTGGTGTTGGTTTGATGATGGCGAGAGAGAGAGAGAGAGAGAGAGAGATGGATGGAGGGAGAGAGAGAGTGGATTGAACAGATGGGAGTATAGTTTTTGTGTGCGGAATAGAATGGATTGGTCGTGTGTGGGTGGCGGCGAGAAGAATGATTTGTTGATGAGTTTCAGGTGAGTTGACGGGTGTTTGTGTGATGTATGTTGATAGGCATCAACTAGGTGTGTTGTTGTGTGAATGTTGAATAGTTGATATTAGTTTCATGATGAATTGTCCATACTTTAGTGTTTTTGTGTTGGTCGATGTGGATATTGTGATGAGCAATTGATGTGTTGTTTTTGTGTTTTATTTGTTTATTTTGTAGGAGCGGCGACGGTGGTGTTGGTTTGATGATGGCGAGAGAGAGAGTGGGAGAGAGAGAGAGAGTGGATTGAACAGATGGGAGTATAGTTTTTGTGTGCGGAATAGAATGGATTGGTCGTGTGTGGGTGGCGTTGAGAAGAATGATTTGTTGATGAGTTTCAGGTGAGTTGACGGGTGTTTGTGTGATGTATGTTGATAGGCATCAACTAGGTGTGTTGTTGTGTGAATGTTGAATAGTTGATATTAGTTTCATGATGAATTGTCCATACTTTAGTGTTTTTGTGTTGGTCGATGTGGATATTGTGATGAGCAATTGATGTGTTGTTTTTGTGTTTTATTTGTTTATTTTGTAGGAGCGGCGACGGTGGTGTTGGTTTGATGATGGCGAGAGAGAGATAGTGAGAAAGTGGATTGAACAGATGGGAGTATAGTTTTTGTGTGCGGAATAGAATGGATTGGTCGTGTGTGGGTGGCGTTGAGAAGAATGATTTGTTGATGAGTTTCAGGTGAGTTGACGGGTGTTTGTGTGATGTATGTTGATAGGCATCAACTAGGTGTGTTGTTGTGTGAATGTTGAATAGTTGATATTAGTTTCATGATGAATTGTCCATACATTCGCGGTTTCCACTGACTCGAGAATTGATGTTGTTCTCCGTCACTTGGATGTCTGACTTTAGTGTTTTTGTGTTGGTCGATGTGGATATTGTGATGAGCAATTGATGTGTTGTTTTTGTGTTTTTTTCGTTTATTTTGTAGGAGCGGCGACGGTGGTGTTGGTTTGATGATGGCGAGAGAGAGATAGTGAGAAAGTGGATTGAACAGATGGGAGTATAGTTTTGTGTGCGGAATAGAATGGATTGGTCGTGTGTGGGTGGCGGCGAGAAGAATGATTTGTTGATGAGTTTCAGGTGAGTTGACGGGTGTTTGTGTGATGTATGTTGATAGGCATCAACTAGGTGTGTTGTTGTGTGAATGTTGAATAGTTGATATTAGTTTCATGATGAATTGTCCATACTTTAGTGTTTTTGTGTTGGTCGATGTGGATATTGTGATGAGCAATTGATGTGTTGTTTTTGTGTTTTATTTGTTTATTTTGTAGGAGCGGCGACGGTGGTGTTGGTTTGATGATGGCGAGAGAGAGAGAGAGAGAGAGATGGATGGAGGAGAGAGAGTGGATTGAACAGATGGGAGTATAGTTTTTGTGTGCGGAATAGAATGGATTGGTCGTGTGTGGGTGGCGGCGAGAAGAATGATTTGTTGATGAGTTTCAGGTGAGTTGACGGGTGTTTGTGTGATGTATGTTGATAGGCATCAACTAGGTGTGTTGTTGTGTGAATGTTGAATAGTTGATATTAGTTTCATGATGAATTGTCCATACTTTAGTGTTTTTGTGTTGGTCGATGTGGATATTGTGATGAGCAATTGATGTGTTGTTTTTGTGTTTTATTTGTTTATTTTGTAGGAGCGGCGACGGTGGTGTTGGTTTGATGATGGCGAGCGAGAGAGTGAGGGAGAAGGAGAGAGAGAGTGTGGATCGAACAGATGGGAGTATAGTTTTTGTGTGCGGAATAGAATGGATTGTTGGTGTGTGGGTGGCGTTGAGAAGAATGATTTGTTGATGAGTTTCAGGTGAGTTGACGGGTGTTTGTGTGATGTATGTTGATAGGCATCAACTAGGTGTGTTGTTGTGTGAATGTTGAATAGTTGATATTAGTTTCATGATGAATTGTCCATACTTTAGTGTTTTTGTGTTGGTCGATGTGGATATTGTGATGAGCAATTGATGTGTTGTTTTTGTGTTTTATTTGTTTATTTTGTAGGAGCGGCGACGGTGGTGTTGGTTTGATGATGGCGAGAGAGAGAGATGAGAGAGAGATGGATGGAGGAGAGAGAGAGTGGATTGAACAGATGGGAGTATAGTTTTTGTGTGCGGAATAGAATGGATTGGTGGTGTGTGGGTGGCGGCGAGAAGAATGATTTGTTGATGAGTTTCAGGTGAGTTGACGGGTGTTTGTGTGATGTATGTTGATAGGCATCAACTAGGTGTGTTGTTGTGTGAATGTTGAATAGTTGATATTAGTTTCATGATGAATTGTCCATACTTTAGTGTTTTTGTGTTGGTCGATGTGGATATTGTGATGAGCAATTGATGTGTTGTTTTTGTGTTTTTTTCGTTTATTTTGAAGAAGCGGCGACGGTGGTGTTGGTTTGATGATGGCGAGCGAGAGAGTGAGGGAGAAGGACAGAGAGAGTGTGGATCGAACAGATGGGAGTATAGTTTTTGTGTGCGGAATAGAATGGATTGGTCGTGTGTGGGTGGCGGCGCGAAGAATGATTTGTTGATGAGTTTCAGGTGAGTTGACGGGTGTTTGTGTGATGTATGTTGATAGGCATCAACTAGGTGTGTTGTTGTGTGAATGTTGAATAGTTGATATTAGTTTCATGATGAATTGTCCATACTTTAGTGTTTTTGTGTTGGTCGATGTGGATATTGTGATGAGCAATTGATGTGTTGTTTTTGTGTTTTATTTGTTTATTTTGTAGGAGCGGCGACGGTGGTGTTGGTTTGATGATGGCGAGAGAGAGATAGTGAGAAAGTGGATTGAACAGATGGGAGTATAGTTTTTGTGTGCGGAATAGAATGGATTGGTGGTGTGTGGGTGGCGGCGAGAAGAATGATTTGTTGATGAGTTTCAGGTGAGTTGACGGGTGCTTGTGTGATGTATGTTGATAGGCATCAACTAGGTGTGTTGTTGTGTGAATGTTGAATAGTTGATATTAGTTTCATGATGAATTGTCCATACTTTAGTGTTTTTGTGTTGGTCGATGTGGATATTGTGATGAGCAATTGATGTGTTGTTTTTGTGTTTTATTTGTTTATTTTGTAGGAGCGGCGACGGTGGTGTTGGTTTGATGATGGCGAGAGAGAGAGAGAGAGAGAGAGAGGATGGATGGAGGGAGAGAGAGAGTGGATTGAACAGATGGGAGTATAGTTTTTGTGTGCGGAATAGAATGGATTGGTGGTGTGTGGGTGGCGGCGAGAAGAATGATTTGTTGATGAGTTTCAGGTGAGTTGACTGGTGTTTGTGTGATGTATGTTGATAGGCATCAACTAGGTGTGTTGTTGTGTGAATGTTGAATAGTTGATATTAGTTTCATGATGAATTGTCCATACTTTAGTGTTTTTGTGTTGGTCGATGTGGATATTGTGATGAGCAATTGATGTGTTGTTTTTGTGTTTTTTCGTTTATTTTGAAGAAGCGGCGACGGTGGTGTTGGTTTGATGATGGCGAGAGAGAGAGAGAGAGAGAGAGAGACATGGATGGATGGAGGGAGAGAGAGTGGATTGAACAGATGGGAGTATAGTTTTTGTGTGCGGAATAGAATGGATTGGTCGTGTGTGGGTGGCGGCGAGAAGAATGATTTGTTGATGAGTTTCAGGTGAGTTGACGGGTGTTTGTGTGATGTATGTTGATAGGCATCAACTAGGTGTGTTGTTGTGTGAATGTTGAATAGTTGATATTAGTTTCATGATGAATTGTCCATACTTTAGTGTTTTTGTGTTGGTCGATGTGGATATTGTGATGAGCAATTGATGTGTTGTTTTTGTGTTTTTTCGTTTATTTTGTAGGAGCGGCGACGGTGGTGTTGGTTTGATGTTGGCGAGAGAGAGATAGTGAGAAAGTGGATTGAACAGATGGGAGTATAGTTTTTGTGTGCGGAATAGAATGGATTGGTCGTGTGTGGGTGGCGGCGAGAAGAATGATTTGTTGATGAGTTTCAGGTGAGTTGACGGGTGTTTGTGTGATGTATGTTGATAGGCATCAACTAGGTGTGTTGTTGTGTGAATGTTGAATAGTTGATATTAGTTTCATGATGAATTGTCCATACATTCGCGGTTTCCACTGACTCGAGAATTGATGTTGTTCTCCGTCACTTGGATGTCTGACTTTAGTGTTTTTGTGTTGGTCGATGTGGATATTGTGATGAGCAATTGATGTGTTGTTTTTGTGTTTTATTTGTTTATTTTGTAGGAGCGGCGACGGTGGTGTTGGTTTGATGATGGCGAGCGACAGAGAGAGTTGGATGGAGGGAGAGAGAGTGGATTGAACAGATGGGATTATAGTTTTTGTGTGCGGAATAGAATGGATTGGTCGTGTGTGGGTGGCGGCGAGAAGAATGATTTGTTGATGAGTTTCAGGTGAGTTGACGGGTGTTTGTGTGATGTATGTTGATAGGCATTAACTAGGTGTGTTTTTGTGTTAATTTTGAATTATGCTTTTTTAAAATAATATAATGAATGTTGATTGTCCTTTTTGATTTCACATGGTGTTTATGTTTTTAACAGTTTATTGTATTTTATTGCCTGACGAATAATTTTTGTCATGGTTGTAGTATCATGTTTGTATGGTGTGTATGGTAGCATGCTTGTTGCTTAATGTGTTCTTCTTCATGTTTGTTACAGAAGCGTTCAGTCGTTTGTTTATTCCCTGGTATGGTCTAGATCGTGGTGGGTTCGCCCTCCCTTTAAAAGTACTCTCACACGGCGACGCCTATTCAGCCTCTGCCAGGGAATTCCTACTCACTGCCTTCTCGTGGCGGGGTGTTGTATACGAAATAGAAAGGACGAAAACCGGATCCCAAATCAATGGTGCACATGGGCTGCAGTATCCTGGGGAACAAATGGCGTATGAACCAATTTATGGTCACCGGCTACCATTGGAATGCATCTCTTCGCGATGCCCTACTGCCTTGTGGGTTAGACCTTTAGGTCAAAGGCTCGGGGTGTGGCCCCCTAAGATAACCACCTGCTTTGGTTTGGGCACCCGGGCAGTATCACAGCCCACACACAATTAATGAACTGAACTGTCTGTGATCATGGAAACTAATTCTCTTTCTTCGACGAACATTCAAATGAGTCAATTATTATTATTATTGCTCTTTTATTATTATTATTATTATTATTATTATTATTATTATTATTATCGTTATTATTATTATTTACTACGTCATTATTCACCCTCCTCTATTCCCACTCTGTTTATACTTATTTTCCGACTTATACAGCAGCTCGTCTATGGTGGAAATTCGGTTCTATCTAAACGTTCTCGAGTCACTGTCCGGTTGAAAATCGTATGTTACCACCGAATACGAATACTAAAGCAGTTTTTCTGAAACCACGTGCACCATTCAAACTGGTTGCCTTCAACGTTCGCACATTTATGCAGGTCGGACAACAGATAGGGCTGGCTATGTCTTTGGAAAGTCTTAATATTGATGTTTGCTGTCTATCCGAGACCCGTATTCGAGACTCTGGTGAAGTACTACAAATTCGCTCTCCATCTGTCGCTTCGAAAGCTTCTTTCACGTGCGCTTATCCGGGGACCCTGTAGAATCTTCGTCTGGTCTTGCTGGCGTTGGTGTCGCACTAAGCGCTAGAGCTGAGGCAGCACTAATCGATTGGATCCCCATTAACAGTCGGTTATGTGCTGTTAGATCAGAAAGTTCCATCAAAGTGAGAAGAAATCGGCGTGAGAAACGATGTCTTTTCGTCATCTCCGCCTATGCCCCGACAGATTGCAGCCCGGATGCAATCAAGGATGAGTTTTATCACTAGTAATGGTGGATCTGTTGCCTGGAGAAAGACTTCTCGACCTTGAGTATGCGGATGATATTGTCTTACTGTGCGATAATGCCCAAGGCATGCAATCCGCATTTAATCAATTGGCAATCAATGTCCGTAGGTATGGTATGTGCTTTGCACCTTCGAAGTGCGAAGTACTTCTACAAGACTGGCAGGATCCTAATCCTGTACTCACTCTGGATGGTGAGCAGATAGAAGTAGTCGAGAAGTTCGTGTATCTGGGTAGCTGCATAAGTGCTGATGGTGGCGTGAGTGATGAGATCAATGCACGTACAGTGAAAGCCAGAGCGACTTATGCCAATCTGGGCCATCTTTGGCGCCTTCGTGATGTTAGTCTGGCTGTAAAAGTTCGGATCTACAACGCGTCGGTGAGAGCAGTTTTGCTCTATGCTTGTGAAACCTGGCCTCTCCGAGTTGAGGATGTTAGACGACTCTCTGTGTTCGATCATCACTGTCTCTGAAGGATTGCTGACATCCAGTGGCAACACCATGTTAGTAATGCAGAGGTTCGGCATCGTGTGTTAGGGCACAGAGACGATAATGCACTTGGTGTCACCATCTTGAAACACCGACTTCGGTGGCTTGGACATGTTCTACGAATGTCGTCCCAGAGAATTCCACGTCGTGCATTATTTGCCGACGGTGGGACTGGTTGGAAGAAGCGGTGAGGTGATCAGTGTATGACATGGTGTCGTGATATGAAAGAAAGCTTCAAAGGACTGGCTTGTGTCGGTCCTTCACGACTCCTGGTTGGGGTCTGAGAGATGGTGCAACACAGTGGCTAGAGACGTTATCAGATATGGTTCAGAATAGAAGCCAGTGGCGATCCTGCTGTAACCTTTTACTTTCTTCATAAAAAGTGGTTGTATCTTCCTTAACTGAAAGATTTCTTCTGATTGTACCCTTCTTTTCCCCTACTATTGCTATTATTATTATTACACTACCTTACACCAACCTCTTCGTTATTGTTTTTATTATTATTATCATATTTTTACGTTCCTCACTTTTTTTCTTAGTTTCTCATTGTTTTGTGTGGCGCATATATATTCGGCGCACTCCTGTACCAATATATATGTGTTCAAATAAATAAACTATATGTGTATATGTTTATTGCTTTTACGCTCATTCACGAGATTACTAATTCGTTTTCTGTATATTACTTTTCCTACATCCGCTAGCCAGCTTAGATTAGTCATTTCTCGTTATGTCGATAGGCTGTCTAATATATCATTCAAACTCTTCTCTTCTATCTTTTGATTTCATTTTGTTGGTACGTTTTGATTACAGTAGGTGTTACTGGTTCAGGTATTGTCAACCACCATATACTTGTAGCATCTTTATGTCCATTTGTTTCTTTCAGTCTCATAAGCTCTTCAATAATTTTCAAAGAAGAATTCTTGAGCATATATTAGATTCACATTTTCATTTTTATGATTTACCAAGCATTTAGCTTTCGAATCCCGACAGATTTCTTATTCTCATAGTGATTTCATTTTTCCCTCAATCTTTTAGGTTGTTGTTGGCGGGAACGGAGTAAGCAGTTCGATTCAACTTCGTAATAGTTGTTTCACTAGCGACAACAAGCATCAAAACTGACTTTACAGTAACAAATAATCATAACCACTGTATCCAAATTAACTATTTGTGATTGAAAATGAATTACTGGTAATAGTGGAAGCAAATCCATTCAACTCAGCGAATAAAAATAGTGAATGCAAAGTGCATTTCACGGTCACTTTGAGACTTGGTACCTCATTTTAAATTAATTCTGATTTCATTCATTTATGATATGACGGGATGTTTTGATTATTATATTTTATAATAATCAGCTGTATGTGTTTGTGATGATTAGAAGTATTCAGATTATTGTATTAACTTGGAATCCCCGAAATAACGCAATTTAAGTCGGATAAAACTAGGTAAGCACAAACAAGCGTATTGTATTTAAAATTCAAAATCAGGCAATACAAACACAACAGTTTAGATTGGAATCTAGGTTTCTGTAATCAATTGAACATCTTAGGTTCATTGTATGTCTGTCAGACTATGTATTGGATACAAACTCGGCCTGATTTAGAATATGTTCATTAGTATTAGAATTAACAAATGAAGTTGGAACGGATTCACCTGGGTCCTGGAATTGTATATGATCAATATGTCGGTTGTGTACTGATACCCGACCGTCGTTGCTACCTTGACGCGGTGGTCGGGCTTGCCTATCGTGATGACCCAACCGAGCTATATTGGCTGGAACATATGTTCCTGTAGGTTCTACCATGCCAGGCAGGTCGATTGGAGAACGGTAAGACTAAAAGCAGCAACTCAAGGTCTGAGGGCGAAGTCGTACTGCTGATTGTAGAGGGCTGTGACAGCAGTAAGGTGTTTCCCTCGGACAACCAGCATCTGCAGCGATGCTGCCTTCCCACAAGGAGGGGTGGGGTTAGAAAAGGTCAACCCTAAAAATGTCACACCTCACCTTACCTCACGGATTTCCGTCTCCGGCGGTAAGGCCCTTTGAAGAACGGAGCTAACACGTCAAAAACCTTCCACGAAAAGGCCGTGCGCGACCGGCTTCAAGCAGTTGTCCCTTTGGCACTGCGGTCACGCTCTCAGGTCACTGAGACCGCCTCTAATCCAATTTCTTTTCAGGCACCTCCAGAAGAACCCTTCCTCGGTGTGGGCAACCGGGAAGTGATAACCGCCCTCATACCTCTAACAGCACCCAAGACCACTGTATTCATAATCAACCTCCCTCTTCAATTCCTATTATTCCTCCCACATCGAATTTCAACTCTAAACTTCCTCTTTCGGCTTCCTCCTCAAGTGTCACCATAGCCAACGATTCTAGTGCTCAAAACTCTGTCCCAGGTCTACTAAAACCTCGCTCCACACTACACATTGGAGCCTTCAACGTACGCACCCTATGTCAAATCGGCCAGCAGGCTTCCTTGGCTAAAACCCTAGAGTCTCTTTCCATTGATGTATGCTGTGTCTCCGAAACACGCATACAGGATTCCAGTGTGGTCATTCACTTGACCTCACCTCGGCAAAACGGAGAGCCAACGAGATACACCCTCCATATATCTCGTGACCCGATGGCCAGTTCTCGTGGACTGGGAGGTGTAGGCATAGCACTAAGCATGAGGGCGGAACAAGCACTGCTAGAGTGGATCCCCGTCAACAGTCGTCTATGTGCTGTTCGGCTAAACGGCTCCGTAAGAACTCGGAAGGATAGGGACGCACGTCGTTGCATTTTTGTCGTTTCTGCCTACGCTCCCACTGACTGCAGCTCAGATGAAACGAAAGATGAATTTTACAGAAAGCTATTTGAACTTCTTCAGAAAGCTAAACGTTTAGACATAGTACTCGTAGCAGGTGACTTTAATGCCCAGATAGGTAGTTTAAACCAAACAGAAAGGCATTTAGGTGGGTATTTCAGCATTCCGGCACAGCGAACAGATAATGGTGATCGTCTGCTGCAACTATGCTCAGACAATCGTTTATTTTTAGCAAACACAAATTTTAAGCATAAGGAAAGACATCGTCTAACATGGCGACCCCTACACCAAACCAACGATGGACTCAAATAGACCATATTGCCATCAATCATCGTTGGAGAGGGTCGGTAGAAGATTGTCGCTCATTCTGGAGTACCTGCTTGGACTCCGACCATGCCCTAATACAGGCACGCATCTGCTTGCGCCTCACTGGACGCAAAAAGCCACATTAAAAGACCCATTAGAACTGAGTTGAGTAACGAGAAAACCAAAAGTAGGTTCCAGGAACAACTGAGGTCACACTTAGGTAGTTCTGAAAACGAGGCTGACCCAGATGTTGCTTGGAAAGATATACAAACAGTTGTGGAAACAGCAATGAAATCTATTAGTGACTTAAACCACAGAGTTACAAAGAACCAGTGGATTTCTTCAAAGTCTATCACACTGATGGATTCTCGCAAACTCGTCCCATCAGGTTCCGAACATGATGAAGAGCGACAACAAATCAGATCTAGGTTAAGAAAAAGTCTAAGAAACGACCGTGAGCAGTGGTGGGCAACGAAAGCAAAAGAGATGGAAAAGGCGGCGACTATAGGGAACACAAAACAGCTTTACAGACTGATAAAAGAAACTGGAACTAATAAATCAAGTGTAAGTGAGATTATTTCGGAAAAAGACGATACTCTCATCTGCTCCCAGTCCAGACGTTTAGAACGATGGGCGGAACATTTTAGGGAACAGTTCAGCCGGCCTTCAGCGACTCTACAACTACCCTCCATTCCCAGACAGTGTGAATGGAACATTGAAGTAGGTCCCCCAACTCTTGCTGAAGTTCAAAAGGCTATAGTTAGTCTCAAACGACGAAGGGCAGCTGGTCCAGATGGACTGGCTCCGGAGGTCTTTAAGGATGGTGGTCCAATTTTAGCGATTAGGTTGACTAATATTTTAGCTAAGATCTGGGAGTTAGACGTTATCCCATCTAACTGGTCACAATCACTTATCGTCCCAATATATAAGAAAAGGTCAAAATCATCCTGTGACAACCACAGAGGCATTAGTTTAACTAATATAATATCTAAAATACTAGCCTCGATAATTATCAGACGCCTAACTAAGACTCGTGAACTGCAAACACGAGAGAACCAAGCTGGCTTCAGATCTGGTCGTGGCTGCATCGACCACATATTCACCATTCGTCAGATTCTAGAACACAGGCATACTTATCGGCGTCCGACAATGATGGTCTTTCTCGACTTAAAAACAGCATTTGACTCTGTAGTCCGCGAGATGCTGTGGCAGTGTCTGTCATTGAAAGGCGTACCCCAGAAGTACATAAACCTTGTAAAGGCTCTTTACTCGAACACTACTAGTCGAGTCAGAGCTTATGGCGAACTGTCATCTACTTTTGCAACCTCAAGTGGTGTCCGTCAAGGCTGTCCACTTTCCCCATTTTTGTTTAACTTCATCATAGACCTACTGATGGAAATAACTTTCTCGTCGACTGAATTCTCGGGTATTGATCTCCATCCAGGAAGTCCACTTATCGACTTAGAATACGCAGATGACATAGTCCTGTTTGGTGAAGACGCTGACAAAGTGCAGTCTGCTGGTAGCACTGAGCAACAATGCCAGAATGTTTGGAATGCGCTTCTCTCCCTCTAAATGCAAGTTGTTGCTTCAGGACTGGTCTGCGTTATCACATGAACTAAGGATAGGGAGTGAAGTAGTCGAACGCGTTGACAACTTCACTTATCTCGGAAGTCTGGTCAGCCCTAATGGGTTGGTGTCTGACGAAATCTCAGCACGGATTCGAAAACCTCGTTTGGCTTTTGCCAACTTGCGTCACCTATGGCGAAGGAGAGATATCCGTCTATCAATAAAAGGACGAGTACACTGCTCGGCAGTCCGTTCTGTTTTAATTTACGGCAGCGAAACATGGCCATTAAGAGTAGAAGACACTCGTAAGTTACTAGTATTTGACCACAGATGCCTTAGAAATATTGCTGGTGTCTGCTGGGATCACCGGGTAATTAATAGTGAGGTTAGACGCAGGGTATTAGGAAATGATGGCAAATCAGTTGATGAGGTTATGAATCTTCATCGACTGAGATGGTTGGGCCACATGTTACGTATGCCTGAATACCGATTACCACGACGTGCAATGCTATCCGGTATTGGAGATGGTTGGAAGAAAGTTAGGGGCGGTCAAACCAAAACGTGGCATCAGTGCTTGAAGTCACTAACTTGTAGTCTGAGCCATGTTGGTAGATGCAGACTACTTGGTTGGGGTACGCGTAACTATCGTAACCAATGGTTGGAGACTCTTGGTGACATGGCTCAGAATCGATCACAATGGCGTCGGTGTATACACTCTCTGTCTTCCCTTAAACTAAGAGATTAAAATCGCTTCATATCTTTCTTTCTACGAACCAATTCTTTCTTCTTGTACTATATCTCTATATGCAATCTTTCTCCTACATATTACTACCTTTGACCTAACCACTGCTATGAATCCGGTGTTCATCTTGTTGTGCTGATGCGGTATGGCAACCTGGACCGATGCACATATGTGCCTGGTCCTACGTTGTAGCTGACTGACTGTGTACTGATATCTAGAATTTGAACCATAGGTTTTCCAACACTATCCTCTCTTACGAAAGCAGTGAAGTAGGATTTCCCTGTCAGTGGTTGTATATGTGTGGCCATGTGGGAGCATTTTGAGAGAGCTGACTCTCCCCACCCTCGACCGTACCAGAGCATTTATGGGTATTTATAACATGTTTCACACATTGACTAGAGGATCTGTTAGGAATGACTTCATGATAAGGATAAACAACCGTTGAAATGAAATCATCCGAATTGTAATCAAGTTCGATCTCATTTAGGACTCGTACTTCACATCGAACAAGTTCTCCACAGGAAACAAATGCATCATGAAGACAAATAACATTTGGTATGGCACATAGATATTGGTTCAAGGGAGCACCAGACACATATGCGCCACACAAATCTCATTTGATTTGTGTGAGGGCTGTAATATTGCCCGGGTGCCCAAACCGAAGCAGGTGGTTATCTTAGGGGCCACACCCGGAGCCTTCGACCTAATGGTCTGATCCACAAGACGGTGGAGCATCGTAAGGAGATGAAGTCCCATGGTAGCCGGTGTCCAACGATTGGTTCATACGCCATTTGTTCCCTCAGGATACTGGGTTCGAGCCCCAGAGAACCCCAACTCTGAGACGCAGGTACATCTAGCTGATGAGTCCCAAATGGGACGAAACGCTCGTCCTGGATTCCACTGCTGGCCACTATCCATCTTTGCTTTTAATCAGAATATTTTTTAGATATAACTAGACTTTAAATTTTCCATAGAAGTGGTCTTTCTATTTAATCATTAGACTAAAATACTTAGATTCTGTGCTCTGAGAAACTAATCACTTTGTAAAAAAAACGATCATTAAATTGTTACAAAAGACTGCTTGTGTGATTTGGCTTCACATTGAAAAAATTTATTCCTCTGCAAGGTCAACGTTATTAAATTTTTTGTGTGCTAACCACAATGAAATCTCATCATACATGTTGTTTTGTAAACATTTTCAAGAGGTCAAGTTATAGATCAGACCATGAACTGTTTTGCTTTGTGATGCTTACCAATCGAAATTAAGACTAGGTAGGGGTGTTGAATTTTGTATGTTAATCGATCGGGTCTGTCTGCCCTTAAAACTTGAGTGATTGTCAATGATGACCAATCGGGGAGCTTTGTTTTTCCATATTATTCAGTTAAATACATGAACTAAGGCCTACATTACAGTTGAACGAGAGAAACTTTTGGTTCGATTGCTTTCAGTCATGGTGAGTCATTTAGTAGTATCATGTAGGAATTGAGTGGATATATTACATAAAACGTTTTTGTGTTCAATTTAATTATGGTAAGCAGCGTGGTGATCTCCATAACTAAATTAGATTTTATTTTACCACATCAGTATACACGAGACCCAGTTTAGTTGTCTCACTTGAAATTCCGTGACATATTTAAGCTACATTACGGTTGTTGGAGCATGGAGTTTGGTTTCTTGACATCGAATATAAAATTGAGTCATGCAACTAACGTTTTATCCGAATCTTAGTAACTAGGGTAAGCGAATGGGATTAGTGCTTTTTACGTTGTTTCACATTAATATTGTATCAGCCTTCATTACTGACTACATAGACCACGTCACAAAAGATCAATTACTTACAGTTTACAATGTTTTATATCAAGATAAATAGTTTCTTGCATACGTTTATTTTATAAGGTGTTCATCTCTATACTTATATATTCCTCTCTTAGCGCGAATGTATCAGTCTACATGTTGGTCAAGCTGGAACTCAGATGGGCGATTCCTGTTGGGAGCTCTATTGTCTCGAACATGGAATACAACCTGATGGCAAGGTCCCTAGTGACTCAACTATTAAAAACGATAACGATTCTTTCAGTACGTTCTTCAGCGAGACTAGCTACGGTCGTTACGTCCCACGTGCTGTTTTCGTAGACTTGGAACCTTCAGTTATTGACAGACTGCGGACTGGCTCTTATAAGCAGTTGTTCCATCCAGAACAAATGATAAGCGGGAAGGAAGATGCTGCTAATAATTATGCCCGTGGTCACTACACAGTTGGTAAAGAGTTGGTTGATGAGGTTCTAGATCGTATTCGGAAATTATCTGAAAGGTGCACAGGACTCCAAGGTTTCTTAGTGTTCCATTCATTTGGTGGAGGGACGGGATCTGGTTTTACATCTTTATTAATGGAGCGTCTTTCCGTCGATTTCGGTAAAAAAGCTAAGTTGGAGTTTGCTGTATATCCAGCCCCTCATATCTCAACAGCTGTTGTTGAACCCTACAACTCTATTCTTACTACACATACAACGTTAGAACACTCAGATTGTGCCTTTATGGTTGATAATGAAGCTATTTATGAGATATGTCGACGAAATTTAACCATTGATCGACCAACATACAGCAATCTTAACCGATTAATTGGACAAATTGTTAGCTCCATTACTGCTTCTCTTCGATTTAGTGGTGCTTTGAACGTGGATTTAAACGAGTTTCAAACCAATTTGGTTCCTTATCCCCGTATCCATTTCCCATTAACAACATATGCACCCATTATATCAGCAGAAAAGGCATTCCATGAACAACTGAGTGTTTCCGAAATTACCAATTCATGTTTTGAACCTGCTAATCAAATGGTCAAGTGTGACCCAAGAAATGGAAAATACATGGCTTGTTGCTTGTTATACCGAGGCGACGTTGTTCCGAAAGACGTAAACGCAGCAATCGCAAATATCAAAACTAGAAGATCAATTCAGTTTGTTGATTGGTGTCCCACCGGTTTTAAAGTTGGAATTAACTATCAACCACCCACTGTTGTTCCTGGAGGAGATTTGGCCAAGGTACAGCGCGCAGTGTGCATGCTTAGCAATACTACTGCGATTTCAGAGGCATGGGCTCGTTTAAACCGCAAGTTTGATCTCATGTACGCGAAACGCGCATTTGTTCATTGGTATGTTGGTGAAGGTATGGAGGAAGGAGAGTTTTCAGAAGCTCGCGAAGACCTGGCTGCTCTAGAAAGAGATTACGAAGAAGTTGCTGCAGATACTGTAGATGCGCACTCTGATGATGGCGGATTTTAATGTTACTTGACTACTACTTGAAATATAATTTTTTACATCCCAGTAAATTGCATATTTTTTCTTCCTAGACCTAGTGTTGGGAGCTGCAATAGTAGTGACAGTGAACGAGTATTTTTCATCTGAGTATCCGACGTTAGAGTTGCGGTTTTCATTTATTCCGTCGTTTGGAGGGTTAAATGTTTTGTATGGTTGATTGGTGGTATAGGTCGGAACGTAGTAGTGTTTCGGATGTAGCAATCTAACGTGGCGTTGGGTTGATTATCCAAGGCACTTCATGATAATGAGGGTGGTATATTTTGCGTGAGTTAAGGGTTATTATAAGATGTTGCTACTTAACATTTTGTGATTTAGTATTTATTTCCATCTTTGACGTTCCATGTGTCCGAAACCTCGTCCTACGAGCTCTCTTTATTGTGTCTCTAACATACATTGGATTGTGGAGACCTTAGTCAAGGGCGTTACTCAAAACTTAGTTCCATTGGTGTCCAATGCAGACTCGTGTCGTGTTCACTTTGAAACCAGTGCACTCTAAAAATTGTGACAGGATGACATATGTGTCTAGCACTTTTTGGTTTCCAATGGTCGTTCGGCTCTCGTAACCTCAACGAAAAAAGCTAAATTGATTTCACAGAATCTGTATGACTTTTGAGGTTAATTGGGTCAATGACTAAACATTTTAAAGCACACATCTCGTACCCGAGTATTTTATACGATTTGAACAACTAATTCGCAATCAGTATTCGCTCTCCAGATTACTACTCGTGATCTTTCATTCCTATCAAATTTATCCAGTATGACAACGATTAATTTGAGTTTCGACTGTTAATATTATGCTTGGAAAGTATTTAGACTAGACAAGTGGGTGTCAGATATTACACATGCAGTAGTTCAGTTACAATCTTCGTTAAATCCTCTTATTTGTCCCTTCTCATGAACTTCCTCGTTAACATTAGTATTGTAAATAAGTATGAAAATGATCATTATTTGTGATCCAACTTATTTACTGGTAATCAGTTGCTTATGACATCTAACGGGAATGTGCAAAACCTAATCAAATCCTACTGTTGTTACTCGATCTACATAAAATTTGCTAAATCCAGTTTCACTGAATTTAAACAACTTACTATTTTCGGTTGATTTACTGACTGGATTTAAGTTAGTTACATAACGACCTGCTATTCAGCAAGATACATAAATTTTGTCTTCCGGAAAGAATTAACAAAGTACTAGCACAGTCCTTACTTCCTAAAAATATATTGATGATTGTGATTTTAAGTTGTGTGCATTAATAGGTCGAGATCTATTGATATTATCATGTTCCTCTCAAAAGTTGAAGGCTCTATTTGTGTGATGATGAACACTAGTTCAACGGGGAAGAGTTATCGAGTGTTCTCTCCAGCTCATTTCATTTCGGGACGAAAACTATCTGCTCTCTTCATTAATCCCTATTTACGAAAATGTCTAGTGAAGTCGATATATAAATGTAGAAATTGTTTTTGAATAATCTCTGATTGAAATTTAAATACTTCCAACATTTTGTCTGGGAAACTAGTCCGAACTTCTGAGGAATATGATAAAGACTTTTATATTCAATGTCTTCCATATACTCTGTGCTGTTTCCATCATGCTGTTCAAATTTGGGCGGATGCTCATCTAAATCCGTATTTAACGAAAGTAACCCATTTTTTTTATTGACTTCATTAGGAAGTTACACTAATATTTTTTATTTATTGATTTATTCATATATCGTAATGAGAGAATCTTTTACCTAGATATTCTGTACTTGGAAGAATCTGACATGTATCATTCTATCAGATCATCCGAATCATCGTTTGTTACTGGTTCATAAACGTAGCAAAAAAAATCATCAAGCACTTTAATTGTCAAGTTTTGCATCTATTTTGAAACCCAAAAATATACGCAAACTTAAACACTAGTGTCAATCCCATCTTCAAATGAGTCATTTCTCAAAACACTTATTACTTAAAGGTCTGTTCCATCCTTTAGATAGACTTGTTTTTTTTTAAAAAAATACAAATCCTATTTTAGCTTGTTTTTATCAGACCAATTTTAGCATATGTTTATGCGTATTGATCTGACTACTGACAGAATTGGTCTCCTCTATGTGATATCAGACAAAAATGTATGACCTATTTATCTCACCCGTTTAAAAAGAAAAACAGATTCTATGTTATTGATAATCAGCCTTTGTTGTCTATACTAATCGTATTGGTTAGTAAATATGTTTATTTACGTCCACAGAATTGCTATTATTTTAATGTTTATTATTACTCTTGTCATAATAAAAACAGATTATAACTCATTGTGATTTTATTTGTCATGTTAGAATCTTAACCTTAATAATTTGATAGCGGTTTTCTTAAAAGTGTATTGTTAATTCATTTTCGTATTGGTTGTTCAAGTCTTCTCATTGACACTTAGGACTGCAATTGATCGGTCTCTTATTCGCATTTGTGCATTCTGTGCTGATCGCCTCTATATATTACCTTAAGTCACAAGCATTGGGAGCAAAGATAGATTGCAGTCCTAAGCATCAACTGAAAGATTCAAACAACCAATGCAAAGCCAAATTAAACTTCATCTCATTGTGCAAGCAAATGGTTATTTGGACTCTAGTTAAGTAGATAACACGTTGGTATTTGAAGTGAACGGTACCGGGTTCGAGTCCCGAAGTGAACATCAACTGGGATGCAGGCGTATCCATCTGAAAAGCCCTGAATAGGACGAAACGCGCGTCCTGGATCCCATCTCTGCTTACCGTGCATTGTTAATGTTAATACTTTTTCACTCAAAATAACCAAAAAACTATGTAACCACTAATAGTTTAACATGAATACGAAGAAGATAAAGCTATATATTATAGTGCACAACACGAGGTTGAACATCTTAAAGAGTGACATGAAAAAACCTCTGAAAATAATTATAGGTAGATAAACCTATCGATAATACATGTAATAAATCTACAGGATCGGATTTCAATAATTTAAAGATTATTATTATTATTATTATCACAACCAATATACAACATTATTAAGATAAGAAATTGTTGAATTCAAGAGTTGATCTAAGCTAGACCACCACTCATGAAATCAACTATTAAAATTACTACAATCTCCACAAATCCCCATTCTGACAAGAAGAAATTGTATTGGGACAATTGAAATGGTTATCTATAATGAGTCAAGTAAATTGACTAAGAATAGTATAAAGAATCTAAATTATGCATACAATTAATTTTAACTCCCCACTGCGTGGCAGTTCGTTCTATTCTACTTTACGGCTGCGAAACGTGGCTATTAGGAGTAGGGGATACTCGTAAGTTGCCAGTATTTGATCACATATGTCTTAGAAATATTGCTCGCATCTGCTGGGATCACCGGGTAAGTAACAGTGAGGTTGGACGCAGGGTATTAGGGAATGACGGTAAGTCAGTTGATGAGGTTGTAAGTTTCCATTGACAGATATGGTTGGGAGAAAGTTAGGGGCGGTCAAACCAAAACGTGGCATCAGTGCTTGAAGTCACTAACTTGTAGTCTGAGCCATGTTGGTAGATGCAGACTACTTGGTTGGGGTCCGCGTAACTATCGTAACCAATGGTTGGAGACTCTTGGTGACATGGCTCAAAATCGATCACAATGGCGTAGGTGTATACACTCTTTGTCTTCCCTTAAACCGTGAGATTAAAATTACTTTATATCTTTCTTTCTACGAATTAATTCTTTCCTCCTGTAATATATTCTTATGCACAATCTTTCTTTTTTATATTACTACCATTGAAGTAACTACTTCCATAAATTTGGTGTTCATCTTGTTGTGCTAATGATATATGGCAACTTGGACCAATGCATATATGTGCCTGGTCGTACTTTGTGGCTGGCTGACTGACTAATAATAACAAAGTCAGTGTTGTTTGACTTTCACAGAGATACAGCAGTTCATTCTCTTCGGCATGTTAGGGTATATACTGGTACGTTAAAGTCTTAGTGAAATTATAACTAAAGTACATACCGATGCTATAAAACATTGTAACTGGTTAGCTATGTTTCCTTTAGTCATGGTTAGAATCAAGTAGAAAACATAATTCAATACCATGACTCCCTCTACAGATTTAAATGTTACAAGAATGATAATGTTTACAAAATACTATGAATTCATTGTGGTACATTACTTTCTCCTCAGTGAAATACATCTCAGAAAGCTGTCCTTGACGGAACTCGAAGAGGAGTATACAGCAACAAAAATATATATCTGAGAACATAGGTACCCTAGAGCCGTTATAAAGAAATTTAGTAATAACCATAACACAAAGGTAGGATTTAATCAATCTGAAATGAAACATGGTTTCATCTTATCAATGATCGAAATTCGTCAGATCGGAGATGAAATTAGTCGGAAATTGAAGATAGTTCTAAGCAAAGCATTTCATGAAGTAAAAACTGTTCCAGCAAATGTAGCATGATGCTAAAAACGCGAAGCAAGGATAGGAAACCACCTTCATATATTTACTCCAACTGCCTATACCAATTTAAATGATACAAAAAACAGGTACCTTGGAAAAATAGAAAGTCAGGCATTCACACGCTTCAAGAGTATATATCTCAGAGGATGAAATAGTCCTTGTAGTTCAACAATTTGTAACCCGCTAGGCAGTAACAATAAATATAATACATAATCTCAGTATGACCGGTAAGCAATTTAGTTCTAACTTATTTAGATTCTCATAGATAATCTCAATTAAGAATTTTGAACCTAATTTTTCTGTTCAGAAAGAGTCAGAGGTTAACTCTTAACTGCTTCGATAACCAATGTAAATAATCTATCTGTTCTAATGTTATCTTTTATAACTTATTTTTCAAATAAAGTTCAAGGGTTTATGAAAATTAGTTCAATCTCAAGATAATTTTCGTCATATAAGGACACCAGTTGCAGAATCATTGGGAACTAAGCATCATAAAACAGGTGTACCATTTAACTTTGAGAATTCAAAGTGACCTATACTTGAGATCGCACTTTGAATTTAACCTATTCATTGTTTCACCGCCAGGGTATTGTCCATTTATTTTGTTGTTTTTTCATCTAATTTGATATGAGATTCATTGATAATCGATGGATCGTTTCGTCTGAATATTTTCTATCTGGATTCATCAGTCGATTTAAGCTAGACCATCGAAAAGCTGGAAGCACTGGATGGCCGTTTCGTCCTAGTATGGGACTCCTCAGCAGTACGCATCCATGATTCTACTCGCGGGATCCGAACCCAGGACCTTCGGTTGTCTAGTGCTTCCAGGCTTTCCATGGTGGTTTAGCCTTAATCGACTCAACTATTGAATTACTAAAATCTCCACAAAAACCCCAATCTGAATATTCTCTGTTGTTTACCCTTACTATTTTTTAAAATTCAGTCCTGCCGTAAACAGACAATTCACTTTTCTCAAGGATCAACTTAAACTCTAAATTGTTGTGAATGATTAGCAAGGCTAAAAAGTCTAAACCGTTCACTTGTTTCTGAAAAAGCCAAACAAATCACATTCTCTTTTAAGATCAAGTGAGGAATACCTGTATAGGAATAAAATTATAAGTAAGCAAATTATCTACTTATCTTTGTCTAGATGATTGTCAATAATTTTTTGCATTAGAGATGATGTAAAATATTACAGATTACTCTTTGACAATATCACAATTTTAATAACGATGAACATAATTTAAGTTAAATAGGTGAGAGATGATTATTCTAGTTTCTTTGCAAATTACATAAGTTCGTATAAATGAATATTTTTACATTACTAATCCACGTTGATTGTCTTATTTAGCAAATTGAAATATATAAGATGAGCTGAAATGACATCACTGTATCATTTTAATAATTAGTACCCAAGTTACTTGATAAACCAGGATTCGCTCTCAATATAATTTCTTTAAACCAGATAACTAAACAGGACGATTAAAGTGTGTAATACAATAATTACTGTCTATACATGCCAGTATTTTAACAATACGTAGACTTCATATTTTGATTATGGATAAAATCCTCTATAAATCCCATATTCCTTAATATTATTTAATCTACTTTGAAGCGTTTTTGTTTATGATAATTTTATTCACTGACCTTAACTACGAAACGTTCCAAATTTTTGACAATTTGATGTAACTAGGATTAAATTAATTTATACTTTTCATATATTAAACTTCCAACATTTACCACAAGTAAGAACACTTTCACTAAATTAATACTCTGTATTCCATATATGAATGTTAATATTCCTTATGTTTCACTGTTCACATTAGTATGAATAATTTACGAAGTGAATAAATTATTTTGATATTTTTTCCTTTTTTAGAAAATAAATATCATAGTGATCAAATTGGAAATCGACAGTAGATGATTATTTAACTGGGAAAATCTTGACCTCAATTACTAAAATGTCTTTGCTACGTATAATTCTTAATCATTTTCGTTCAATATGCACACTTACATGTAAACAAGAAAGTTGTGCAATCACTTTAGATGTATACCATAGTAATCCCTCACCTGATTTATTCAGTTGTCACCACTACTAACGAGGTAAGATAAAGCGAGATACAGATAAATTAATAGAAAGAATGTATCATAAAAGTCTCCCTGGATCTCACCTGTTAATCATTATGGTAATTAGGTTGGGATTTATTCATAAGAGTCTAACATTTCAAAGATCTCCATTTCTGCAGAGTCTACTGATTTGACTAAAACTAACTAAATAATTTTATTCTGCTTAGCGTATTTTTAGCAAGGTTGTTTTCTATGGAATGAGGTTGCTGGCCCAATGCCAAACTCAAGTTGGCAGGCGCCAACTTGAAAATCCTGAAGGCAAAAAGGGGTAACAGGAAGACCAAGGAAATCATTGCGTCGAGAATCGAAAACAGACGTCAGAAGAATGAATAACAACTGGAAAAGATTGCCCAGGAAAAAGTTCAATGGAGAATGCTGGTGTGTGGTCTATGCTCCTCCACGAGGGGTAACAGGAGTAACTAAGTAAGTAAGTAAGCAAGTAAATAATTATTATCAGAAGGGGGTTTTGTGGGGATTTTAGTAATTTCAATTGTTGAGATCATGAGTCAATTGAAGCTAGACCACCATGGAAAACCTGGAAGCACTGAACGGCCGTTTCGTCCTATTGTGGGACTCCTCAGCAGTGCGCATCCACGATCCCGAGCGCGAGACCAGTAGGTCCTGGGTTCGAATCCCGTTTCACGTCAGCTTCCAGAAGTTTATTCAGAATTAACCTTATGGATTTCCGTACTTCAAATCTCGGTTGGAAAACAGATGTCAATCCTAAATCAAAATTTTTAAAGACTTTCTGAATCTGGTTGTATGTTTGAATGACAGTCAGGGTTGGAAATTACTTCTCTGTCAATAATTAGGAAGAAAACGAAATACGAAAACTACTCATGCTATTAGATTATTTTTTCTTTAAAAAATGTATGAAAATGAATAAAACACTTTAAGAGAGTCGTCAAACAGAAGTCCATCCAATGATAGAAAATAGCTGTTAGTATAAATAGAGCAAACTGATTATTTACTTACATTGTTCTGAGTTCTGAATGTAAAACTGTTGCACTTGAGACTCTACTTGAAAGGTTGATAAATGAAAACCATTTATTTATTTATTTATTTGAACACATAAATATTGGTACAAGGGGACACCAAATATATATGCGCCACACAAAACAATGAGAATGGGAAGAGAAAAATAGGAAGGTAAGGAGCGTAAAAGAAAAAAAGAACAATGACGACCAAATTAGTGTAATGTAGTGTAGTAATAATAATAATAATAATGATAATAATAATAATAATGGGGGAAACCAAAAGGTACAACCAGAAGAATTCCTTCAGCTAAGGAAGATACAACCACTTTTTTATGAAGAAAGTAAAAGGTTACAGCAGGATCGCCACTGGCTTCTATTCTGAACCATATCTGATAACGTCTCTAGCCACTGTGTAGTACCATCTCTCAGACCCCAACCAGAGAGTCGTGAAGGACCGACACAAGCCAGTCCTTTGAAGCTTTCTTTCATATCACGACACCATGTCATACACTGACTACCTCTTCGCCTTTTCCAACCAGTCCCACCGTCGGCAAATAATGCACGACGTGGAATTCTCTGGGACGACATTCGTAGAACATGTCCAAGCCACCGAAGTCGGTGTTTCAAGATGGTGACACCAAGTGCATTATCGTCTCTGTGCCCTAACACACGATGCCGAACCTCTGCATTACTAACATGGTGTTGCCACTGGATGTCAGCAATCCTTCAGAGACAGTGATGATCGAACACAGAGAGTCGTCTAACATCCTCAACTCGGAGAGGCCAGGTTTCACAAGCATAGAGCAAAACTGCTCTCACCGACGCGTTGTAGATCCGACCTTTTACAGCCAGACTAACATCACGAAGGCGCCAAAGATGGCCCAGATTGGCATAAGTCGCTCTGGCTTTCACTGTACGTGCATTGATCTCATCACTCACGCCACCATCAGCACTTATGCAGCTACCCAGATACACGAACTTCTCGACTACTTCTATCTGCTCACCATCCAGAGTGAGTACAGGATTAGGATCCTGCCAGTCTTGTAGAAGTACTTCGCACTTCGAAGGTGCAAAGCACATACCATACCTACGGACATTGATTGCCAACTGATTAAATGCGGATTGCATGCCTTGAGCATTATCGCACAGTAAGACAATACCATCCGCATACTCAAGGTCGAGAAGTCCTTCTCCAGGCAACAGATCCACACCGCCATTACTTACATCCATCAGAGCTGTTTCCAGAATGTCGTCGATGGCAAAGTTGAAGAGGAATGGTGAGATTGGGCAACCCTGCCTAACCCCACTGCTCGAATGGAACAATGGAGAAAGGTGGTTGTATGCCCTCACTCTGCCTGAGGTGTTTTTATATAGGGCCTTTAAGATGTTAATAAACTTCTCAGGTACACACTTCTTCAATAGACAATCTCAGAGAACAGTCCTGTCCAACGAATCGAAGGTAGCCCTAATGTCAAGAAACATTACGATTGTTGGTGTTTCATAGGTATGACGGTGTTCTAACATTTGGAGGACGGTGAAGACATGATCAAAACATCCTCAACCGGAACGAAAATCAGCCTGCTACTCGCGAGTCAATCTTTCTCGGGTTTTGAACAACCTACGAAGTATGACGGAAGCCAATAGCTTGAACGCAATCGGAAGTAAACTTATCCTGCGATAGTTGTTACAAGAACGACGTGAACCCTTTTTAAAGATAGGGACAACTATCGACTCATTCCATGACGTTGGTACACTCTCTAGTTCCCAAACCTTTGTAAACAACACAGTCAGTTCCTTAGCCAGAAAGTCACCACCATCTTTAAAAAGAGCCGGAGGTAAGTCATCTGGGCTCGGTGATTTGTAGCGCTTCAAGAGATGGAGTTCCTTGCGAACTTCCGCCTCATTTGGTGGATCAGTCGTCACCGGCCATGGAGTGCAGGACAGTCCGACCGATGTTGCCGGAGCAGCAGACCAGTTGAACTGCCCTTCGAAGAATTCTGCCCATCGCCAAGACGTCGATGGATGTTAGTGATTGGCATTCCGTCATCCTCACAGATTGTTTCGCTCACACCAGACTTCTCGCTGCCAGTGGCTTGGATGAGTTGGAAGAGCTTCCGAGAGTTAACAGATGCAGCTGCTGCTTCCAGCTCATAAGCACGCTCCGACCACCAGGTTTCTCTGTCCTTACGCAAGCTTTGCCCGATTTCATTACGTAACATCCTTGGTTTGTGGTCAAACTCACGGTCACCCGGAGTAGACCGACGGGCTTCAATGAGTTGTATGAAGCTTGAAGAAACTCAGTGCTCATAAGTGGGACGTTTCGCGAAGCCGTAAGGAAATTCAGATTGTATAATGAAAGAGTCGTCTTAAGAAGAATCGTTCTGAAAAAATAAAATATTACAGTTTACAGTATGCTCTAACGTGACCGATGGTGTGGGTGTCAAGTCGTTTTACTAACTTTCGGGTTTATTGAGTTAGAAGGTTTAGTTATTGAGCTGTCACTGTCATTCTGGAAACTACCATCGGTGCTTACGTCATGTAGAGATGTTTTTAATTTACTTCATAGGCCCTATATGAATTCGTTTTGATGGTCTGGTTTATGAATGGTTGTCTTCGTAAACTTTTTGACTTCATTATGTAACAGAATAAAGACCGAAGAAATCGTAATAATACAAACTGTGTTATACATAATTATTATTGACATTCTTTATTATATAACTGCTAAATAACTGGACTATTACTTCTCTATATTTTGTTTATTGTAAACGTCCGTTCGACCCAATAACTTTTACCATAAGTTTTGTTATTCATGAATTATTACTAATCAATTATTAACTACTAGCCTGGCTTACCGCCGCATTTTGCCTGTCTATGTACAACATAAGACCTTATTTTATGATTTGATACAGTCTGGTATATCAGTATATAAACCTATGTTTGCATGTAATACTAATGCCTACTACTACTACTGCTACTACTACTACTACTACTACTGCTCTGCTCTGCTGCTGCTGCTGCTGCTGCTGCTGCTGCTGCTGCTGCTGCTGCTGCTGCTGCTGCTGCTGCTGCTGCTGCTGCTGCTGCTGCTGCTGCTGCTGCTGCTGCTGCTGCTGCTGCTGCTGCTGCTGCTGCTGCTGCTGCTGCTGCTGCTGCTGCTGCTGCTGCTGCTGCTGCTGCTGCTGCTGCTGCTGCTGCTGCTGCTGCTGCTGCTGCTGCTGCTGCTGCTGCTGCTGCTGCTGCTGCTGCTGCTGCTGCTGCTGCTGCTGCTGCTGCTGCTGCTGCTGCTGCTGCTGCTGCTGCTGCTGCTGCTGCTGCTGCTGCTGCTGCTGCTGCTGCTGCTGCTGCTGCTGCTGCTGCTGCTGCTGCTGCTGCTGCTGCTGCTGCTGCTGCTGCTGCTGCTGCTGCTGCTGCTGCTGCTGCTGCTGCTGCTGCTGCTGCTGCTGCTGCTGCTGCTGCTGCTGCTGCTGCTGCTGCTGCTGCTGCTGCTGCTGCTGCTGCTGCTGCTGCTGCTGCTGCTGCTGCTGCTGCTGCTGCTGCTGCTGCTGCTGCTGCTGCTGCTGCTGCTGCTGCTGCTGCTGCTGCTGCTGCTGCTGCTGCTGCTGCTGCTGCTGCTGCTGCTGCTGCTGCTGCTGCTGCTGCTGCTGCTGCTGCTGCTGCTGCTGCTGCTGCTGCTGCTGCTGCTGCTGCTGCTGCTGCTGCTGCTGCTGCTGCTGCTGCTGCTGCTGCTGCTGCTGCTGCTGCTGCTGCTGCTGCTGCTGCTGCTGCTGCTGCTGCTGCTGCTGCTGCTGCTGCTGCTGCTGCTGCTGCTGCTGCTGCTGCTGCTGCTGCTGCTGCTGCTGCTGCTGCTGCTGCTGCTGCTGCTGCTGCTGCTGCTGCTGCTGCTGCTGCTGCTGCTGCTGCTGCTGCTGCTGCTGCTGCTGCTGCTGCTGCTGCTGCTGCTGCTGCTGCTGCTGCTGCTGCTGCTGCTGCTGCTGCTGCTGCTGCTGCTGCTGCTGCTGCTGCTGCTGCTGCTGCTGCTGCTGCTGCTGCTGCTGCTGCTGCTGCTGCTGCTGCTGCTGCTGCTGCTGCTGCTGCTGCTGCTGCTGCTGCTGCTGCTGCTGCTGCTGCTGCTGCTGCTGCTGCTGCTGCTGCTGCTGCTGCTGCTGCTGCTGCTGCTGCTGCTGCTGCTGCTGCTGCTGCTGCTGCTGCTGCTGCTGCTGCTGCTGCTGCTGCTGCTGCTGCTGCTGCTGCTGCTGCTGCTGCTGCTGCTGCTGCTGCTGCTGCTGCTGCTGCTGCTGCTGCTGCTGCTGCTGCTGCTGCTGCTGCTGCTGCTGCTGCTGCTGCTGCTGCTGCTGCTGCTGCTGCTGCTGCTGCTGCTGCTGCTGCTGCTGCTGCTGCTGCTCTCTCTCTCTCTCTCTCTCTCTCTCTCTCTTTATATCTGCTCTCTTTTCTCTCTCTCTCTAATAATAATACTATATAATAATAATAATAATAATAATAATAATAATAATAATAATAGTAATAATAGTAATAATAATAATAATAATAAGAATAATAATAATAATAATAAATGATAATAAGACTTTAACGTATCGTTGACCTTTGAGCGAAGCCACATTGACCTTGATGATGTCTACTTACTTACTGGGTAATAAATTAGTATGAGGAACCAGTATCCGGATTCACAGCTGTACGTTAGTATTAGGAGTTAGGTGCAGCGTTTTTAATCAAGAACTGATATCAGTTATAATGCCAAAATGCTACTTAGCCAAATGGATATATATATATATATACATATAGCGATACGATATACCATTTTTAACTTATTCCCAACTTATTAGTTACAGTATCCCATTCCCGCAACCACTTTTGGCATGATCTTTTATAACTGTTACTTTCTATTTCATGGTATGATGCGGTCTGATTTGCTTGTATATAAATTGTATATGTCTGATATATATGATTTATACGGTGGGAGTTGAGATTGTGTTGTAGACAGACAAGGCTAGGCACGAAGGACCGATAAGGATTCAAAGTTGACTCTGGGCTGCAGGTACTGGTTAACACGTTATTGGTTCAGCACACTGCTAAGGTCGTATAAGTCAGTGTGTCGACTGGCTATTTGATCACGTCATAATTAACAGCAAAATTCATAACAATATTCTAACTGTAATCCTGGCTGGCGAATCTGTATACCTGCCTTATGGATTTAAAAACAGATTTGTGTCAATTGTCTATTGGTTGCAAAATGTTCTGTATGCCATGCTTTTAGAAATGTGGAATGGAACTTTTAAATCCAAATATGAAGCTAGATTTAAGAGTCAATGGGTATACATGTATTTCCGGAACTAATTAGTGGCACAGATTGTTTAATGTACATTCATTGTTCAGTTTCAAAGTGAATCGATTTTTCCGAGCTCCACTTAAGTAGTAGTGTAAGATCCATTCTGAATCTTTTGTGTGTGAAAATCCCTCCATGTATACATTTGCAGTTTGTTCCTATTGATTCCTTTAGTTGTACATTGTTAGTCTTTTTATCCCATTTGAGTTGTTAATATTTGTATTTTATTATAGTTTTTATTTTTCTTACGCCTTCACTAAGTTTCCGTGTTTCTTCCTGAACTGCATTTATGTTGTTTTACTTGATACTTAGTCTTGGCGGCAGCCATATCGGTTTGTTCCTCCTTTTGATTGTGTTGCTTGTATTGACTGGAATTGTGCATTTTTTTTATTGTGAATTGTGGCACTCTTCCAGGATTGGAAATACTCTGTGTCATAAAGCAACCAAATATTATCTTTTGAACGAATCTGTGCGTGGTCTATCCAGACAGGATAGCACAACATTTATTTGTTGTGATTGGTAATTTTCTCGCATCCTTTATCATCTTCTTTATTTATTGTAGTTTAGATTTGATCAATTGAACAATTATTGGTTGGACAACTGGGTGGTCATATTTGTTTAGGTAACGATGTACATTTAAATTTATAATGAATATTAGAACCGTCATTTTACCCATTTACCTTATTTTGGTTTCAAACGGGCAGGGGCGCGTATCTAACCCACCTAGACAGCTATTCTTCAGTCCAAACTTTAGTTTGGATCTTACAAGTAGTTGATGCTAGAAGCTAGCACGATGAGGAAAATATCATTTTGACAGGTTTCTGCGTAATTATCACAATTGAATCCATTTTCACTTTAGTAGACTAGTAGCCGAACAAATTCTGAAGTGATTATATCAAGATCTTGATCGCTAGTTAATGTTTCGTTTGTTCTAATTGTTGATGGTGAGCACACAAACGATGGAGATCAGCGAGAAGGTACCATAATGACTGACCAATCCCAAGAAGTCACTTATATCGGAACAGACCGTTGTGCGTTCTGATCATTAGATCTTTGAGTTCATCAGATACAGGAATTTGTAAATATGAGTCTGATAAATCCAATTCCGCAAAATACCTACCACCGTTCACCGTGGTGAATAGATCTTCTGGTAGGGGTAAAGGATACTGGTGAGACTCTAGAGCTTCATTTGTTCCGGTAGAGTAACCTGCACATAGGCGAACGCTTCCATTTCACATACTGACCGCCACTATTGGTGCAACCCAATCTGAAACGTTCACAGGTTCAATAACACCCATTTTCTGAGGCCTTTCTAATTCCTGTTCAACTATTGGAATAGCAGTATAGGTATAGATCTTTTAGGTCGGAAGACGGTAGCAGCTCCGGGTTCAAGGGTTAATAATGCTTTGGTCTTCGTACATTCTCCCAATTCCTCTTCAAGCATGTCGTGGTGTGTTTTTAGCACGGCATTTTTCTGGCTCCATTATAAGGGGCTATCAGTTCTGATTCGTCTGCAGATGTTGTCAATAGGAAGGTCTGCTAGTTTAAGGGGAACAATAACATCTAACAACAATAAGTCAAGTGCTGGATTCTTTGTAAGGTAGAGTGTTGCTTTCGTTGTCACAGTACTTTTAGAAACAGTGCGAGGTACTTCTCCAAAAATATTTAATTTCCCACACGACGCACTGTGTGGTAGTTGTGTTGTTGGATGAACTGTGGGCCTCCCAATATCCCTCCACGTTTCTGGGCTGATTAGAGTAATCTCATATGCTGTATCAAGCTGAAGGCGAGTACGCTGTTTATCAATATCCAAGGTTACATACTTTCCGTGCTCGGTTTTGCGATATCAATATCTTCTTAGTTAATGCACCAGATCTGTATTTCTTGAAGAAGAACTTCGATGAATGTCGTTTATGGGTACTTTTTCTGCAGCTGGTTTCTGTATGGGCCTTACGATGACATTTATTGCAATAATGTTCTTTGTATGGGCAGGAACTTGTAATGCCAACATCTACATGACCAGCACGAATATGAGGGCTGGTTGTCCGTGAGCGATACTTTTCTTGAGTAAGAATCTTTCTTTCCGCCTACAATCGGAACGCATGGCAACCGGCTATTATTTTCAACCATGGAAGTATCGTTGTTGTGGATGCGGAGGAATAGACCAATAATTACCATGTTAAGTCCAATGGTGTCCTTGGACTTTAAATGGATATTTCCTATTGGTCGATATCTGTTCACTTGTTGAATATTGTACAAAATGTTGTTTTCTATTTTTACGGTACGATGTGGTATGCTTGATTGGTATATAAACAAAGTATGTTTGAAATATAATGATTCATATCTCAGAGGTTGTGACTTGTGTTCTGGACTCAACTGGCTGGGCTGGACAGGGAAGGAGGACCAATCAGAACTGTAGGCCGTTCGTTCGTGTTTACGTGTCACTGTAGTCGATCGATAAGTACGCTGCTCTCTAATTTTCCAGTCAAGGACACAACAATTAGCACAGGGTAAAAATCGACAGCAACCTAAAGTTATAACAATCGTATTTCAAGTTTACCAATCTCTGGCACTCCGTAGTTACTTCCTGTAGTGTATTCAGACATCTTTCAAGTTTATTCAAAATTATGGTTCTAATATCAGCACCTCCGGGAGATTGGAGGCTGCACACAAACACAAGACACTTAAACCGATCTTCTGTCATTACTGATGGTTTGAACCACTCACAGTCGCGGTTCACTAAACCCTCATGCTCCACCCAGTATCCATCACTTGCCTTTGTTATCTTGAGACAGTGATAACAAACATTAAACAAGGATGACTATTCAGCAAAGATTTGCGACAAAATATCAATCGTTGCATGAAAAGAAGAATCAATTGGATTCTTTGGAAGGATGAAGATACTGTAACATTCATGTTCAACCGTACCAAGCTTTCTTAAGTGTATTCTGACCTTGGCGGCGTCATCAAGGTTTCTGAGATCAGCCTTGAACAAACCTTCATATTTCTTGAACTAGGTTACAAAAGTAATGCCAGCCAAACCATCGAAACTAAATTCATGGAATCGGTATGAGAATTACATGAATCATCAGTATGTTTCTTGTGGCTAAGATTCATCTGTTGCGTTGGCTCCTCCAGTATCCGCACTTGAAACTGTCCATACCGTTTTCTTGACGTTTAAGCATGGATTCTATTTGTTCAAGGGTAATCAGCATTGTTATTGGCACACCCCGTCTCCAGTGTTATGTTCGCTACTTGATTGACGACTACAACACTCGAAAGTTGGAAATTCACCGTCTGAAATCAGAAGACAGGAGAAAAGCCGGAGAAGTGTTTATTTTGTAAGAATCGAAATGTACAGAAAATCACAGATATTTATAGATATTAGCATTTGTTAAATCAACATTATAATTCGGCCAATTCGCAACGAGACATATTATGCTACTGTCCAAGAGCAGCATGTCACGTTGATATTCTAGAAAGCTTCATCATACTCTGATTGGATGGAAACTCTTCAGCTCCCTTGGGGCCTCTGGAGGCTCCGTTGTAGCTCCCAAAATCCCACTCAACAGAGAGGTATATTTCATGAGCTGTGAAGTATAAAACCATGTGTGTACCATATCTTAGGGCAGGTTGAATGAAAATATCAGATGGTTGTGGTCGAGTGGAAACAGTTTTAGCTGAACTCATTGCGTTTGTAAGCCTGCTCGTGCAGGAGTTTTAATCCACATTCCTTGGAGAAGATGGAGGACCCACAAATTCCTGGATTTTCGCTCCATAAACGAGTTGAGCTGCTGTGTATCCAATGTCAGCCTTCACTGCAAGAGCGTCGGTCCACTTTGAGATGTTTGCAGCTGAAAGTGAAGCTTCAAGCTGCCGGAGAAAGAATCCTACAAACCTGTTTACTTGTGGGTGGTAGAGGGTCGTTCAGGATCGTGTGATTCCTAGTAGTGTACCAAGACGAAGAATAGTTCATAATCGGATCGGCATCCACGGCCTGTAGTGATAGATGAAGGGCAGTCGAAGTTTGCTACCTACCATTCGATGAAGGTGCTGGCCACCGCTTTAGCAGTAACGTCTTTGATAGGTGCTGTTTCTGATTATTGAGTGAAATGGTCTACATAAGTTAAGAGCTATGAGTATCCATTTGAATCTGGCGAAGATCCTACCAGATGAACATAGTCAAAACGAGCGTCGGAAGTTGTGAAAGAGCTTAAGGGACACTTGTTTTGTCTAATCCCCTTAGATTTTTGGCAGTTTAAAGAGGAGCTTGTTCACTTCCTTACATTTTTATTCATACCAGGCCAGCAAACTCGTTCCGCTATGAGCTTGACGGTTGCGCGAACACACGTATGAGAAGGTTTATGCAACGTATTGAAGACGTTGTGTCGATAATGTTTCGTCACGATTGAATGATCTCTATCTGTGAGTGTATCGCATAGTAAGGTTTCTTTACCTGTTCTCATAATTTCGGTCTGCACTTCCAGATTTGTCGAAGGTAACACCTACTAACAATGGGCATCTCCAGCACGTATTGTTGACGTGCACTTGGAAGCAGAAGAGATCTAAAACAACAATACGACAGTCAGGACTGGTGAATGCCTCAGGAGCAAGAACGTGAAATACTAGCACAACATATGTATTTTAGAAAATTAAAAGACGCAGTTCAAGTACGAATAGGGAAAACTTATTACAATATGATCCTACCCACCATTTTGCAGGTTCAGCTTACGTAGGGCTTGTTCCACTTCTTCAAGCGCGTTCGCTCTTTGCTGCCCTGCAATAAGAAAAACAGACTGTCGTTAGTAACGCCAAATGTAATGATTTTTAATACTGTTACGTATCTTCTTTTGAAGCTGTAAGATCCAAACTGCGTTTGGACTGCCGGACAGCTGTCTGGATGAGTTAGATACGCGCCCTCGCCCGTTTGAAACCAAAACAAAGTAATTGGGTAAGATAGCGGTTCTATAATTTATCATAAATTTAAGTGTACATTATTACCTAAACAAATATAACCACTCAGCTATCCAACCAATAATTGTTCAATTGATCAAATCTAAAATACAATAAATAAGAAAATTACCAATCACCACAAATACCACAAATAACTGTTGTTCTATCCTGTCTGGATAGATCACGTACAGATTCGTTCAAAAGGTAATAATTGATCGCTCTATAACACAGAGTGTTTTCAATTCTGGAAGAGTGCTTCAATTCACAACCAAAATGCACAATTCCAGTCAACACAGGTCAAGCAATCAAAAGCAGAAACAAACCAAAATGGCTGCCGCCCAGACTTAGTATAAAGTAAAACAACATAAGTGCAGTTCGGGAAGAAACATGGGGGATTAGTGAAGGTGTAGTAAAAACGAAAACTATAATAAAATACAAATATTAACAATTCAAATGTAGCCAAAAAGTTAACAATGTACAACTAAGAGGATCAATAGGAACAAAGTGCAAGTATATACATGGAGGGATTTTCACAAACACACAAAGCATTCAAAATGGATCTTACAGAAGCTATGCCAGTTTAAGGAGGACGACGCCTTGGAAACTGTTCAAGGAAGTTATACACGACGAAGTGTCTGCAACTGTACTGTTTGTCACAGAAAAAAGTTACATATCCGTGGAAAATTGACAAATTTAGTTGTAGTGTTTGTATGAAATAGTGATTCTTTTTTATTTGATTTCGAATACCAAATACAATTCGTTCGTTCGTGCTCACCTGCTTCTACCTGACCTAAACTGTGCTATTTCGGGAATTCCTAGTTTGTATAATATTTCAGATACTTGTATTCACCACAGTAGTCCGGTTGTCGAGACTCTCGGGAGGGGGAAACTTGTTTAAAATGAGCTAAGAGAGAAGACAGGGTGTACAAGATCGCTAGACAGAGCGAATTCTCGCGTTTCAACAGAGTGTTGAAACTGCCGTCCAGCACAATACGTGGCCTAGAGTTTTCTGACGAAAGTGCATTACCTCGACTCAATGTCTAGCAACCGTCTCGAGAAGAACGCCAAAGGTTGTCATGTGTGGTTAACCCATTGTTGTAAGACTCCTCAGTCGGCCGAGTGGTGTGCGTCTACTGTGATATTAATTGGTGCTTTGTTGTCCTGGTTTGCGAGCAATGTCACCTTGGCGATAAGATTCTTTACTGTGGAGAATGCTTCATTCGTGATATCGTCCAAATTGATGGATTTCGCATTTTCACGAAGTTGGTCTGTTAAAGGTCTCATAAGGAGCGAGCGATTTGGTATGAAATGTCTTCATAAACCTACTAGGCCGTTAAACGTGCGCAGTTACTTGATTGTGGTTGGTTCTGGGCAATCCAGAATAGCCGCCATTTTGCTTTTTAGAGGTCGCATGACTTGACCATCAGGTGTCCGAGAAATTCTATAGGGCCGGTGACGATTTGACATTTCTGAACGTCTTCAGTAATGCTATGTTTTCGTAGTCGTTCGGAGATAATGCTCAGATGCTGGAGATGAGATCCTTTACGGACTTGCAATCAAGCGGTCATCAACACTCATCGATGAAACTCTGGAAAGTTTGTGCAGCATTTCTTAAGCCAAAAGACATGCGTGAAAATTCGCAGGGACTGAAAGGCGCGATGCTAGAGGTTTTAGGAATATCGTCAGCAGCCATGGGAGTTTTGGTTATACTCCTCAACGAAGTCAATTTTTGAGGAAACATTTGTACATTTCAAGGTAGCTGTCAAACCATGAATGTGGGGCAACGATCAGGAATGGTTTTCTCACTTAGTTGGACGCCAGTCATTGCTGTCCTTTTTAGGGACCAAATGCAAGGGAGATGCACGTAGGCTGTTTGATGGCCGGATGATTCATGTGATCAACTTCCTTTTGGCCAACCTCAACTTTTCGAAGGCTGGTCAGAGAATACAGGTGGTCCAGTAGTCGTGAAGTGGCGCGGTAATTTTGGTTGTGTTTTGTATAGTTCGAGGTACTTGTCGAGTATCCGTTGAGTGTAGAGGTTGATTATGTGCTTGACAGCGACCGGGAACAATTTACAACCGGAAAGTGAAGTTACACAAACAGGTAAGTTAGTATTTCGGTCCACCAACTTCCGTTTACGCATGTCGTTGAGTAAATCATGATATTGTCGCATGTCTATACCAGTGATTGGCATAAAGGCATCTGCAACAATGAAAATCCAGTGGATGGATTTGTATATACCTACGTTAAGGTAACACACACGCACACCATGTGTGGCGATCGGTTTACTATTTGCCGCCTGTAAGGCGAAAACTGGTTTATGCTGTCGATAGTTGGGGTTTGTAGAAAGAAAGCTTAATTATGCATTAGTATTGATAAGATAGCGAACCTTCGTTATCACGTCAGTGACATCTGACAGATAGTTTGCTGGCTAGGGAAGCGATTAAAGTGTGCCAAATCGGGAGTTTCCTGAAAGACTTTTTGTGTCGGTCGGTTTGGAGTTCGGGAAATTGCGAGGTTTTCTGTGATTTCGAGATTTGCCGTAGTGATTATTACACTAGCATCAATGGAATTTATCTGTCTCTCATGGTATAGAAAAAGATCGTCGCCGTGAAGAGCTTAATTAGGGAGTTTAAAAGCGTCTATGATCACAATGATTATCCAGATAATAATTAAATGTGACAGAGGTCTGTGACTTTGTTTTGTGCTGTTTCAGGTTCTCCTCTGACAGAATAAACCTCGTTGTTCGGGGTTCTGGTTATATCCAGAATCTGATCAGTATATGCAGCTAGTTCGTCTACGGTGTTATTTTGAAATGGGACGAGGGCTGCCAGCACCTCTCGGGGAGCTTTGTCATGAAGAGCTGTTTAAACAAGCCCTCGTCAAAGGTCTGTCGACAAATGGACTTCTTGTGCCTGAGGGTAGCCCTTGTTATACTGATAGAAGAAACCAAACTAGTCGTGAATAGGTCTCTATTATGATCGTGCAACATTCACAGTGGAGCGGCAGGTTGCCTGTTCGAACACACAAAGCTTTCCAACATTCAATACCAGGTTATTAAAAATACAGTGTCTATACGAGGTAAGTAAGTGAATCAGTGCTTGAGCTCTATTGTTTTGACATATACTTAGTTATTGGTGGTCAATTCTTAATTAATCAACCTCAACTGTTACAAACTATTATTGGTAGCAGCATTTCTGTCTCTGGGCCATGTTGCAAATCAATGTTGTGGAAGAGCTTGTCTAATCTTCGTCCGTCGGTTAAGTGTCCATGTTTAAGTATAGCTCTTTTTAGAGTTTCATATGGTTTCACGAAATCACTAGTGATGTCACTAGTGGGAGTCAGCATCTGTGTAGTAGAACCAGGCTTCTATATTATTGGGGCGAAATGGCATTAGCTGGGGTGAGGGATGCGAATGAGGTTTAATCCTTAGTAACTTAGGTGTCCGTCCCATCAAGATGATGATATATTTGAAGGCTATCGACATTTTGGGGAGCGTTTAATCTAAGCTGGCTAACGGTTGTAAGAGGTGCGTAGCATTGCGTACTCACTCATGATCTGGTGCCGATGCTTAACCGAGTATGTCCAGTTAGATGTATCCATGAAAACTAACGAGGTCAGCATTAAATGTCAAAGACTTGCAGAGCTATTTACTTTGGGGATTTATTTACTAACACACTATTTTAGTAACATTCTTAACTTTTTGATAGCTAGTCAGTATGCGAGTGTTAATACATAACACTATACAGAAATCGAACTATCTGATAAGTCATTAACCTAATCGACCTGAGCGTTGCGGTGTGATTATCCTTTTCCTTTGACAGCGAAAAGACTAGGTAATGAAACGACAATACGTACAAGAGGCGGTCAGGTACACCATATAATAATGCTGAGCGTGATATATGAAGCAGTTCTATTCAGATTTGTGCAAAAAATACTTTAATGATCAGAAACAGACTGAGGCTCGAGTCAGAAAAGTTGAATACATATGGATGTATTATCTTGGATCTCTAATGGTGCACTCAATAATCCATAAAGTAATAACCATCTTCCAACACCAAATGGGACTATCACATTATTTTACATGGCACCAACTGGTCATTTTGCATTGGTCATCCTTGAGTCTAATGAAAGTTCCTTTATTTCATCGATACCATCAGCCGATTAACATTATACCATCACTGAAAACCTGGAAGCACTGGACGGTTGTTTCATTCTTGTATGGGACTCACTGGTTATGAGTACCCACGATTCCGCACACGGATTTCGAATGCGAAAACTTCGGTCTCACACAAACGCTAAACCCCTGGACGGTCGTCCAGGCTTTTAATATTGGTTTATATTGATCGGTTCATGATCCCAATGAAATTCAACAAATCCCACAACACCGAAATCAAAATTTTACTAGATAAATTATGCAAACCTTGGCATGTGTCGGCCAAGTGATAACAAAATAAGCTTTTTCACCATCCTGTCTACTGATTATTTCCGAATATTTTTGAAAAGTTACAGATCTAGAAATCTTGCTTTAAATAAATAATTACTGTGTCGAACGCACCAATAATTTGAGAGATGCTTGACCTTCAAGTGCAACCACCTCCATGAGGTCTTTTGGTAACAACAACAGCTGATTGCAGTAACATAGTTTTCAAGTCCCCATATACTCACAATCTTTTGTGTATAAAGTAGCATCTGAACAGCTCAGTCAAAATGAGCGATGATAATTCAGTTTTGGAAAAGTTTGTATCAGAGGTATGGTTTGCTATTGTTTCCTTAATGGTCATTACAAAGAACGATTGCAACTTTGATATCGACAATGTTGATTTTAAAACGAAGGAGGTAACTAGTGGATTTGTATTACTTTTTCTAGGAAATATTGCAAGAATGCCGTAAAAAGTTTGAGGCTCATACCGTTTCTGGATTGCATACTTGTCTTTGTTGTTTGCGAATATTGACGCGCGACAATATCCTGCGGAAGGAACTTACATCCGAGTTTTTTTTATCCCAACTCTTCAAATATGCCTTCGAATATAACTACAACCTTGAGTATTCTAAAACTAGTCTAGAAGCTCTAAAATCTCTTTCCAATATTGTATTTAAAGAGCCATGTGTCATAGGACCACTTAAGTCAGTTGTACCTCTGTATTTTAACTGTTTAGGACCATGGGTTTCATTAAAAATGTGCTAGAAAGTGTGGATATCCTCATTGAAACTGAAGATAATGAGAAGCTCCTGTTATGTCTTAAGCTTCTTTTTCTTGTTACCGCTCTGGATTCAGCTTCAAGGTATTGTAATATTTAAATCACATAGAATTTAGACAAGAACTAATGGAATCCAACGCTCTGCGAATGCTTGTGAGAGTCGTGAATATGAAAAGATCAAACATAACCGATTCGAATGTTTCAGCAGAAGCACTTAAAGTTGTATATAACGTACTCTACTCAACTAGAGACGAAGATATAACTAAAGAGGTTTCAAAATATTTTGCTAATTGATGTGCTAGTTAGGTGATGATATACAGAATCTGGTGGTAATGTTGAGGTGCATTTTACAAGATCCAGTATTGGATGAATTCACTAATTATGCTTTGGTCAGGTAAGTAGTTACGTATTTTACACATGTAGGCATTAAAAGTTAAAAGTGAGCAGTTACCATGTTTATTTTAACTGGGAGTTTTCGTCAGATAAGTTTGGAACTTCAAATCTTGAATAAGTTGGTAGTTAGGATACTTATTTTTGTAATGTTCTTGTGACCATTTCTAAACACTAGAGAACATACAAGCTCTCTTACGTCCTCGGTAATGCGAGTCAAATGTTGTCCATGTTAGACATATACAAATGCGCCCATCTGGATATCAGTATAGAAAATGATCTGGTGTGTAGTGTTTACCGTTCGTCTCACTTAAATCTGTCAAACAGGAAACTGCATACTTTTATGATACATATAGAAACCAATACCGATAAGCAACCTCAATTATAGTGAGTTTTTAAAATGTGTTTCTTACCTGCAAGGTGTCAAAGTTACTTTTTGACTTAAGTTACGTTGCTCTTGTTATTAATGCTAAGCATAGACGTGGGTAGTAGCTTTTCCTCAGATAGCTGTACGCGGTCTAATTGAAATGAAATAAAACTACTCAACTGAACGTTACAACCTATAAACTGTTATAGAAAACAAGTACAGCAGTTCACACATATTCTTCTGTTCACCTCGAGAATATTGTTGATAAATCTTTCGTTGAAGCTAATACAATATGATTATCGAGATTTCAACGCTAAAAAACCTTAAAATTTATTGTAGCTGCGCAGAACTATCAAAATTTTTTCTATATAACTGCAACTTCTTGTCTTTTGTTTCGGTGTTGTATTTTTAGCAATCGTATTCCTAAAAATATCTGATTTCTTATTTTGAACTTTGGTATATTTTTATGATCTGTAATCACATTGGTATCACTATCTTAAAAACACGAACTTTGATGATCTGAATACTTTCTACAGGCTTCCACATCGTGCACCGTTTGCAGACTCGGGAACTAGGTGGAAAGATCAGAGAGGAGTTCAGTTTATGACACAACTTCGTGACATACAAGATATCTAATGATATTTTTGGTTTATTACGACTCCCCCCACTTAGGATCGTAGACACTGGGTAATTCAGTGGCTGGAATTGTCATCAGAATAGAAGCCACTAGAGGCCCTGGCGTAGTTTCGTTACACTTAATTAAAATAAGCTTCTGTTACCAATGGAATCTTGGCTGACTCGTGCCTTGTATTAAATACTATCTGTTTATTGATTCTACCACTCCTCTTTGTCGCCACAATATTATCGCTTCATCTGTGTGGTGCATTTTCTGTTGACCAGTTGTACCATAATTTACGTGCTTATAATGAAAAAGAATTTACTCCTAGGATGGTAAGATTATTGTCTTACATAAAGTTTTCTTCTTGAAGACTGGTATTTCACACCGAACTAAAAAAGTGTGGTTTGTACGACATCTCTATAAGCATTATTAACCACATATATAAACCAAGTTATTTTATTTTGATATTCAGAGAGTGAAGTATCTTATCACTCAAGTAAAACATTTCAATTTTGTTTGTCTTCACATAACTGACCGGGATAAAACCATCTAGGTGTCGAGTTATGATTAATAAATGTTATTGGTTCTTATGGCTCCCAAAATGCCCTGGTATGGCCGGGAGTGGAGTGGGCCCGCCCTTCCTCTCGAAATGCGTATGAACCAATTTATGGTCACCGACTACCATGGGACTGAATCTCTTCGCGATGCCCCACTGCCTTGTGGGTCAGACCTTTAGGTCAAAGGCTCGGGGTGTGGCACCCTAAGAAAACCATTTGCTTTGGTTTGGGCACCCGGGCAGTATCACAGCCCTCTTGTACCAATATTTATGTGTTCAAATAAATAAAAAAATTGGTTCTTATTTTTGTTCTCGTCTTTCTTTCAGCCAGGTGGTCAACGTATTGAACATCATTCCGAAACATTTATACAAATACCTTTTAGATGAAAATTCTAGAGATCATGTCACTGATAGCTCAATCAAAGATTCGGCTTCAGAAAACAAAACAAATGGGATGTCTACAATTGAAATTTTGATAGCCTTTCTTCACTCACAGCTTAAGTTGGTACGTCTTCTCCCATACACTTTTTTACAACGTCCCCTCATAGTTATTCAGTTGGCTTCTTAAAGTGTTATATATCTACAAGTCTTGTTAATTTAAAATAACGTCCTTTAAGATTATGTCAGTCTCTTATATTCGTATATAAACGACAAGTGCTGAAAAGTAAAGTACTTTCAAAGGTAAAGGATAGAGGATTACTATGTTAATCGTTTCCCGACCGAAGCTGCTACCTTGACGCGGTGGTCGGGCTTGCATATCGTGATGACCCAACCGAGCTATATTGGTTGGAACATATGTTCCTGTAGGTTCTACCAGGCAGGTCGATTGGAGAACGGTAAGACTAAAAGCAGCAACTCAAGGTCTGAGGGCGAAGTCGTACTGCTGATTGTAGAGGGCTGTGACAGCAGTAAGGTGTTTCCCTCGGACAACCAGCATCTGCAGCGATGCTGTCTTCCCACAAGGAGGGGTGGGGTTAGAAAAGGTCGACCCTAAAAACGTCACACTTCACGGATTTCCGTCTCCGGCGGTAAGGCCCTTTGAAGAACGGAGCTAACACGTCAAAAACCTTCCACGAAAAGGCCGTGCGCGACCGGCCTCAAGCAGTTGTCCCTTGGGCTCTGCTGTCACGCTCCCACGTCGTCAAGACCAACACTGATCCAATTTCCTTTTCAGGTTCCTCAAGAAATACCCTTCCATGGTTTGGGCAGTCGAGAAGTGATATCAGCCCTCATACCCGTAACAGCACACGAGACCAAGTTGGTCACACTCAAATCCTTCCTACACCTTCTAATACCTCTCTTATCTCCATGACCAACCCTCCTCACGTCTCTTTATCACCTCGCACCGCTAGGGCAAACGATTCGAGTACGTGGAACGCTATTCCTGGTCTCCTGAAACCACGCTCTAAACTACACGTAGGAGCTTTTAACGTACGAACACTGCCAAATAGGACAGCAGGCTTCCTTAGCTAGGACTTTAGAATCTCGCGCCATCGATGTGTGCTGCGTCTCCGAAACGCGCATACAGGATCCGAGTGGCGTCATTCATTTGACCTCACCATGCCAAAATAAAGAACCGACTCGATTTACGCTTCGTGTATCTGGAAGCCCTGATTCTGCTTCCCGTGGCCTCGCCGGCGTAGGTATAGCATTGAGTCCTAGGGCAGAACTAGCTCTCTTAGAGTGGATCCCAGTAGACAGTCGTTTGTGCGCTGTCCGACTGAACGGAACAGTAAGGATCCGGAAAGATAGGGACACTCGTCGTTGCCTCTTCGTCGTCTCTGCCTATTCTCCCGCTGACTGCAGCTCAGATGATGTAAAAGATGAGTTTTACAGAAAGCTCTCCGACCTTCTCCGAAAAGCTAGGCGCTCGGATGTAGTAATAGTGGCCGGTGACTTTAATGCTCAAGTAGGTAAACTAAGCGATAGGGAAAGACACCTGGGTGGATCTTATAGCATTGTGGCTCAAAGAACAGATAATGGCGACCGTCTGTTGCAGCTATGCTCAGATAACCGCTTGTTCCTTGCAAACACTAACTTTAAGCATAAGGAAAAACATCTTTTAACATGGCGACCCCCTAATTCGTCCCAATGTTGGACCCAAATAGATCACATCGCTATCAACCACGGATGGAGGGGCTCGATAGAAGACTGTCGCTCATTCTGGAGCACATGCTTAGATTCAGATCATGCTCTAGTGCGAGCGCGTATTTGCTTGCGTCTTACGGGACGTAGGAAAGACGCTGCAAGGAAACCTCTTAGGGTCCTACTTAATGATAGTCAAGCTAAGAATATGTTATGTTTGGGGTTTCCCCGCGTGTGTTCGAATCCCATCCCCGTCGCCAAATTGTTGTGTTTGAAACTTCACGAGTTCACTTAAACTGCGAACGAGAACAATACTCAGTGACCAAAGACCAGTGATCTAACTATTGACGCTTCCCAGCCCCGCTATCTAGAAGAAGAAGTCCAGGCTTGGTATGGAAAATATATTCTGCAACAGCCAGAAGCGAGCAAGCAAGCCAAGTGTAACGCGAAACTACTGCCGGTCCCATGGTCACAGCCTGAGTATCCCTGGTCCAGGATACATGTCGATTTCGCAGGCCCAATTAATGGAATCACCTATCTAGTCGTTGTTGACGCCTTTTCGAAATGGCTAGAAATCGTCCCCAACAGAATATATATATATCGCACTGATAGATGCTCGGAAACTCATTCCACCTGACTCTGAACATAATGAAGAGCGGAGTCAGCTTAAGCGCAAGCTGACAAGAAGTCTACGCAATGATCGTGAACAGTGGTGGGTAGCGAAAGCAAGAGAGATGGAAAAGGCAGCGGCAATAGGTAATAGCAGACAATTGTTCAGACTCGTTAAGGAAACCGGAATTAGGAACCCGACTGTTAGCGAAACAATCTCAGAGAAAGATGGACATATTATACATTCTCAATCGAGGAGATTGGATCGATGGGCAGAACACTTTAGGGATCAGTTCAACTGGCCTTCAGCCACACTTCGGTTTCCCACGATCTCTAGTCAACCTGAATGGCAAGTTAATGTAGGTTCTCCGTCCGTTTACGAAGTTGAAAAAGCCATAGGAAATCTGAAGCGAGGGAGAGTAGCAGGCCCTGACAGGTTTACTCCTGAGATTTTTAAGGATGGTGGTTCAGTATTAGCAGTGAGATTAACTGAGGTCTTGGGTAGAATTTGGGAACTGGACGTAATCCCATCTGACTGGTCTCAATCACTGATTGTGCCGGTCTGTAAGAAAGGACAAAAGTCTTCTTGTGACAATCACAGAGGAATCAGTCTGACTAATATAGTGTCTAAAATATTAGCTTCAATAATACTTCGACGCCTAATCAAAGCTCGTGAAGAGCAGATTAGAGACAACCAGGCCGGTTTTCGACCTGGACGTGGTTGTATAGATCAGATATTCACACTACATTAGGTTCTAGAACACAGACACACGTTCAGACGCCCCACAATCGTAGTATTTCTCCACCTTAAAGCAGCATTCGACTCTGTTGATCGTGAGGTTATATGGCAGTGTTTGTCACTGAAAGGAGTACCAAAGAAGTACATTAACCTTATACAGGCTCTCTACTCGACAAACAACTGGTAGAGTGAGAGCTTATGGCGAACTGTCATCAGAATTGATTACCTCAAGTGGTGTTCATCAGGACTGTCTACTCAATTTTTGTTTAACTTTATCGTAGACGTGCCTTTAGAGATGACACTTTCCTCATTTAAATTCCCAGGGGTTGAACTTCTATCAGGAGGTTCACTTGTTGACTTAGAATATGCTGATGACATAGTTTTATTTGGTGAAGACGCTGACAAAATGCAGAGTCTTCTGACCACTCTAAGCAACAATGCAAGCATGTTCGGGATGCGATTCTCACCCTCGAAATGCAAAATGTTGCTTCAGGATTGGGTTACATTGACACCCGAACTAATGATAGAGAGTGAAGTAATTGAGCGTGTCGATCGCTTCACTTATCTTGGAAGTCCCATCAGCCCTTGTGATCTGGTGTGACGAAATCTCAGCACGGATACAGAAGCCTCGACTAGCTTTTGCCAACTTGCGTCATTTATGGCGTAGGCGAGATATCCGTCTATCAACCAAGGGACGTGTTTACTGCGCAGCAGTTCGTTCTGTCCTACTTTATGGCAGTGAAACATGGCCGGTAAGAGTAGAGGATATCCGTAGGTTACTAGTATTCGATCATAGGTGTCTTCGAAACATTGCTCGTATATCATGGGACCATCGAGTAAGTAACGCAGTTGTTAGGAAACGGGTACTAGGTGAGGATGGCAAATCAATTGATGAAGTAGTGAGACTTCATCAGTTGAGATGGCTGGGACACGTGTTACGTATGCCCAACGACCGACTTCCTCGACGTGCTATGTTCAGTGGTATAGGAGTAGGTTGGAAGAAAGGTAGGGGCGGCCAGACCAAAATATGGCACAAGTCCATGAAATCACTGACGAGTGGACTGAGTCATGTTGGTAGGTGTAGACTACCTGGTTGGGGACCGCGAGATGAAAGCAACCGATGGTTAGAGACCTTGAATGACATTGCTCAAAATCGTTTGCAATGGCGCAGGTGCATCCACTCTTTGTGTTCTCCCAAATTCTCATCTGATTTCTTCATGTCCCTTTCTTTTTTTCTCTTTCCAAATATATTTCACTGTATTATACTCTTTAAATAACATCTCCAAACACTAATTTTCCCGATTACTGCTTATACTCTTATTACCTCTACCATTACGGATTTGAATCGACCACTGCATCTGTGCTAATGTGGTGTGGCAACTCGAACTGATGTACGTACGTACGAAGTTCTACATTGGGACTGACTGATGTTAATCGTTTTGTATTACGTGAACTAAATAAATTATTCACACTTAGTATAACATTTCCAGTTCCTTGTAATTACATTTTAGGATGCTCGTAAGGAATCCGAAACTGCTAACGATATACGAACTGATGAAAGGATTTGTCCGATTTTGAACTGTCTTACGCGAGCAAGTAAATCAAATCGTCAGATCAGAAAATTTTGTCGCTTAAGGGTGAGTTGAAATTTGAGCCAAGTGATTAATGGATAACTGTTAATTATTTTTAACTTCCTTGATATGCGTTCTATAAATAAACAATCTGATCAATAAATATTTTTTTAAACAACTACCTTAAATACTATTATGTTTATGGAAATAGTTGTCTAAACCGAATTATAACAATTAATGGCAAAATGGGAGTTATAAACTACTGTTCACTAAGTTTTGTTCCTTCTATCAACCATAAATCATCTGTTTATTTGTGTACATAGATTTCACAACCCACTACCGTTGATAATTATTACATAAACCTCATATGTATGCGATCGAATACTTTGGATTATTTTTATCAGTTGGGTCGTACACTAATTGTGACTTTTTTCACTGTACATTGAAAATGATTTTAGTTCATATGAATATGATAAGCGCTTTAATAAATAAAGTGACTCAGTTGCCTTGTTCATTAGTGACCACCGGGGATGTTTAGATGATGAAACATCAGTTCGTTTATAATTCTCTAATATTGTATGGAATGACACTTAAAGTTGTTGTTGGGCAAATGAAATTGACGTTTTAAAAGGGATCATTTTGTTGATACATCAAATTACCATTCTACGAAACTTACACGTTGCTTTCATAAATTTGCGTTTGTCGCACTTAAAGTTAATATAAAATTCCTTAGTTAACATCTGTAAACAGCCTTCTATAAGCTTTTCGATAACTCAGAATCTCTGACAAATATACACGAATCATTGTCAGCATTTAGTTGAAACAAGAAAGCGAGTTGCAGTATTCGTATTTGGAAAATAAATGGCCCAAACGTTTGAAAAACGGACATTTCGGTTTTATGTAAAAATCGAAACTAAGTGCAATCAGTCTCACTAAATTTATAGCAATCCACCTTCATCTTTTTCATTTAGGTACTACCTTACCTGGGTAAGGATGTTAAACGCCTACCAGAAGATGGCGATAATATAAGAAATTAGTAAGTATCGAAATGCTTTATTTGTTCTGAACATGACGGCCATTATTATTTGCACTAGTATTTTAGAAATTTCGGCTTTCAAAGCTTTATGCATATAAAATGAAATATCCAGCGTGTATTTCGACCCGAACTCTTTTATTGGTTATTAATCTCCATACGTTTTTATCTGGACATTAACGTGTAGGTTTTTACAAAATAAGGTCTCCGAATAGTGGTATCGATTAGCATGTACACAAACAGAAATGAGTACCGCGTGATAATTCTGAAAAATATGCTAATGACAAACCCAATTATAAGTATAAAAACAAATTTTACCCAATAACGCTTTTTGTTGACCGCACATCATTTACCAAATGCGCAACATATTTAGCTGCTAATCTCACACTTTAGGTAGACAAAACCAGTTCATTACCTGCCTAGCTATACATCAACAAATTAAGTAATTAAATTCATTTCAAATTGTGTCAATACGTACGAGCTTATAACACAACACTATTAATTAAACAAGTAGGATCATGGAGATGTACTAGATTTTTGTAATACTCAGCATGAAAAATAAAAATGAAGTGATATGGTTTGCTGCTATATTAAAAAAATTTATTAACGAAGGTGGTTGCTACACCAAATAATACTGAGGTTTACTTCATTTCTTCTCCTAACGAAGAAGCGAACGTATTTTTAGTCCCGAATCCTTACTCATATGACAAACAACAGACTACTCTAAGTGACGTAATACTGAGGCCTGTCCTCAAGATATATGTAATAGAAATACATTCTGTATGAAAATACATTCGGAGTTGGTTACTTCATTCCGGTGCGCTAAAATACTGGTGACGATTTATTTTAATTTTAACGTATTCAACGAGAGCCAGTGAGACTAAGTTTTACTTTTTTTAGCCTTTGTAAATTGCTAACACATCCAGTTCAAATTGTCGGTGAATCAGCAGCCTTATTTATCTTTGTACTTTGCAAGGAAAACAGTAAGTAGAATTATTATGTTGTTAGCGATTTCACTTCAATAAATTATTATTCACTTTATATATCCTGTAACATTCCTTAACTAGCTATGTGATATGTGCATTCCGATGGTTTTGTTTTAACTTTCAGTGTAGATAACTTTAAAACAGATTTTTGACAAGGTTTAAGAAATGTTTAAAGGAACCATGAAAGCTGTTTCGCTACTATACCGCTGTGCTTTAAAAGACCAGAATACAAACAACAAGTATATTGCTAACGAAATCAGGATTTCACCTGAAGTTTAATTAAACATTGTCTTATTCTGTTATATATTCAGAAAATTTGCAAAATGGAATTAGTCATGTCGATTTTGGGATTTTTTGCATTATATACTTACGTCTGTTACTCCTCGAGGAGAAACAGACGTCGCAAACAGCATTCGCCATTCAACTCTGTCCTAGGCAGTATATTCCAGTTGCTATTCATCCTTTTGATGTCGGCATTCAATTCTCGGAACTAACTGTTTTGACGTTCACATTGAAGATTCTGACTTTGATATTGGTTGACAGTTGTTTTGAGTTCCATATGTTTTTCAACCGTAGGAATGCGACCCTTGCTTTGCCAATCCTCGCCTTTACGCCTGGATCAAACCCTCCTTGTTCATCGTTGATGCTGTTAAAGTTTTCACCTCTTCCAGAGTTTCTCCACCAAGTGTGATTGCATGGATGTTCTTCGTGTTGTATTCGAGGATCCTACATTTTCCTTGTGTATGTTGATGCCTACTGATGCAGAGACTGCTGCTACCTGCATTTGTTAGTGTGTATGGGATAGAAGATCTAGGTGGTCCGCGAAGTCCAAATCGTCTGGTTGGATCCAACCTGTCCATTTTATTCCGTGCTTCCTGTCAGATGTGGAGGTCTTCATAATCCAGTCAACCACCAGAAGAAAGAGAAAGGGAGAGAGTAAGCAGCCTTGTTTATCTCCAGTCCTCATCTGGAATGTGTCAGTTAGCTGTCCTCCGTGCATCTTTTTGCAGTGTAGTCTGTCGTATGAATGCCAGATGATAATATATTTTCAGTAAGAAGATATTCGATATTAATGAGCGGATAAATAAAATAACTAACCAGGGAAAATAAAGTAAACCAGCGGAGGAAATCCTAATCATGTATTTACTACTATCTGTAAAATAGTAGGCGGATAATTGTAGGGTTAGAAAGATTTTTTGAGTAGAACCTGAATAATCTTACTTCAGAAATCAAAGTACACTGGGAATTATTGAAAAAGAGAAATATTTCCAGGTCGAACAATTATGTAACTACAATATTTATTATGTACAGATTTCCATCGTGACTGTTTATCTCATCTGTTATATTGTTTTTCTTCGTTGCTGTGTTTAAAACGGATTTCTCAGCCAATCGATTGATATATTTAAATAATTTATAACAAGATATTCTGGGATTAATTATCATTATTATTTAACTTATTTAGTTGGACGAGCAGTGAAATACACGGGCTTTGGGAATTTCGCTGGATTTTTAGCACGTCATGCTTTACTTGGGAAAACATCAAAGGTTAATAGAGAATCTAATTGTAATGTCGAGTCAGATGGTGAATATTCTGCTACATCGACGGAATCAGAAACGGAAGAATATAAAAAGTTGAAGGAAGATGTGAACCCTGTAACAGGTCGATGGGAAATCCCACAACCGAACCCAATGGAAAACATGTCTGAAGAACAAAAGGAATATCTTGCTATGGACTTAGTACAGAAAATCGACAAACTTGAGAGGTGAGTTACTGTAAACGTGATGGGTCAAAGTAAGATAAACCTTATGAAATAACTTATAAACCCATAGTTCTAAAAACCAAAGACGCTTTTTGGATTGATTTATATCCTAAAATATTGGTCCCATTTTCAGATCTGGATTAATTCAACCAGGAACTATCGGTGAAGATGGTCGAGTGAGGCCTGTAAAACATGTACTTGAACTTATTCAGACAAAAGAAGATGATCAAAAGTCAGACGAATCTGTAAACTAGGGAAGGATAGGTTGAAGAGCTTTTGTGTGTGCAATAAGGTTAGTGTATCAAAAACCGAAGTCTGTTTTGGACATCCACAAAAAAAACAACTGAATAATACAGGCCGTTGTGCATTTGATTGTTTTTTGAACTGCTTTGATGACAACTGTTGAATACAAAAATCAAAATTTTAATTTTACAAATGTGCTTCATCTTGATTCTCTTTACATTATAAAAACAGTGGGAAGTTAGAATGTAAAGACGTAAAAAACGCATTGTTTTAAAAAACAGTTACAACCTGGAGATGGTCAGTTCACAACCTGCTTACACAACCCCTAAAGACAACTTAATTTCTGCAACTGCACGAAGTTCCTTCAATCGATAGTCCGCTGGCAAGCCTAATTTAGTCATACAAACAAGTTGATGCTCTAGATAATTTAACGTGCCTTGTTCCTGATTTTTAATCATTTCATTTGTCGACAAATTTTGCTCGTCGTTCATGTTTTCCAAACAGCTAGCTGCAAGAAAGGCAGAAGTTAAATGTATACAAACGGCAGCCATTTCTGTGCGTACAACTCTGAAATAATAAAAAAATGTAAATATTTAAAACCACAGGTCCCATCCACTAAACAAGAGGAACTGAACAGTCATATCATATTCCTTACCGAAAAGGAAAAGAATTTTAGCACTTAGTGCTTGTCAGATATGAAAGTCAATAGTCAATTAAGATTTCAATAATCACTTAATAAAAATGAACGTGGCTAAGCGTTTAAAATAAGTAGATAATGTTTATTAAATAAATGAACTATAGGAGGAAGATATTTACTCAACGCACGAGTCGCTTCAAGTGGTTAATAACATGTAGTAATAATGTATTGATTCGTTGTTGCGGGAAGAGTAACTTCTTATGGTATCACGTGTTTCATCAACCACAAGTTATTGTGAGTCGGAATATACTCGCAGTAATTGTTTACCTGCTTCCTTGATTTTCCTTGCAATAGTATAAAAGTATCGAATTGAGACATTAGTAGGCTTTTAATTCGCTACAATTGATCGATTGATAAATACGGGTAAAAAACAAATCAATTTTGTTCCTTATTGACTACACCAGATAATCAAAGCAAAACGGAATGACATCCAGTTAAGTACAGATAGGCATCTCTTCGACGTGACTTGATATGATTAACCCCCAGGTCAAGTGGGACTACATATAAAATCATGCTATTGACGCAGAACCATGAAACTATTCAGAGTTTTTCGAATTGGATAAAAAAAAATTAAAGTGCCAACATGAAAATGCGCAAATAATTGCAGAGAAGTGGTGATGTCTCTCCGCAGATCTAAACACTAATCACAACATACTTTACTACAGTGACAGATCATAGCCTTGCGCTTATATGACAGGAATACGAAAATTTTCAGATCTAGTCATCGCTTAAACAAGAAACTCTAAGTACTACGGCGTGCCTCAGAAGATAGTCAATATCATACGGAATTCCTATGATGGATTAAACTGCAAAATCGTGCATGGAGGACAATTGACAAACTCGTTCGAGAAAAAGACCGGTGTCAGGCAAGGTTGCTTACTCTCACCCTTCCTCTTTCTCCCGGTGATCGACTGGATCATGAAGACGTCAACATCTGAAGGGAAACGCGGGATACAATGGATACCTAGGATGCAGCTGGACGATCTAGATCTCGCAGATGATCTGGCCCTCCTATCACAATCGCAACAACAAATGCAGGAGAAAACGACCAGTGTAGCAGCAGCCTCAGCAGCAGTAGGTCTCAATATACACAAAGGGAAAAGCAAGATTCTCCGATACAACACACCATGCACCAATCCAGTCACAATTGACGGAGAAGATTTGGAAGATGTGAAAACTTCTACATATTTGGGCAGCATCATTGATGAATGCGGTGGATCTGATGCAGATGTGAAGGCGCGGATCGGTAAAGCAAGAGCAGCATATTTACAACCGAAGAACATCTGGAACTCAAAACAACTGTCAACCAACACCAAGGTCAGGATTTACAATACAAATGTCAAGACAGTTCTACTGTATGGGACGGAAACCTGGAGAACTACGAAAGCCATCATCCAGAAGATACAAGTAAATCTACCTGAAGACGTTTGTGGCAGTATCCCCCTATAACTAAGCACTTATTTGACATCTGTGCTGCTCAGGACAGACATTGAACTTTTTAAACTGACTAATTGAGTCATAACAAAAATAACAGTAACAAGCAATCTCAACAAAGTTACACTGTGTGAAACCATCATTATAATAATCAAATAACTAACCAGAATAGAAAAAATTAAACCAATAAAACTGCCTTCCGGGTTGAAGGCCCTTCTTTCAGAAGAACTATGACGCCTCATGATGAAAGCTAATATCCTTCGGAGGACACGGAGCTGATAGCCCTCCTAACAACCAGAGCAAGAATTAACATAGGTACATGGAATGTTCCAAGTATTAATCTCCTGATTTCTTGTCTCCTTTTTTCCTCTTTCCAAATTTATTTCACTAGATTATACTCCTTGAATAACATCTTCAAAACCTAATCTTTCCGATTACTGCTTATACCCTTACTACCTCTACGGGATTTGAATCGACAACTGCATTTCTGTGCTAATATGGTATGACAATTCGAACTGATGTACATACGTACGAAGTTCTACGTTGTTACTGACTGACTGAGATCACCACTTGGTTGTGGCCAAGATGAAACTGAAGCTAGCAAAGTAATGGACAACTGGAGAAACAGCATTACAAAGGTTCAATACAACATTCGTTCGATATACTGACAAACCCAACGAATTCAAGATTGCTCTCAACAACAGGTGGAAGCATTACAAGGTTTACTGAAAGAGGAAACTACTATGGAGGAAAATTAGAAAATGATAAAAGGAGCATTAACTTCGACATGACAGAAGGTTCTGAGACGCTAGAAGCATCGTCATAATGAAGGGTAACAGGTGTAAGTAAGTAAGCAACTTGCTACAGCTCCCGGTAGTATTTTTTCTTGCCGGAATTTTTAAAATTATTTGGTTACTCAAAATTGTACTGTAAAAACAAACGAACAATCAAATAACAGCTTAATAACATCCCTAGTTATTGTTTAATTTATTTAAATGACAACTCACTTTTCAATAAATGAATTGATCTTCATTAAATTAATCTCTTCTGTTACACTGGGGACTTTTGACTTTAATTTCGTTAGAATCGATGCTAAATTATCTAGTTTAGTTAAATCAGTATCTTCTTTCAATTTTTTCTTGCTAGGACTATACGATACACTATCTAGTAGTGATGATTCTTTGCAAAAATTTGTAAGTTCATCTACTAGGCAAAGTAATTCACCGAAAGATCGATAAACACCAACGCCTTCGAAAAAAGAGCATAAAATTGTCATGTATGCAATAATTAAGTATTTTTCATTGTAAAGATGGTTACAGGTAAAAAAACTACAGATATTTCTATTCAACGTGTTAATTTATCAAAACTGAACCAACTTTACAATCTGCGCTATTCTTTTTTACAAACAATATACATGAAGATGTAAAATGTTACTAAAAGTTATATCTAAAGACGCAGATAGTCATGTTTAGACATTATATATCTTGATGGTATGAACGTTTGGAAACAGATCGATTTTAATGAGAAATACTTTTTTAAAACTATTTCCCTTCTACTAACTTTGTCAGTATATCGTACAAACAGTTTCCTAATAAATTTAGTCAGAAAAACAAGTACGATAGTATGATTACGGCGCATAAAATAACTGAAGTTATTACATAACAATTAGCGAATAAATATTCAACTACTTACCTGAATGAAAATCACTTGGTAAACAATTTTCTGCTAAGGAATTATAGGGCTCAAGCAAGCGAGCAATACGATGACCTAGTGCAGAGTATACTGATTCGAATCTTAGCTGAAAAGCTGAGTAAGGTGAAATATTCGTATGTAAAATAAGCTCCGGTAGTATATACTTTGATAAAACTTCATCTGCAGCTTGAATACGTCCAGCAGCAAACCAATGACTTGCTTCAAGCATTGCAAATATACAAAACTGGCTACGATCTTCCGTAGAGTTTAAAGTACGTTGTTGTGAAACAGTATTGAAACCTGTTTTACGCAGGTAGGCTTTTAAGCGATGTCTTGCTAATATAGCCTGAAACGAAATATTTATGGTTGAAAATATATCTAATTTCTGATGAATAATACTACTATTAATAGGTTTCAATGTTGAAATGCATATACTCAGAATGTATTTAAAATTTACTTATGAAAGGTGGAAATCAAGCGTATATTTCATACAGAAAACAATCACCAATTAGAGATATTTGTTTCGGTTTCTACAAAAATATTTAATATTCCAGGTTTTTCATGGTGGTCTAGCTTCAATTGACTCATGATTTCAACCAGTGAAAAATATTCAAGTCAAGTTTGTAATAAAGCTGTGACCTGCTAATAAGATTTTTATTCGTTATTATACAACCACTGTAACATATGACTGTTGAAAATTGCTAACCTTAAAAGACTACAGGAGTTTATGTACACAGCCTAATACAACTGTATGTATATACATCCTGATAAAAGTGGATCTGAATGATAAAAAGATTTCTACTTGAATGTTGGATATGTTTACTATCTCTACACAACCTTTCTCAATTAAGGTATACATATCAATTACCATTAATTAAGTAATATAACCTCACTGTTTTGTGTCCTTAAAAAGTAATTTTTAGCTTATAGCTGTTAGCCTAATTTAACATAATTTCTTTATGGAAGTTTTGGGATTATGATGCAAGGAGCAAATTAAAACAACCGAGGCAGTTGTTTTCGTCGATTTTAACAATTCTTTAATTGGGATCAATTCGCATAGATGAATATCAATCGCATACAGCATGAATTTTATATATATATATATATATATATATATATAATATTTTAAACATCAAATCTACCTTTGCTTCGTGAATCCAATGAACGGGAACGCCCAAACGATTAACCACAAACGATTCAGGTTTAGTTAACGATGGTGTAGGTAGTAAAGAGATTTTATGTGACATGAAGTCTATATCCGACAAACAAGACGAAGAATTTTTATTGGAATTATTCAAAAGGCCTGAAGGCAAAACTAACGATACATGTCGACCGATGAGACATTTTACAGATGCTTCTCGAGTTTTCTCACAATCTATATGAAGCAGTACAAAAACTGACCATTCCCATAGACCTGCAGCTTCTAACTGTGTGGCGAATTCATTGCAAACACGAGTAGATATTTCAGAAAAGTCTTCATAGAAATCATCGTAAAAATGATGATATCCATAGGATACAAGAAAACGCCATAAATGCCACGACATAGCCCAATCCAGAAGATTGTCACGATCTAAAACACAAGATGATGAAGAACGTCGACTAAAGGAACAAGGATCCAATGTTTTTTGTAAAGAATGAAACTGTTTTCGACACAATTGTAGAAGATGATAAGCTGTGTCTCGAGGCCAATCTCGAAATTTGATTTCACGATTAGGACCTATGAATAATCCCACCAATAACAATAAGACATATTTAATAATTAGAAATAGAAGGACCAATTTACAATGCATCTGTGTGAAATTAGAGGTGAACATACCTTCCGTCTCTTCATTAATAGGATAGTCCTTGACTGACGAAACAGCAAGATTTGGATTGATAAGTTTGTCAACTGTTGGTGGACTTGGACGTGGTACTCCTTGTTTTGTATTAGGCTTTTGATCAGAATGCCAAGTGTCACTGTACACAGATAAAATCTCACCTAAATTTGCCTGGTAATCACATATATACCATATATGTGCACCGAATGCTTGAATCCAATCAAGTTCAGCAAGTACAGAAATATTTGAAGAATTTGAAGGATGTGGGAACTCTGTAATTCCAGCTAATAAACAATACACTCGAAGCATATTAATGGGGATATGCTGATCAAACTAAAAATAAATGAAATAAATAAATATATATATGGAAATTTGTGATGAATATTAACTAAATATTTCGAAGAATATTAGAAAAAACTACTTGTTAAGTTTTTATAAACATTTTCTATGAAAAAATATACCACTTTCAAACAGCAATCTGTACAAATCTCGATGATGAAAAAGTCTTCCTATACAAAGTAGAAGCTAATGGAAATTAAAAAGCTATCAGAATGTGAACAAAAGTCATTATAATCACGACCATACCCTTTTTTGGAAGAATAGTTAGAAAGACAATTTGATTAAAACGATAGGCAAATTACGTTTATTTATTTGAACACATAAATATTGGTACAATGTAGCACTGAATACATATGCGCCACACAAGTCACTTGATTTCTGTGGGTTATGATACTGCCCATGTGCCCAAACAGAAGCAGGCGGTCTTCTTAGGGGGCCACACCAGGAGCCTTCAACCTAAAGGTCTGATTCACAAAATAGTGGAGCAACGTAAGGAGATGCATTCCTATGGTAGTCAGTGACCAACAATTGGCTCATACCCCATTTGTTCCTTTAGGATTTTGAAACCCACGTGCACCATTGGTTTAGAATCACGGTTTTCCAACTCCTGTAGGTGAACCCTCTGTATCCACCAACCCGGTTAAAACGCCGGACATTCGTTATTCATCCTCTCAATTTAGTAAACAAGAGTAATGCCGCGAGAAGTTACTGAGTAGGACTTCCCTGGCAGTGGTTGTAGGCACGTGGCTATATGAGAGCTGACTCTCCTCACTTTCGACCGTACCAGGGCATTTGGCGGTCAAACAGGGATACATTCTAATAGTGATTGTTATGCCCTCGTACTTAGTGCTATGCCTACACCCACCTGTCCACGAAAATCAATCATCTGGTCGCCAGATAAACGGCGCTCCGTTCTGACAGATTGTGGTCACGAAAATAACCACACTAGGATCCTGTATGTGTGTTTCGGAAACATCAATGGTACGAGTTTCTAGGGTTTAGGCGAGGGATGCCTGTTGGGTGATTTGACATTGGGTGAGTATGTTGAAGGCTCCAATGTGTAGCTTGGAGCGAGGTTTCAGTAGACCTGGGACAATGTTTCGCGAACTTAAATCGCTCGCCGTGGTGACACTTGAGGAGGAAGTCAAAAGAGGAAATTAAGAGTTGAAAGCCGACCTAAGAGGAATAATAGGAGTCGAAGAGGGAGATTGATTGTGAATACTGTAATCTTGAGTGCTATTAGAGGTGGTCAGAGTGACCTCAGTGTCAAATAGAAAACTGCATGAAGCCAGTCACACATGATCTTTTTGTGAGTAGTTTCCGTGTTAGCTCCGTGGTTGTTGAGACCTTACTGCTGGAGACGGATATCCGTGGGATAAGGCGAAGTGTGCATTTTCAGGGTCGACCTTTTCTAACCCCACCCCTCTGTGTGGGAAGGTAGCATCGCTGTTATACCGGTTGTCTGAAAGAAAAACACCTTACTGCTGTCACACCTCTGTACAGTCAGCAGTACGACTTCGCCCTCAGACCATGGATTTGGTGCTTTTAGTCTTACCGCTCTTCAACCGACCTGTCTGCTCGACCAGCAACGGTCGGGGCTAGTCATTAGTGAGTACAAGATTATTATAATTATAGCGTTTAGTGAAATTCGATTGGTGAATTGAACTACGAATATTCTACAAAACACTATGCTGATTTTCCATTTATCTTGAAATTATTATTTCATGATTTTAAAGCATAAAATTAAGACTTTAAAGAATTTATAGTAATATAAACCACAATAAGTACGACAATGCCCCCCAAAAAATAAACCTTCTTTAAACAATGTAGAATTTTAGTAATAATCAAGATAAAAGACTTTGTAAGAGTAATGAAATTAATAAATGGATAATCACTTAACACAACAGTAAGTCAATTTTCGCCACTGCAAACCATTTTGAGATAAAAACGAAAAAAAGGGTTATGAGGAATTTAGAATCCCATAATTTGGGAAGGAAAAAACGGATGCAACTGCGCCATTGTAAACGATTTTGAGCCACTTCATTCAAAATCCCTAACCATTGGTTACGGTAATCACGTGGACTCCGACCAGTTAGTCTACACCGATTAACATGGTCAAGTTCATTCGTCAGTGGCTTCATCGACTGATGGCATATTTTGGTTTGGCCTGTCATAGTTTTATCCCAGTCTATTGTTACACCGTCCAGGTAGGCGGTGGTTGGGCATACGCAGCACATGTCCTAACTAACACAGTTGATGAAGATTTGCTACCTCATCTATCGACTTTCCATCCTTAACTAGTACTCTATTCCTAACCTAGACATTTCTTACCCAGTGCTCCCAAAACACACAAGCAATGTTTCGTAGACATCCATGATAGAATATCGGTAACCTACGAATATTCTCTACTCTTAACAACCAGGTTCCGCATCCATAAGCAGAACAGAACGAACTGTTGCACAGTAAACTCGTCCTTTGTTGGTAGACGGATATTTCACCAACACCACTAGTGACGCAAGTCGGCAAAAGCCAACCGAACCTTCTGAATTCCGGTGCAGATTTCGTCAGACACTGGACAGTCAGAAATGATGCGATTCCCAAAATAAGTAGCATGGTCAATTCATTCAACTACTTCACTCCGTATCATTAATTATTCAGGCGATGACGCCAACCAGTCATGAAATAGCATTCTACATTTGGAGGAAAAGAACTGCATCCCAAATATGTTTGCATTGCAACCGTGACGAATACCACTTGAAGTAACCAAGTCCGACAACATTTCGGCATAAGCTCTGACTCGACCAGTAGTGTTCGAGTAGAGAACCTGTACAAGGTTAATGTACTTCTTCGGCACGCCTTTCAGTGACGGACATTGCCAGAGGAATTTACGATCAACAAAGTCTAACGTTGCCTTAAGGTCAAGAAATACAACAGTAGTCAGCCGTCGAAAAGTATGTCAGTGTTCCAGAACCGGATGAAGAGTGAATATTTACTCCATACATCCACCTTCAGGTTTGAAACCAGCCTCTTTTTCTCGAGTGTGCTCTTCACGAGCTCCAGTCAGATGTCGAAGTATGATTGAGGCTAATATTTTAGACATTATATTAGTTAAACTGATTCCTCTGTGATTGATTGTCAAAAGAGGAGTTTTGTCCTTTCTTATAGATTGGGACGATCAGCGATCGAGATGAGTCAGATCAGATCACTTTTAGTGCCGGATTCTAGCTAAATTCTCAGTTGATCTGACTGCTCAAACTGGACCACCATCCTTAAAAATCTCAGGGGTTAGTCCGTCAAACCCTGTTGCCCTTCCTAGCCTTAGATTACTTATAACTTTTTCAACCTTACTAAAAGTTAGAGGATTCATATCAATTTGCTATTCAGGTTGCTTGGGTAACCGAAGGCCAGTTGAAATGTTCCCTAAAGTGTAATGTTTTCAAAATAAGTAACAGAGAAATATAACATCAATCTTATTGTTTTGAAGATGCAATCGATATCAAATATTTCCAGCCTGAACTATGGGTACAGAAGGAAAATATGATTGGCCTTTCACTACCACTTACTTACGCCTGTTACTCCCAATGGAGCATAGGCCGCTGACCAGCATTCTCCAACCCACTCTATCCTGGGCCTTCTTTTCTAGTTCCATCCAATTCTTGTTCATTTTTCTCATGTCTATCTCCATTTCCCGGCGTAATGTGTTCTTTGGTCTTCCTCTTTTCCTTTGACCTTCAGGATTCCATGTGAGAGCTTGTCTTGTGACACAGTTGGGTGCTTTCCTCAATGTGTGTCCTATCCACTTCCAGCGCTTCTTCTTGATTTCTTCCTCCACTGGGATCTGGTTTGTTCTCTCCCACAGTACGTTGTTGCTAATAGTGTCCGGCCAATGGATCTGAAGTATTTTGCGTAGACAATTGTTAATAAACACCTGTATTTTCTGGATGATGGCTTTTGTAGTTCTCCAGGTTTCTGCCCCATACAGTAGAACTGTCTTGACATTTGTATTGAAAATCCTGACCTTGGTGTTGGTTGACAGTTGCTTTGAGTTCCAGATGTTCCTCAGTTGTAAATATGCTGCTCTTGCTTTGCCGATCCGCGCCTTCACATCTGCATCATATCCACCCTGTTCATCAATGATGCTGCCCAAATACGTAAAGGTTTTTACATCTTCCAAATCTTCTCCGTCAATTTTGATTGGATTGGTGCATTCTGTGTTGTATCGGAGAATCCTGCTTTTCCCTTTGTGTATATTGAGACCTATTGCTGCTGAGACTGCTGCCACACTGTTCGTCTTCTCCTGCATCTGTTGTTGCGTTTGGGATAGAAGGGCCAGATCGTCTGCGAAGTCTAGATCATCCAACTGCATCTTAGATGTCCATTGTATCCCGCGCTTTCCTTCGGACGTTGACGTTTTCATGATCCAGTCGATCACCAGGAGAAAGAGAAAGGGTGAGAGTAAGCAACCTTGCCTAACACCGGTCTTCACTTTGAACGACTTTGTCAACTGTCCTCCATGCACGATTTTGCAGTGTAATCCATCATATGAGTTCTGTATGATATTGACTATCTTCTGAGGCACGCCGTAGTGTCGAAGAAGTTTCCATAGTGTTGTTCTGTCCACGCTATCAAATGCCTTTTCGTAGTCAATGAAGTTGATGTAGAGTGATGAATTCCATTCAATTGATTGTTCCACAATGATCCGTAGAGTTGCGATTTGGTCTGTACACGATCTATCCTTACGGAATCCTGCCTGTTGGTCCCGAAGTTGGGCGTCTACGCAGTCCTTCATCCTGTTTAACAATACCCTGTTGAAGACTTTTCCCGGTATTGAGAGAAGAGTGATGCCCCTGTAGTTATCACACTTGCTGAGATCGCCTTTCTTCGGTATTTTGATCAGTAGTCCTTCTTTCCAGTCTGTTGGTACTTGTTCCTCATCCCAAATCTTATTGAAGAGAATGTGGAGTATCCGTGCAGTTACCGCTACGTCTGCTTTTAGTGCCTCTGCTGGGATGTTGTCCGGTCCTGCTGCTTTGCCACTCTTGATTTGTCTGATGGCCATGCTGATTTCTTCAATTGTTGGTGGGACAACATTGATTGGGAGGTCCGTCGGTGCTGCTTCGATGTTGGGTGGGTTCAGTGGAGCTGGTCGATTCAAGAGTTCTTTGAAGTGTTCTACCCACCTGTTTTGTTGCTCTTCAATGTTGGTGATTACCTCACCTTCCTTGCTTTTCACTGGTCGTTCTGGTTTGTGGCGATTTCCAGAGAGTTTCTTTGTCGTGTCATACAGTTGTCTCATGTTTCCTTCTCTTGCAGCCTTTTCCGCCGTCGTTGCTAAATCTTCCACATATTTACGTTTGTCGGTTCTGATGCTCCTCTTCACTTGTTTGTTTATTTCCGTGTATTCAGCTTGTGCCTTGGCTTTTTCTGCTCTTGTTAGGCTGGTATTGATCGCTGCCTTCTTGTTCCTCCTTTCTTGAATCTTATCCAGTGTACCAACAGTGATCCATTCCTTGTGGTGGTGCTTCTTGTGACCCAGGACCTCATGACATGTTGAAGTGATTGCCTCTTTGATCCCCTTCCAGTTGCTCTCCACAGTAGTTCCTTCTCCATTGAGTAGATCATGAAAGGCCTGGAACTTATTGCTGAGGACTATCTTGAATTTGTTGAGTTTGTTAGTATCCTGGAGAAAGGCCGTATTGAACTTTTGTGATACTGTCTGCCCCGTTGTCCAGTGTTTCTTGAGTTTCACTTTCATCTTGGCGACCAGTAAGTGATGATCTGATGCTATATCAACTCCTCTCTTGGTTCTCACGTCCTCTATAGTCCTCCTGAACGTTTTGTTGATGCAAATATGGTCGATTTGGTTTTGTGTAGAGTGATCCGGTAAAGTCCATGTGGTTTTGTGTATGCGTTTATGTGGGAATATGGTGCCGCCTATGACCAGCTTATTGAAGGCACATAGGTTTGCAAATCTCTCACCATTTTCGTTTCTTTCTCCCAGTCCGTGTCGTCCCATGATGTCTTCATATCCAGTGTTGTCCGTTCCAACCTTGGCGTTGAAATCTCCCATCAGAATGGTCAGGTCCTTTGTTGGTCACTTCTCGACTATTGACTGCAGCCTATTGTAGAATTGATCTTTAGCGTCTTCATTGTAGTCGTTGGTAGGCGCATAGCATTGGATGATGTTCATTGAAATGCCCTCTTTCTTTTTTTTAAACGAGGCTTTGATGATCCTTGGTCCATGAGATTCCCATCCTATAAGTGCATTTTGCGCTTGTTTGGACAGCATCAATGCAACTCCTTGTGTATGTGGTGCATTTTCTTCTTCATGGCCGGAGTATAACAGGAGCTCTCCTGTAGTTAGTCGTTGTTGTCCAACTTGTGTCCAATGTGTTTCACTGATCCCAAGTACCTCTAGGTTGTATCTTCTCATTTCTGCAGCAATCTGGAAGGCTCTTCCGGTGTCCCACATTGTACGAACATTCCATGTACCTAAATAAATGGTCGCTCTGGTTGTCAGAAGGGGCATCGGCCTCGTAACTTCCGAAGGGATTCGGCTTTCATCATGAGGCGTCATAATTCTTCTAAATGAAGATCTTCTGACTCCCAGGGCAGAGTTTAAAAGGTTTGAATAATTTTTTTCTGGTTAGCGTTTTTTTAGCGAGTTAGTTTTCTACGGGATGCGGACGCTAACCCCATGCCCAACCCTCCTCCCTTATCCGGGCTTGGGACCGGCAGTAGCCCCCGGAGGGACTCCAGGCGGAGTTTTTTCACTACCACAGTGACTGTATATATATGAAATAACACTTTTTAGATTTTCCGTCTTTTGATATTTATCTCTCGAACGTCATCTTATGTTCAAATATTTATTTATGTTATTTCTTGTTATTTTGTGTGATTACCCGACCACTAATATATTTCATTACCTTTAAACTCTTTTGTCTTGATTAAGATTACTAGTAACTATAAGACCTACTCTGCATTACTACTACTTTCGAACATATAATTGTAGAATATATAGTTCGTTACTTTTAAAGTGAACAACTAACTTTTATCTCATGCCATTTATTCAACTGATGTTGTAAACCACGTCGAACGACTGGATCACCGGCAGTTAACTGTGCTAATAACGAAGCTAAAGCTGGCATGTTGGATACAATGGCCAGACGACACGCAGCACCCGATTCACCTGATACCAAACAAGCAAATATTCCTTGTGCTAAAATATCACTGTCATAATTGTTGGAATTGAGTTTAGATATGGAAAACGCTTCAAACGAATCAGATGCAGTTTCATTCAGACCACTTGCTTCTATTAAACGCAAAGATTCCAATTTGGATTTCAACCAGGGAAATGATTGTGTTCTAATTATTCGTAAAAAAAAGTATAAACAACAAAATAACAGGATAGAAATAAACATATGATGTAAACATTAAGGATGGAAAATAAAGATTAAGAAGTGGATATTATTACTATTTATCAAAACAACTATTGAAAAAAATAAGTAAAAGAAAATCCATATTTACTTATGATTACGATGTAACCGATGTAATAAAAATACGTCTACTTGTAACCTTTTCACACACAAATTATTTAACATCGATATATTCGTATATGTATTATTATTATTAGCTTTATTCAATATTATATTTTTGGTACAATATAGAATTCTCAGCGAAAAGTATTTTAACAAGTTTCCGTTTCTTTCTTCTTGGTCGGTCATGGCGATAAATATTGAGTGATCGCCAGTTAGATGTTAGCAGTTCAGTAAATGAACATCTGAATAATGTACATTCTTTTCGTTGTATATTGCCATCAACCACATTGTCTCTTATTGAGCTTTTTGTAACTTTGACAATGAAAGGTTGTACACTTTTCAGAAATGCACCAGGATAGCTTATGCGATTAATAGACATAATGATATATTAAAACAAACAAAAATAGATAACTTGTTAAAATGTCTAGATGGCAGGAAACAGGTAGCCCAGATGCTCAAGTAGGCCGCATAATATGAGAAGTTCAATAACCAAAAGATTTTAGTGAACACATGTTATTAATATTAATGAAAAGATTAAATTATGAAATAAACATTATCTGAAAAGTACGCGACAAAATAAGAACAAGCAAACCTAATCCATTCTGAAACAGCTTGCTTCCTGGCTAAAGAACGCATACCAGAAATTTCACGAAACATACTGATAGGATAATTCACCAAATTATAATTGCGATAAACTTCATTACTAATGCATTCACCATTATTCCAAAGTTGACTAGTGTCAGTTAAAATAGGAAAATCAGAATTGATTAATTTAGTATTGAAGATTTTATCAGTGGAGCTGTCAGTTTCAGCCATTGCTTCAGCGACAGCTTCTTGTGGATGACGTCCCCAAAGTGCTTGACAAAGACTGAATATTCGTTTAAAACCAGTTAGTCGAGCACTGAGTTTTTCATTTTCAACAGATTCATGAAAATTCACATTGATATTATTTAAAGGATCACAATTCAATATACGTGTATAAGACTCTAAAGCTGTTAAACCAATAATGGGACGCCATAAAGGACAATGATTACATGGTGGTTGTAATGAATTACTACCAGTTTGTATAACTCGCATAGATGTAGTCAAAGCTGAATTAAGCATATCCTAGAATAATTTTAAAAAAAAACATTATTGTTACGATTAACATATGAACGACACAACTGATTAACAAGATACCAGGATGGTTACTCCATAAACATTAATGATGAAAAAAATTGACCTCATTAAATTTTTTTAAAACAGTTGTATGAATAATTTTTATCATACCATTATAAATGTAACACAGAATGAAATTTATTCTTGTGATGTTTCAGACTCAAAATATGTAATGAATAATTAAAGTACAAACCAATTACATAACACTTGTCTGATTTTATGATTTAAATAAAAACTAAGACATTTGTAAAATCAAGTGTACAGTATATTTGATTATAATTTATATTTAGAAGATGATGGTTATTGAATAGAGATTGAATGGAGAGTGTATCACAACAACAAAAATTTAGCTAGAATTTATGGTAAGACGAATGAGAATAGTGACATGAAATGCAGACATTGGACGGCATCCGATAGCGTTAATGTCTAACTTCAACCAAAGCACGAAATTGCACCACTGTCCACCATTGTCTTCGGTGAGTTACTATTTCACAATAGACCAAGTTGAAATCTACAGGTAACTGCTTTTCACTAGAAATCCAGGAAATACTTCTTGAAGGCAGTCAAGAGGTTTAAATCGATCCCAAAACTAAATTCAGCAAAACAAATTTGATCACTATAGGTTATTTAGCTAAAGATTTAATGAACGGCACTCTGCATTAAACAATTGAAAACAACTATAAGAAATTACTTATTTGTAGTATTCAGAAAGCAGTATTTCGGACAGCTGCATATCTAAAGTTAAATATTGAACTTTTTCTAATTCATCTGTTTATCTTTATTTCATATATTCGAACACAGTAAAATTCGAACAAAGAGATATACTTACTTACACCTGTTACTCCTCGAGGAGAAACAGACGTCGCAAACAGCATTCGCCATTCAACTCTGTCCTAGGCAGTATATTCCAGTTGCTATTCATCCTTTTGATGTCTGCATTCAATTCTCGGAACAATGTATTCTTCGACATTCCTCTTTACCACTTTCCCTTCAGAATTTCAAGTTGGCGCTTGCCTCGTAACTCAATTTGATGACTTCCGCAATGTACGTCCTAACTGTTTTGACGTTCACATTGAAGATTCTGACTTTGATATTGGTTGACAGTTGTTTTGAGTTCCATATGTTTTTCAACCGTAGGAATGCGACCCTTGCTTTGCCAATCCTCGCCTTTACGCCTGGATCAAACCCTCCTTGTTCATCGTTGATGCTGTTAAAGTTTTCACCTCTTCCAGAGTTTCTCCACCAAGTGTGATTGCATGGATGTTCTTCGTGTTGTATTCGAGGATCCTACATTTTCCTTGTGTATGTTGATGCCTACTGATGCAGAGACTGCTGTCACCTGCATTTGTTAGTGTGTATGGGATAAAAGATCTAGGTGGTCCGCGAAGTCCAAATCGTCTGGTTGGATCCGACCTGTCCATTTTATTCCGTGCTTCCTGTCAGATGTGGAGGTCTTCATAATCCAGTCAACCACCAGAAGAAAGAGAAAGGGAGAGAGTAAGCAGCCTTGTTTATCTCCAGTCCTCATCTGGAATGTGTCAGTTAGCTGTCCTCCGTGCATCTTTTTGCAGTGTAGTCTGTCGTATGAATGCCAGATGTTGTTGGCGATCTTCTTAGGTATACCATAGTGTCGAGGAAGTTTCCACAAGCTTCTCCTATCCACATTGTTAAACGCCTTCTCATAGTCAAGGAAGTTTATGTATAGTGACGAGTTCCATTTGACTGATTGTTCAACGATGATCCATAGTGTCGCAATTCGGTCGATGCACTACAGATCCTTACGAGAACTGCCAATTTGCATCTCTCTATTTCCGTAACCATTCGATTGGTCCTCCCGGTCTCTCAAATAGTCCGGACATTCCATGTACCTATGTTAATTGTTGCTCTGGTTGTTAAGAGGGGTATCGGCCTCGTGACTTCCGAAGGATATCAGCTTTCACTATGAGGCATCATAGTTCTTCTGAAAGAAGGTCCTTCAACCCGGAGGGCAGAGTTTTAATGGTGTATTTTTCTTTATTCTGGTTAGTGCTTTTTGCAAGGTTGTTTTCTATGGATGGGGTTGTCGACCCCACGCCATACCCTCCTCCTTTACCCTTGCTTGGCGCCGGCAGTAGCTCTAGAAGAGCTACGGGCGAAGGCAGTGAAATATGAATACACCACGATGAAAATGAAATCGTGAAGTCACAGGTTTAATCTCCGCTTCCAATACTTCAGTTTAGGCAACTTTATAGTATTAGTAGAACTTATATTTAGAATGTGGCTCATCGATTATTATTTGGTAAATAAAGTGATGATGATTAAAAATTCGGCAACGTGTTCGGACTCATTGGTGACAATTCAGTGGGTGTTACTATCTTGAAACACCAACTTCGATGATTTGAACCAGGATTATGAATACAATCTCATATCGCGCATTAAATGACACTTGGTGGAAAAAACGGTGGTAGTCATATTATGATATGGCATAGGGTTATAAAAGAAATTTGTACAGAACTAACTTCTGTCGATTCATCGCGACTCCTTGGTTGGAGTCCCAAACTTTACGCAACTTTACACGATATGGCCTACAATAAAGGTGACCTTGTTTTTTACATTTTCTGCGTAAGGGATGAACTTTCTTAACTGGGACGAGTTCTTAGTTGTACTTATAACAGGACTCTCCTACTGTGTACTTTTCTTGCTCACTACTTTCTTTATCTCTTAGATTGCACTCTCTCGCTTTTATTTCTTCACACTGCTATCTCTCTATTTTATAGTGCATAAATTTTTAGTGCCCAGTTGTACCAGATTTTATGTCAATCTGCTACAATCGATTTAAACATGGTATCAATATGCACTGGCTCAATTTCATAAATTTTAAGTTTATTAAATAAATAAAGGTGACACATTCAAAATATTGTATTCACTAATTAAAAGGAAAATTACCAAAAACGGGATGAACAATACCAGTTAACGTGAAAAACCAAATGTTTCATTAATTCTAACCTCATCGAATAATTCGATCGGTGATGGTAATGTGAAGAATGTAATGGAATTGGTTAGATCAAAATTCACCTCATCATTGTACTGATTACCACGCGGTGATGGACAAACTAGTACCATAGAATGGAATTCAGGAAACCGTGAATAACTGAAAGATGGCCGCATACCATGACCATGCCAAAGACCAGCATCCATTATCCAATGTGAAACATGATTTAACAATGTCATATTATCATGATTTGTGCCAGGTTTCAGTGACACTGTATCTACAAATAATAATAATAATAATAATAATAATAATAATAATAATAATAATAATAATACAGTCGAAATTAATGGGAATAATTAGACCGAACTAATACTAGGACGAAACGGCCGTCTAGTCCTTCTGGGTTTTCTATAGTGGTCTAGGTTCGATTGACTCATGAATTCAACCATTAAATTACTATAATATCCACAAAACCCCTCTTTGGATTAAATGTGTCAATAATGAATGTTATCGATGAGACTGATCGGTAATAGGATATTAAAGAAATGTAGCAAATAAGAAATAAATAACGTGAGATTACTCTAATCTTTTAAAAACAGCATCTAGAAAACTAGATTTATTTTTCCTAACATAGGCATGTGATAGGGAGTGCCAATTAGAAGTAGTAAAAAGTCAAGCCATGACAACCAGAAGTGACCTAAAGGTCAAGTGCATTTCATTCGGTAGTCCAACACATTCACGCTCATACTTGTGTTCTCGTGCAAGTGGCCATTTGGAGGAGGAGGTTAGCGCGTAGTACACCGTACGCCACAACAGCAAGCAGACTATGTTCTCTGTAAAATTTTCCTTTTCTAATTATATATATAGCTTCGAGGTTTTTACGTACCGTTATCATATGGATTGCTGTGATGATCGAGACCTAAAACTCCACAATCAATAGAGATCAACGATGAAATGAGCTCACTCAACTAACACAAAAGGTTCAAGTTATAGAAAAAAATCTGAACTGTAAAACTGCATGCATTGTATGAGTAAACACTAAATGTATACACTTACCACATATTTTTGTTATATTTTCATACGGGTACAAATTCATTAAGAAGTTGTTACCATTAATCACATCCAAATTGTTTTTCATCTCCATAATTGACAACTGTAGACTTTGTGGTAGATCATTTCGTTGATCTAATTTATCATCCTCGTACAATGCAATACCATCGTAAATGGGACACGATGGTAAGGTGCGGAATATTTGGGGGATGTAAAAATCACTCTATGAAGTATCAAAAATAAAACAGAAACAAAATATTAGCGTGAAAGAATAACAACAAAAATAGGTTAGCTTATTACCAAGTACAGTTCTACGCACTTGACATTGAGCCACAACGTTTGTGTTGGAGAAAATTATACTCCACCCGGTTACCCAGACAAGAATGGGGATTTCAAATTTCCAATCTATATGTTGAAATCGAAGTACTCAAAATATTCATGTAACGCTCCCGTGTAAAAAGCAACTAAAACTTTTCCAGAACTACAGAATCGTTGTAAACAAATCAATTCACGAATCGACTAATTTTTGGGGAAAAAAATGGTTTGTTACAAATAGTGAATCGGAATACGAAATTACCGAAAACTATTAATTGTGTTGAGGAAACTAAAATTACTATCAATGAACTAAATTTATAGCTAAGGACTAAAATAAACTTTTTAATAAGTGATTTAATCAGACCATTATTCATTAAAAATAAAGTTTATCAATACAAATTAGAGTACTTGACAAATTTACAACTATGTAATACCCTCTTATGAGATTTAAGTTTTTGACTACAGTGAGAAAGGATACTGCGTTTACAATTGAACACAAAAAATTAATGAAACTAACAATTTTGCAGTCTAATTCAGCAGTATATAGTAATCATATAACTTCCAATAACTTACTTGCTGATCGAATTGAGGATCAATAACCTTCATACTCTTTAATTGGAAATCCTTGAGTGTTCCTTGGTCTGAATCAAAAGCTCCAATTTTCTAATAGCAATAAATGAAGAAGAGTAGAAGACCCTTCGATTTATAAGAATCACACATATAACTTAAGATTGAGTTATTTTATTTTTTTAATCTTGCATTTCTTATTTTTCTTTAATCTTGGTCGCAGTCTGATATGCTTTTTTATTGGTTTTTTATTCTACTAATATGCGATGCTGGTCATCATACGAATAGATTAGAAAAATGGTATTGACGATCAAACCATGAGGTTACTTATCACTAGTTGGAGTGACATCGAAGACTAAAGGCAATGTAATTCGGATACAAAAATTACCATAAGCCGTGATTAGACATATTTGAGTTCCAACATTATTTCGCTTTTTATTGTAAGGAAATATTTGGAATTGGTCAACAGGAAACTATGGGACAAAGTCCCGTGCTATTTGGCATTCATCAACAAGGTACATCTGTAGTTTTGAGGGAACTGATTATTTATTATTTATTTGAACACATAAATATTTGTACAAAGGAACACCAAATACATATGCGCCACACAAGTCACTTGATTTGTGTGTAGGCTATCATACTGCCCGGATGCCCAAACAAAAGTAGGGAGGGAACTGATACTCCCTGGAGTCACAATTAGAGACGCTACTAGCGAGATATTCGAGGCGCCACTGACCTTCTGTAGGACTGGGGTCGAGCTTGATCAGTAAGATCCAACCAACACTAAGAAGAACTTGATATATATAACAATGGTCACTACTCAGTGATTAATCAATTGTAAATAATTTCAATTCTTTCTTTTAAGCTACATGCAGTGACTCCTTTGCTTTTTACCAAGTTAATTTTGTTTCACTTTGCTGATGTGAAGTTTGGTAAGTGGATTTGATACAACAGTGTGCCTTGTGTGTGTGTGAATGGCCTCGGTTAAGAGGAACCAACATTATGTTACAAGCTGTGGTAAGGTGAAACAGTCAGCAATGTAAACAGAACACGAATGTGACTATCCAGATATATGATATCATGTCTAAATATTAATTTTATTACCTCACATGCACAAACTATGCATTATAATTTTTAAGTAAATCCCCAACACAGGAAGTTTATTCAGTACTGTTAATTTATTAAGTGTGACTTTGAAAGCCTTGATTTACTATGACATGTAGTTACTTAATAACTAAACAATGCGTACTAATAAATTTTATCACTATAGATACTCTCACCCTAAAGTAAATCAGACAAGCAAAACAATTTAAAATATAACAATGCATTCTCACTAAACCCTAGATTTATTAAGCCATGAAAACTAATGGATGGGAATGGAACCACTGTATTTCGTTCCTGGATTTAGTGCGTATGTTAATGTATAGCGAATCCGTTAACACTCAGTGAAATCGACACTAACACCGAACTGGTTACATTGCGATAGGTAGTTGACAAAAGTTCGTGTATTCACTGTTTATTCCGAATGTTTGTTGGTTCTATTTGTGACAAATTACATTAACAGATAGACAGAAAATCGACGAAATGAACGGACTTAAAACCTGGTCAGTCAGCTACAACGCAGGACCAGGCACATATATGCATCGGTCCAAGCTGCCATACCTCATTAGCACAACAAGATGAACACCAACTTCATAGTATTTACTTCAATGGTAGTAATATATAAAATAAAGATTGTGTATAAGGATATAACACGAGTAGAAAGAATTAGAAAGGTATAAAGTAATTTTAATCTCACTTAAAACTACTAACAAATGAAGTGAATATAGTCAAGGGAAAACAAACCGGGTTTCCTGTCGACTACTACAGACCACCTAATAAGATATTATAAAAAATAGTGATTTACGAGGATAAGGAATTAACCGAGTAATAAATACGTACATAGTATGAAAATTCATTAATATTTACCTCATTTCTATGAATGATATTGAATGCATCATCATTGATTGATTGGTCACTATCGAATAGACATTTTGCTTTGAAATCAGCGGCTTTCGAAACATTTTGTGATTTGTTCAGTGAGTCTGAATCACAATTTTTATCTTCAGCTTCACCATCTGAATCATCTAACCGATACTTGGAAAAGTGTTTGACCTCAAAAACCCAAGAACCAGATTCTGGTCGATATTCAATGAATCTAAATCCGTTAGAATAATATAATATGATGAAATAGTTAGTAAAATGAGAAACTAAAGTGTAGATTACAATTAAACATTTATCGCATAACTCAAGAATACCTGGCATCCATTCTTCTAGTAGCCTTCTCCAGACGTTCTTCAAAATGCATTAAAGCTAGTCGTTCAGGCGATTTGATCGGTTCTCTTGTAGATTTATCTGTAGGCCAAATAGACTCCAAACAAACTTCGGCTCGTTTATTCAAACTAGTACCAACAGGAGGTTTCTTTTCATCATCCGGATAAACAACAACTTCACGTCGACGAATATGAACAATATTATCCAAATTAAGTCCATAAACATCAGTAAACCCCGGAAATAGTATATGTCCATAAAGCTGAATTTTAAGAGTACATACAAGAACAAGTAAAACATCGATATAACAGTATGATGGCTTTTAAAAAAGACAATGCGAATAGTAATACAAAGTCAAATGTTAAAGTGGAGATGTGGCTTAGTAATTAAGGCATTCGACTGTTAACCACTAAGTCATAAGTTTGACTACCACTACACCGAGTTCGGTTCGGGAAACTGAATAGTACTATTAGTCCTCACACATAAAGCGTGAGTGAAAATCCACTACACATATCTGTACTCAGTAATCAAGTCACATCGCCATCAAAAATTTTAAAAAAACGGACTGATTAAAATGAACAATCTCAGACAAAATGGCATGGGTTCAAGTTGCTATACAATACAGAAAACAAGACAAAAATACGAATATACTGAAACGAATTATAAAGACATGGTTCTCGAATAGAAAATTACTAAGAATTAAGAAAATGTGACTACAAATGTAAAATGATGCTTAATTTTCGACATGTCATCTAGGATTAAACAGCTGCTAGCCTAATAAAATGTCACCGTGTATTGGTTTGACCACTTATAACTTTTTCCAAAACTGGTATTATCAACCAACAAAATATATCAGGGTGAATGTTTACTTCATTAATACAACAAACAAATGGACCAGTACACCTTGTATGTATAAGATTTTGCATCTCTATATTATTTAACTGGTGGTACTATTGTAGATTGTGCTACGTAGACGGAAAGATATAAGTTGTATGTATCAAGATGTGGAAGTAGGATCCTTACTGAAAGAAGAGGAATATGAGGAGAAGAGGAAGAAAAACAGAAGTCGGAGTTGCAACAAGAATGGAAGAACGATTAAGTTTGTAAGAGACATTTCGAGGAAGATGTGCAAGTGGTGTATTCAACGTATAGTTTCCATATTTAAAAAATGCGGTGTGTGATTTTGCATAATACAATAAATTAATTTATCCCACCCAAGTACTCGTTTATTACACTATCATAGAGGCAAACAAATTTGAGAAGATACCTATAATGCATCTACTTATTAAAGCCCAAAAATTTAATGTATCAGTTTAAATCACTGCAAAAATTTATAGTGACATGCTAGTCAAAGTAAGCCGTGATCGGGCAGAGTGAGGAGGTAGACATATTTGTCTACACTGAAACCACACTAAACATGTTCATAAGTTCAAGTTGGCATACCACATGTGCACAACGAGATGAAATTATTAGGACAAATGGCAGTTGTATAAATATAAAAAGTACCAATGTTAGTAGAAAAATATTAGAGATGGACAATATAATACGATACAGAATTCTTTGAATAAAAAGGTACAAGATAGTCCTAAAACTTATGATCTAAGTGAAAACAAAGAGTGAACAGATCCGCGCAATTGCGGACTATTGGAAGTAATATTACATAACGTCTCCAACCTCCGGTTATGATGATCTTGCAGACTCCGACCTGCTAGTTTGTACCCATCAACACGGTTCAATTCAGCTGTCAATGAGTTCATGGAATGATGTCAGGTTTTGGATTTGACGCCCTTTAGATAAATTAATATTCCGCAAATCAGATTTCATTTTTAGCTGGACAAAGAAAAATCATAGTTAAAAAATAAATTAAAAACGGCTACAGAACAAAACAAAAAACGAACTTACACGACGACCAATTACAAAGTCTTCTACTAAGCATTTTTCATCAATTACCATTTCAGATAATTCATCTAACGTAGGTAAAGTATAATAACCAGGTTTTGTTAAAATTACACCAGAAGCATTCAATGTAGTGATGGTATTAGGTTTACAATAGCTTAGTTGATCCCAATCTGATGTATCACCATCACCATGTACTTGTTCTGAATTAGGTGATCTGAGTATAGAAATATCATCATAAGTAATATTTGATGGACTGGACAATATAGAATCAGTGTTATTTTCATGTATACTTCCTTGCAAAGTATCACGTACTCGTATTGTATTATCAATTTTATTCTGTTGAAGAATATGATTATTCAATGGAGAATTAATAGTTTTTCTATTGATATTATTATTTAATAAATTTCTCGATGATTCACTTGTTGTAACAGGAGTCAACTAATTTTTTTCAGAAAAATAAAGACAAAATACGATTGAAATAAAATGTACACAATTATTAAGTATTTGATGTATTACTTATTTATTTATTTTTAATACAAACACGAATTGATATATGTAAACTTTTAGAAACACAACAATTCCAAGTGCGCAGTCAACGATAACTATATAATTTTAATGTGGTATTAATTGGGAATTGAAATGTTTAAATTAGAAGGCTTCGTTTATTGACCAATCATAATATGATATTAGAAATATGATGATAACAATTACACACTGCAGGTATGAGTAGTTCGATAAAGGTAATGATAATTAACAGAACATGATTCTGATTCATTTTTGTATTGTTCGTTTGAATTTTCTCATTGATGTTTGGGACTGTGATTGATCAGTCTCTTATCATAATATGAGCATCCTGTGCGGATTGCCTCGATATTGCTACCTTGACGTAGTGGTCGGGCTTGTCTATCGTGATGAACCGACCGAGCTATACTGGCTGGAACAATCGTTCTCAAGGTCCTACCATGCCAGACAGGTCGGTTGAAGAGCGGTAAGACTAAAAGCATCAAATCCATGGTCTGAGGGCGAAGTCGTACTGCTGACTGTACAGAGGTGTGACAGCAGTAAGGTGTTTCCTTCAGACAACCGGTATAACAGCGATGCTGCCTTCCCACACGGAGGGGTGGGGTTAGAAAAGGTCGACCCTGAAAATGCACACCTCGCCTTATCCCACGGATATCCGTCTCCAGCAGTAAGGTCTCAACAACTACGGAGCTAACACGGAAACTACTCACAAAAAGATCATGTGTGACTGGCTTCATGCAGTCTTCTATTTGACACTGAGGTCCCTATGACCATCTCTAACCCAATTCCCTTTTCCGGTACCTCTAGAAGAACCCTTCCACAGTGTGGGAAACGGGGAAGTGATAGCCGCCCTCATACCTCTAACAGCGCTCAAGACAAGCATTATGAGCAAAGATGGATGGTGGCTAGCAGTGCAACTCAGGAGGCGCTTAAAATGAAATAAGATTGTTCACGATCGACTCTAAATTGTATGAACTAATAACTTATTTATGCCATATTATATAATTATCGTCTTCTTTATTCAATCGATCATTATCAACATAGGATTAATATTATGTCGCGATCTTCCTACTTAAAACTTTGTTTCAACCTACTATATTAACCCGCATTGCATATTAGGGTACAGGACATGTTTATTTAAACACGTAAATATTCGTAGAACGGGGCATCATAATATATATGCCACATAATAAAAATGAGGCTGTGAAAAGACAGAGAAGTGATTAGATATAAGTGACATATATCCTAACTACTTTAGTTGACGAAGGTTCGTAGCCTCATCAACGGACATATTCACTTCCCATAGTAAACTGTGCTTAACCTAAAAAAGTACTTACTCTGGTTCAATCATACTCGAGTAATCTTGTTGTTATATCCTAATGAAGAATAAATGAATGGCAACTGTTAGGAATTATTTGTGGACCATTATAACATATATTCTTATTGGATAACTATTAAGTAACTACATTGTATGCATACTCATATTCCTTTTACTATAGGCTTCGATTTGACCTGTTGGCTACTATTATACGACTTACTATTCTTAAGTTACCCCCAATGTATTAGCTACAGTATCTCACACTCAGCCACTTTTGGCTTGATCTTTTATAATTGTTATCTTCTATTTTATGGTATGATGCGTTCTGAATTACATGTATATAAACTTCGTATGTCTGAAATTCATGATTCATACAGTGGAGGCTGAGATTGCTTGCTGAACTCAACAGACAGGTCTAGATGAGAAGTATAAATAAGGACTCAGAGTTGACTCTTGGCTGTTCGTATTGGTTTATGCGTCATTTTTTTTGGCACAGTACTGAGGTTATGTAAGTCAGTGTCCTATTGGCTGTTTAGTCACTTGATAGTTAACAGGGCATAAGAACACAACACTCGTCATACTTTGTTAGGGCATAATTATTAAGTATTAGATAAAACTTACTTTCTTATCCACGGTACTACTAACAACAGATTGATCTAGTGACGACAAATTAGATTTATTTACTTCTTTCAGTGAAATATCACCAGAGGAAGCAGAGATTTGTTTATTTGATGTATTAGTATTTACTGTCAAATCAGAATGTACTGTATTATTATCTAAAGATGATTCAGCCAATTGATTTAATTCATTTGTTATAGCATTTGACCGTTCCAATATTGAATTTCTTACATTTTCAGGAAGATGTAAATGTTTCCATTCTCCTCGTTTAACAAAGAAATTAGTGTTATTATTATTTACAGGGCTTAAAACGGCTGTCGGTCCTAATGAAGCGGTACGTCGAAGACCTGATGACAAAGGAGAATTGTGATTACTAGTTAAAGCATCTTCTTCATAAAAACCTGAAAACAACTGATAAAAGTAAAAGAAAGAGACAATGAATTTATGAAATGAATATATTGAGTACGCTTATTCAAAAAGTATTTAGTTAATAATAAGCATATTGGTTGAGTCAATGTAATTATGATATTATTGTTTGAAATGAACATGAAAAGTAAACGATTATCCAATCACTAATCTATCTACAGGAAGGAAAATATACGAGCATTCTACAGTGATCTACACATTAACCTGTTCACTAGTATGTTGGTCACAATTATTACCTATCAATTAAGGATGACGAAATTTTGTTTAGATGGAATCAGGAAAAACCATACTCCTATTGAGTCAGTCAACTATTCAGACAACCAACAAGTGTGCAATAGGGCAATATAAATTTTATGACAGTATGCAATTAATAAATATTAAGAGATTTGTGGTAACTGAATTTCCAGTAATTTAAAAACAAAATAAAAGAAAGAAAATTTACCATGGGAATGATTGTGAAGGACTACGAGCCGATTGTACATACTAAACAGATAAGCAGAATCACCTATATACTTTTTTAGTGATAAAAAGTATTAAATTTGTGACGTGATTTGGATTTTGATACAATTAGTTGAAGAAGCCTTAAGGAAATTTAGCCTTTGTGTATTTTTAAGACATTTCTTTAAAATATCAAGCCTAAAATTATCTGCTATTCCCTATAGGCTGCTGATTAACTTGAAACTCAGTTTGACTAGATATTTAATGGGAATGCTGGACATAGTCAAATTTCTGAAGTCTTTGTCTAATTTGCTCGGTTGATGACGTCAAGTTGGTGATATGAAAATTTCTGACTTCATCAGTATTGCAATCCGTCGAATTATTAGATAAAAACAATAAAAGACATTTCTCAGATAACTAAACTTTCGAAAAAAATAACGAAAGGTGTAACTACATTTTTTAGGTTTAAGGTCAGTTTGCCAGGCTTTGACTTTAAAAACTTTAAATCACAAGACATTAGCTAAGCAGATTAACTGACTGAAACAAAGTTTTATCATGCCAAGTGTTTCGAATATTGGTAAACAATCCGACAAATTGAAACGAAGTACACTCATTAGTAGGTTGTCAGTTAACTGAAGTGAACTACTAAGAAGATATGTCGAGACCTCATTTTAACCACTCCTTTTGTAAACGTTTAAGCAGACGAAGAACCAATAGACTACCTTATTTCTCATCATTTGGTACCATTATCAGAGTAAAAAATGTAACTCATTTAACCAGTAAAGTCTTGGGCATACAATTTTAAGCCACACCACCCAGAATGCAACAATGAAGGAGCTGAAGTGGAGTTTAAACGAGCCGAGTAAGTGGAATTTGAATGCTTTAACCAATAAACCAACGTTAAACTATCATCTCAGCAAGCACAAATTTAACGATTCAGACATTTCTTAGGGCCACTAATTAGGAATTCAAATTTAATTTATCGTGGCATTATGCACAATCAGTAAATAAACTAATATTTATTTACTGTATATTGCTTTTGCAATAACGAATTCCAGATTATCTAATGCACATAAAATACTGTCAAACTTTGCCGGTAAACTCTATTTACCTTGTTGCGATTCGCTACCTGCAGGAGGCGAGTATTAGAATTAGCAGGACGACGAAAACCAGAAACACGACTACCATTCAAACCAGAACTGGTTGGACTAGATCCAACTAAGAGTCCTGCAGCTCTATTACGCTCAGCAAACATCGTGGCCACATATTTAGCTGGTACAATAACACTTCCAGAAGTAGAAGTGTTGGGCGTTATAGCTCCAGGAACTTGAGCTTTTGAATCTGCATTAGAAGCAGGATTTGTGGGTAAGTTTAAGTAACGAAATAGTGAAGATTGACCATATGGCATACTACGAACAACTTCTAGAACTTGTTGTTGAGCTTTTATAGACTGAGCAACTTGATCATTGGAACCCAGGCCGAAAGCAGAACCTGTTGCATTGATCTAGGAAACAATATTCAGAAAGTGCATAAAACAGAAAATTAAGAAGAGTGAAAGTCAAGAATAAATATGAGAATCATACCAGTATAAATTTTAAAAAGTGCATAAAATGACTGACAGCAATCTCTTCACAAAATAATATAAATATAATGTGTACATTGGAAATCGAAAATTAAGAAACATTTAAGACCTCAAGAATTTAGCTAGTTTCACAGTACACGTTTTTAGCTGTTACTAAGAACGAGCAGAAAATTTCCGCCAAAACCCAGTTAAAACGTTATTACTACATTTTAGAAGAGAAATGATTGTCTTACAGTTAGAGTACAGTAAGCATAAAACTATATGGAACATTAACAAGTTGGTCATCAGATATACATAGTTTGTGACAGTTAGAGAAATCGAAATAGGTTAGGACCTTGGACATGATATTTGAAGGTTATACACACAAACTACAGAATCACAAGTCTGATTAGATGGATAACTAGAGACTGTATGTCCAGATTTAATACAACTTGATATTAAATTGTATATAAATACGAGCATCATATTCCATACCGCATTTTGATATGCTTGTATGTAAGAGAATTTCAGTAAGACTTATATATGAATTATAACGTTATAATGACTCTTGTCTAGTCAAATTACATTAATGATGTACTGATAGATAAAGATGTCACACATTATCATAACCAAGTTGAAGAGTTCAAAGTGACACTAATAATTAATAAAATAATTGTCAGACAATCGACAAATGGATGTTGTGGCTCAACTTTTAAAAGCGAAAATTCCATCTACCAATTCTAATGTACAAATACTGAAAAAATAATGTTAATATCATAATATACAACATGAGTTGGATCTCATTCTGTCAAAAATATCCACCGAAACGTAAGATCAACAATAAATAGAATTTACGGTAGACAAGATGAAACAGATTTTTAACGTCGCACAATTATACGATAACTTAAGCTACACGTAATCACATAATTAGTGGTCAATTGCATTGAATGAATTTTAAATGAATTAAAATCGTCTAGAACTATATTTCTAAAAAGAATCCAGTATCAAAGGCAACAATGAATGATTACATTTCTGTACTTTATGCCGTACTATTCACCGTATTCACAGATAATCAGGAATTAATTTCATTAGTACCCCAGAGACAAGTACATTTTACCGTATGACGATAATAAATTAAACGATAATTTCCAAGGAAAAACAAAAAACTCAACTTACAGTGCCAAATCCAGTTAATGATGAGCCAATGGGTTGAACTCCAGTAGAGCCTAAACCTTGAGTACCAACATTAGTGCCAAAAAGATTATTTCCCAAACTTCCAATAGTTGGTGCCGTACTTGCTCCCAAACCAAAGCCACCACCAAATGCACTACCTGCAGGAACGTTCTGCAATGGCTTTTGGCCAAGACCAAAACCTGTACTAGTTTGACCAAACAAAGGTCCTGAAGTAGCCCCAGTTCCTAAACTGAAACCTGTAGCTGCGGCTGGTGCACCGAACAAACTAGTTCCAGTATTAGGTTGATTAAAACCGAACGATCCAATGCCAGTAGCATTAGCTGTTCCAAAACCGAAAGGCTTTTTAGCTGTTAGGCTACTAGTAGCAGGTTGACCAAATAGTGTTGTTCCAGCTGAAGATGTTGTGCCAAGATTACCAAACGCGGTGGGTTGATTATTTAAACCAGTCCCAAAACCAAAACCAGTGGACGTACCTGATGAACATTTAAAGTATTTAAAAAGACCCTAATGACAGATACATGTTATCTTTTCAACAGGTGTGGACAAAAACACCCTAGGTATCATTCTCAATTTTCGATGAAAATACTTAAAGGATATGTATAAGCTTAGGTAACTCCACCTGGAGCCCTTCTAGAGTTACTTCCGCCCCCAAGCACGAGTAAAGGAGAGTTTGGCGTGGGGTCGGAAACTCCATCCCGTAGAAAACAATCTTGCTGCGGAAGTCACGAGGTCGACACCCCTCCTAACAATCAGAGCAACAATTAACGTAGGTACATGGAATGTCTGGGCAATGTGAGAGACCGGGAGGACCAATCGAATGGTTACGGAAATGGAGAGATACAAAATGGCAGTGCTCGAAATAAGCTAAACACACTGGACCCAAGGTGGATAGAAAAGGACAGGTTCGGCAAAGATACTATTGTACTATGGTCACGAAGAAGAAAATGCTTCACACACTCAGGCAGTTGCTCTGATGCTGTCCAAATAAGAATCTCATGGACCAAGGATCACCAAAGCATACCTCAAAGCAAAGGAGGGAATCACAATGAATGCTATCCAATATTACCTACAATATCTACAGGAAGAAATTACTGTGGAAAACAACTGGAAAGGGATGAAAAAACGCACGAGCTCCGACGTGTCAGAAAGTTCTTGACCGCAAGAAGCATCATCATAAGGAATGAATTTCTGTCGAAACCCTGGACTGGATTCATAAATGGAAGAACAAGAAGACAGCAATTAACAACAGCCGAACGAGAGCAGAGAAAGTCAAAACACAGGCTGAATATATTGAAACAAACAAGCATTAGAGCTGACAAGCAGAAATGCGTGGAAGACCTAGCAACGACAGTGGAAAAAGCTGCAACAGAAGGAAATATGAAACAACTATGTGACACGACGAAGAAACTGACAGGGAAATATAGTAAACCAGAGTGACTGATCAAGGAGAAAGAAGGAGAGCCAATCAGTGAAATTCGAGGACAGAGGAACAGATGGGTGAAACACTTCGAGGAACTTTCGAATAGACCAGCTCCACTGAATTCACCTGACATCGAAGCAACACACAGACCTTCCTACAGATGTCACTTCACCAACAATCGAAGAAATCAGGATGATCATCAGACAAATCAAGAGTGAGAAAGCAGCAAGACCTGATAATATACCAGCTGAAACACTGAAGTTAGACATAAAAGTAACTGCAAGTATACTTCATGTCCTATTCAGGAAGATTTGGAAGGAATAATACAGGACGACAGATTGGAAAGAAAGATACCTCATCAAGATACCAAAGAAACGAGATCTGAGCAAATGTGAGAACCACAGAGGTATCACACTAATATCGGTACCAGAAAATGTTTTTAAGAGAATGTTACTAAACCGGATGAAACATTTAGCAGACGCTCGACTTCTAGATAAACAGACTGGATTCCGTAAGGATCTGTAGTGCATCGACCGAATTGCGACACTATGGATCATCGTTGAACAATCAGTCGAATGGAACTCGTCACTATACATAAACTTCCTTGACTATGAGAAGGCGTTTAACAATGTGGATAGGAGAAGCTTGTGGAAACTTCCTCGACACTATGGTATACCTAAGAAGATCGCCAACAACATCTGGCATTCATACGACAGACTACACTGCAAAAAGATGCACGGAGGACAGCTAACCGACACATTCCAGATGAGGACTGGAGACAAACAAGGCTGCTTACTCTCTCCCTTTCTCTTTCTTCTGGTGGTTGACTGGATTATGAAGACCTCCACATCTGACAGGAAGCACGGAATAAAATGGACAGGTCGGATCCAACCAGACGATTTGGACTTCGCGGACCACCTAGATCTTTTATCCCATACACACTAACAAATGCAGGTAGCAGCAGTCTCTGCATCAGTAGGCATCAGCATCTACCCTCCATTCCCAGACAGTGTGAATGGAACATTGAAGTAGGTCCCCCAACTCTTGCTGAAGTTCAAAAGGCTATAGTTAATCTGAAATGAGGAAGGGCAGCTGGTCCAGATGGATTGGCTCCAGAGGTCTTTAAGGATGGTGGTCCAATTTTAGCGATTAGGTTGACTAATATTTTAGCTAAAATCTGGGAGTTAGACGTTATTCCATCTAACTGGTCACAATCACTTGTCGTCCCAATATATAAGAAAGGGTTAAAATCATCCTGTGACAACCACAGAGGCATTAGTTTAACTAATATAATATCTAAAATACTAGCCTCGATAATTATCAGACGCCTAACTAAGACTCGTGAACTGCAAACACGAGAGAATCAAGCTGGCTTTAGACCTGGTCGTGGCTGCATCGACCACATATTCACCATTCGTCAGATTCTAGAACACAGGCATACTTATCGGCATCCGACAATGGTGGTCTTTCTCGACTTAAAAGCAGCATTTGACTCGGTAGACCGTGAGATTCTGTGGCAGTGTCTGTCATTGAAAGGCGTACCCCAGAAGTACATAAACCTTGTGAAGGCTCTTTACTCGAACACTACTAGTCGAGTCAGAGCTTATGGCGAACTGTCATCTACTTTTGCAACCTCAAGTGGTGTCCGTCAAGGCTGTCCACTTTCTCCATTTTTGTTTAACTTCATCATAGACCTACTGATGGAAATAACTTTCTCGTCGACTGAATTCTCGGGTATTGATCTCCTTCCAGGAGGTCCACTTATCGACTTAGAATATGTAGATGATATAGTCCTGTTTGGTGAAGACGCTGATAAAATGCAGTCTTCTGGTAGCACTAAACAACAATGCCAGGATGTTTGGAATGCGCTTCTCTCCCTCTAAATGCAAGTTGTTGCTTCAGGACTGGTCTGCGTTAACACCTGAACTAAGGATAGGGAGTGAAGTAGTCGAACGCGTTGACAACTTCACTTATCTCGGAAGTCTGGTCAGCCCTAATGGGTTGGTATCGGACGAAATCTCAGCACGGATTCGAAAAGCTGGATTGGCTTTTGCCAACTTGCGTCACCTATGGCGAAGGCGAGATATCCGTCTATCAATAAAAGGACGAGTATACTGCGCGGCAGTCCGTTCTGTTTTAATTTACGGCAGCGAAACATGGCCATTAAGAATAGAAGACACTCGTAAGTTACTAGTATTTGACCACAGATGCCTTAGAAATATTGCTGGTGTCTACTGGGATCACCGGGTAATTAATAGTGAGGTTAGACGCAGGGTATTAGGAAATGATGGCAAATCAGTTGATGAGGTTATGAATCTTCATCGACTGAGATGGTTGGGCCACATGCTACGTATGCCTGAACACCGATTACCACGACGTGCAATGCTATCCGGTATTGGAGATGGTTGGAAGAAAGTTAGGGGCGGCCAAACCAAAACGTGGCATCAGTGCTTGAAGTCACTAACTTCTAGTCTGAGCCATGTTGGTAGATGCAGACTACTTGGTTGGGGTACGCGTGACTATCGTAACCAATGGTTGGAGACTCTTGGTGACATGGCTCAGAATCGATCACAATGGCATCGGTGTATACACTCTCTGTCTTCCCTTAAACTAAGAGATTAAAATCGCTTCATATCTTTCTTTCTACGAACCAATTCTTTCTTCTTGTACTATATCTCTATATGCAATCTTTCTCCTACATATTACTACCTTTGACCTAACCACTGCTATGAATCCGGTGTTCATCTTGTTGTGCTGATGCGGTATGGCAACCTGGACCGATGCACATATGTGCCTGGTCCTACGTTGTAGCTGACTGAGGTATCAGCATACACAAGGAAAATGTAGGATCCTCGAATACAACACGAAGAACATCCATGCAATCACACTTGGTGGAGAAACTCTGGAAGAGGTGAAAACTTTAACAGCATCAACGATGAACAAGGAGGGTTTGATCCAGGCGTAAAGGCGAGGATTGGCAAAGCAAGGGTCGCATTCCTACGGTTGAAAAACATATGGAACTCAAAACAACTGTCAACCAATATCAAAGTCAGAATCTTCAATGTGGACGTCAAAACAGTTCTATTGTATGGAGGTGGAATTTAGAGAACTACTACAACCACCATCAAAAGGGTACAAGCATTTATAAACACTTGTCTACGTAGGATACTGAATATCCGTTGACTGGATACCATCAGCAACAGCCTACTATGGGCGAGAGCAAACCAGCTTCCAGCTGAAGAGGAGGATAGGACGTACACTGAGGAAATCATGAAAATGCATCACGAGGCAAGCGCCAACTTGGAATCCTGAAAAGAAACGGAGAAGAGGAAGACCAAAGAACACACTGCATCGAGAATTAGAAGCAGACACCAAAAGGATGAATAGCAACTGGAAAGTACTGACCGGGACAGAGTTCGATGTAGAATGCTGGTGGGCGGCCTCTGCTTATCCATGACGGGTAACAGGCGTAAGTAAGTAATAAATTTAAGTGGCGCAAAGCATATCGCTTTCACATAAAATAAAAAAGAGACACTTTGCTAAGATACTTTTCTAAATTTGTCACATGTTCTCAAATAGTAGGGACCCATTCCAGTAAAGTGTCATAAAAATAACCTTGTATGGTGACTAGCGCTGACAGATGATTTAAGTTAAATGTCTAATACTTTGGTGCGACGTTACTAATAGGATCATATATGCACGTATGATTAACTGACGATTAAAAAACGTATGAGAATATTTAGTGCTAATAACTGAGAAATACAAAAATATGTTTTTAGAAAGCACAAGACCAAACAGTCATATATATACAAGAGCTAATCTGTGATAAATAAGCAATTTCGTAAGAACTGGGATCGTACAGATAGCTATAAAGTTAATAACATAAGAAATGCAAAAACAGAGTCAACCAAACCGTGATAAGTTTATTACACTTTATTATTTATTATACTCAATATACACACCACGTAATTTCAACGTAACAATTCTTGATATAGTACAGATACTGAGTAATTATGCTGATTATAACCGACCTTATTGAAAACAAGTTGGTCAGCTATAACAAGAGTAGGATGATGAATCCACACTCCTTTGTCTTTAGGTATTAAATAAAGATAATCAATCGGTTTGGATAATCGTGGGTAACGATAGTGAAGAACATCACATCACAATAAACGACCAGAGTAGATAAAGCTGCTTATAAGTTACAACAACAGCTAACACTTTGATAAGGAACCAAATCAATATACTATAAAAAACATGATTATTTAGTGGGCTAAATGTTCTAATGACGTTAAGCTTACTGAACGATAAAAGAAATTACTTAATGACGTACCAGATCCAAATAAACCACCAGGTTTAAGGGCAGTGGAAGTTGTAGCCGCTGTATTCGCTCCGAATAAACCTGTCGTGCCGGCAGGTCGCAATCCACCAGCTGTGCCCAATGGAGAGCCAAATGTAAATCCAGTTTGCTGTTGAGTCCCTTGCAAACCTGTTAATCCAGTTGCGGGAGCACCAAATACTGATGTTGCTCCCGCAGGTTTAGCTCCTCCAAAAATGCCGGTAGACTGGAAGGTAGAGAATGAGGTTTAGAAAATTGGAAAACGAAAGATTTAGAAATTTAAGAACTTTTATACATACCGGTGATCCGAACATAAGACCAGTACCGGTTGTTGGCTGAGTCCCAAAAAGCGAAGGCTTGGCAGCAGATGCTGCCTGATTTGACTGACCGAAAAAGCTAGTGGAAGTGCCTAATCCAGTGGCCTGTTGCTGTGGTTGACCAAATGAAAATCCAGTATTTCCAAGTTGTGTTGTGGCTTGCGCGGTTCCAAAAAGAGAAGTACCAGTACCAGCTGCTGAAGTGGTGCCAAACAAGGGTTTCGCACCAAAGACAGATGTTGCTGTAGAAATAAATTTTAACAAAAATACTTAATAATATGATATAAATATAGAGAAGGGTAATTGCAGTGACTTAGAAACACAAAGTCATGATCATAATTAGATTTACTGAAATCGCTACAACCCAGTTAGAAAGTTGTATTAGGATTGGAACTTGTAGTTGTTATACAAGGAAGATACTGATATCTTTGTGGCATGAATTAGATTTACAATCAGATTTCATTTAATCTACAGTCAACCACTTTCTTTAAATCTCGGAAGTGGTTTAGTAGTTTTTCTTAATCAGATTTAGTTGAAGACGAAATCTGTGTAGACTGAATTTGACTTGATTTGATTACACGAATCGACGATCGTGTTCGATGTTAAAACCATCGAATTAGATACTTTCGTTGTATCGAACAGTAAACTTTGACTCCAAGATCTCCTATTGATTAATTTATAAAATGTATTCGCATACATTTCCTAAGAATAAGCCTGGTCACACAGGTGTTGATTCTTCACAAAACGAAGTCCGATTTATTGTTTTCAACTGAATCTCAATTTTTATCCACTGCCAGGATCTCTAGAGGTAGCAGACTGTCCCTGTAGTTTCATAAAATTTACAGACTACATTCCGAAACCGTTTGAAAGAGTAATCCTAAATGTCTTACAAAAAACTACAAATATATATATATATATATATATATATATATATATATATGAGATGAATGCTTAACTATGCCAGGACAATTATATTCACATATCAGGTAAAAATGTCCAATTAATTTTTATATCTCTTATTTGTTTATTTGAACACATAAATATTGGTACAAGAGAGCGCCAATATATATGCGCCACACAAAACAATGAGAATTCGAAGAGAAAGAAAAAAAAGGTAAGGAGCGTGAAAAAAAGAGAACAATAACGAAGAGGTTGGTGTAAGGTAGTATGGTAATAATAATAGTAATAATGAGGGAACGGAAAGGTACAATCACAAGAAATCTTTCAGTTAAGGGAGACACAACCACTTTTTATGAAGAAAGTAAATGAAGGTTACAGCAGGATCGCCACTGGCTTCTATTTTGAGCCATATCTGATAACGTCTCTAGCCACTGTGTAGTACCATCTCTCGGACCCCAACCAGGGAGTCGTGAAGGACCAACAGAATCAAGCCCTTTGAAGATTTCTTTCATATCACGACACCATGTCATACACTGACTACCTCTTCGCCTTTTCCAACCAGTCCCACCGTCGGCAAATAATGCACGACGTGGAATTCTCTGGGACGACATTCGCAGAACATGTCCAAGCCACCGAAGTCGGTGTTTCAAGATGGTAACATCGATTGCTTTATCGTCTCTGCGCCCGAACACACGATGCCGAACCTATGCATTACTAACATGGTGTTGCCACTGGATGTCAGCAATCCTTCAGAGACAGTGATGATCGAACACAGAGAGTCGTCTAACATCCTCAACTCGGAGAGGCCAGGTTTCACAAGCATAGAGCAAAACTGCTCTCACCGACGCGTTGTAGATCCGACCTTTTACAGCCAGACTAACATCACGAAGGCGCCAAAGATGGCCCAGATTGGCATAAGTCGCTCTGGCTTTCACTGTACGTGCATTGATCTTATCACTCACGCCACCATCAGCACTTATGCAGCTACCCAGATACACGAACTTCTCGACTACTTCTATCTGCTCACCATCCAGAGTGAGTACAGGATTAGGATCCTGCCAGTCTTGTAGAAGTACTTCGCACTTCGAAGGTGCAAAGCACATACCATACCTACGGACATTGATTGCCAACTGATTAAATGCGGATTGCATGCCTTGGGCATTATCGCACAGTAAGACAATATCGTCCGCATACTCAAAGTCGAGAAGTCTTTCTCCAGGCAATAGATTCACACCGTCATTACTCATTATCTCTTACCATTTCCTTAAGTGGATTAATCATATAAAACAAGTGTTCCTATGATGTAATTCTGCATTACAGGAAGATCAAAAATAATATATATTATATTTACTCGAATTAGAGAGAGAGAATTCTCACTAATTGTAAAGCATCAAGTAAAATAGCTGACGGACTACATGACGTGAAGAAACATTTTAAATACGTGGGAAACGAGCAGTTTATCTGAGTTCTGTTGCACTTTACTAAACTGTCAGTGTCAATGAAGTCTCCATAAACGATTGAAAGTTAGAAATAAATATACGTAGAAAAGCTTAAGTAAAAGATGGCTGTAAGTGGACATTTTTCATAACTCTACTTTTATCAATAGGGATATTATACAAGATTCAATGGAAAATGACAATGTTTACTTTAATTTACTGGTCGTCAGGGCTTATGCCGAAATGCTGTCGGACTTGATTACTTCAAGTGGTGTTCGTCAAGGTTGCAATGCAAACATATTTGAGGTGCGGTTCTCTTCCTCCAAATGTAGAATGCTATTTCAGGACTGTCTTAGTTTTATTAATAGAAATACTATACAAGACAATGTTTACTTTAATTTATGAGGAGTGGTAGGTAGTGAAATCAGAAGAGATGAAAAAGGCACCAGCGATTGATAACAGTGGACATCTGTTCAGATTTATCAAGGAAACACGTATTAAAAATCCGGCTGTTAATGAAACTACCTCGGAAAAAAACGGGACTATTATTCACTCTCGATCCAGGAAACTGGATCGATGGGCAGAACACTTTACAGGACAGTTCAACTGGCCTTCAGTAACCCACCATGTCCAAGCAACCTGAATAGCAAATTGCTGTAAATGAAGTTGAAAAAGCTATAAGTAATCTAAGGCTAGGAAGGGCAACAGGGTTTGACGGACTAACCCCTGAGATTTTTAAGGATGGTGGTCCAGTTTGAGCAGTCAGATCAACTGAGAATTTAGCTAGAATCCGGCACTAAAAGTGATCTGATCTGACTCATCTCGATCGCTGATCGTCCCAATCTATAAGAAAGGACAAAACTCCTCTTTTGACAATCAATCACAGAGGAATCAGTTTAACTAATATAATGTCTAAAATATTAGCCTCAATCATACTTCGACATCTGACTGGAGCTCGTGAAGAGCACACTCGAGAAAAAGAGGCTGGTTTCAAACCTGAAGGTGGATGTATGGAGTAAATATTCACTCTTCGTCCGGTTCTGGAACACTGACATACTTTTCGACGGCTGACTACTGTTGTATTTCTTGACCTTAAGGCAACGTTAGACTTTGTTGATCGTAAATTCCTCTGGCAATGTCCGTCACTGAAAGGCGTGCCGAAGAAGTACATTAACCTTGTACAGGTTCTCTACTCGAACACTACTGGTCGAGTCAGAGCTTATGCCGAAATGTTGTCGGACTTGGTTACTTCAAGTGGTATTCGTCACGGTTGCAATGCAAACATATTTGGGATGCAGTTCTTTTCCTCCAAATGTAGAATGCTATTTCATGACTGGTTGGCGTCATCGCCTGAATAATTAATGATACGGAGTGAAGTAGTTGAATGAATTGACCATGCTACTTATTTTGGGAATCGCATCATTTCTGACTGTCCAGTGTCTGACGAAATCTGCACCGGAATTCAGAAGGTTCGGTTGGCTTTTGCCGACTTGCGTCACTAGTGGTGTTGGTGAAATATCCGTCTACCAACAAAAGGACGAGTTTACTGTGCAACAGTTCGTTCTGTTCTGCTTATGGATGCGGAACCTGGTTGTTAAGAGTAGAGAATATTCGTAGGTTACCGATATTCTATCATGGATGTCTACGAAACATTGCTTGTGTGTTTTGGGAGCACTGGGTAAGAAATGTCTAGGTTAGGAATAGAGTACTAGTTAAGGATGGAAAGTCGATAGATGAGGTAGCAAATCTTCATCAACTGTGTTAGTTAGGACATGTGCTGCGTATGCCCAACCACCGCCTACCTGGACGGTGTAACAATAGACTGGGATAAAACTATGACAGGCCAAACCAAAATATGCCATTAGTCTATGAAGCCACTGACGAATGAACTTGACCATGTTAATCGGTGTAGACTAACTGGTCGGAGTCCACGTGATTACCGTAACCAATGGTTAGGGATTTTGAATGAAGTGGCTCAAAATCGTTTACAATGGCGCAGTTGCATCCGTTTTTTCCTTCCCAAATTATGGGATTCTAAATTCCTCATAACCCTTTTTGATGTTTATCCCACTAATTTATATTTTCTCAAATTGTATTTTCGATGCCTAATCTGTCCTATCATTACTGATACTGTTACTATCTCTACTATTTGGCCTACAATTTTGATGACGGGGTATGTCAAATTGAACAGATGTTCATAAGTACTGGGTTCTACATTGTGACTGACTAACTTACTTTGATTTGTTTGACCAAAGGCAAACCCAGTTGATTGAGATGCGGGAGTCGAACCAAATATACTTGGAGCAGTTGCAGCGCCGAATTGAGGTTTCAAACCCAAAAGACCTCCTAGAGTAACAATATAAATTTATATCAGTAAAATTAACTTGCTATAATAATAGATTTTTAAAGAGATAAAAAACAAGGGAGAATGCTTATGCATCAATAGAACCTAAAGTATAACTAAAATGATACCATATAATAGTTAGTCCTGGCTGGACTTATTCCTTGTGATAAATTGTAGTTACTAATAGAGAGCAACATCATACTTTGGTATAATGATAGCTAATGTTTAAAAATTTGCAATTAATAGCCGTAATTCAAAAAAAAGCCAATTCACGTTATAACTTTAGGGGAAAGATACTTTACGTAACTATATGAAAGTCAGAAAAAGAGTAACATACATTAGTCTAAAAAACGAGTATATAGAATCAGATTAAGATCCAATGACTAAAGGCAAGTAAGCATGCATACTATTATTTTGATTATGACTGACGGACATTATTGTTGTCAGTAGAATCAACCATACTTTTGTCATGTAGATACCACACAATACTCAATGTAATTATTCTATACACATGTGCTTGTGAAGCAAATGAAAAAGTGACAATTAAAGTGATTAGAAAATTGATGGGGTCACAGAAAATCTGAAGCAACAACTTTACGACAATCATTAAACATGAGTCGGTGTTAACTAAGTCACGCTTTTTGTGACAATTACAAAACTAATTGTGTAGTTAGGTTATAAATGGTTGAATTGAAAGTATTAGTTCCGCTGGAATATTATCCTCTTATTGGAGAAACTAACTCTAGTTCAAGGGGGATATCATTAAGGAGGTTTGCATAAACAAAAAACAAATGCACATAAAACACATAAGTGATAATAGAGCACAGGATATGTTTAAAACTAAGTCAATAACCACTTTACATTTGAAATTGCTACTAGAAAAAAACGGTACTTGTCAAGTAACAATAATTCGTAGTACCTTGGGAAGTTTGTCCAAAGGCTGATTGAGTCCCTGTACCTCCAAAAAACATACTATTGCTGCTACTAACACCACTGGCTGAAGCACCAAACAAAGTATTTGCAGGTTTACTAGTCTGACCAAAAATAGATGTTGTTGTATTCATTTGAGGTGATCCGAATTGAAACGGTTTCGCAGTGGATGAGGTGGCAAAGATTGAAGTCCCACCCGCTGATGTTGATGGACCACGGCGATTCAAAGAATAATCCTCTAGGCGAAGTTCCTACAAATAAAAAAACACACACTACTTATTAAAATATACATTACTACTGTTACAATTGCACCAAAATAAGTATGCACCATATAAGTAAGAAAATCAAATTTTAAAAAGACAGAAGTAGAGAAGGAAATTCTCGCAGTTAATATACATGAGCAAAATCAGAACTAGTACCATTACTAATAATAGGTTGTTTGAGAAATGGAACCTTCTAATTCTTGCTTAGCATAAAGAATCGACAGTGCAGTGTAACACTCTAAAGTTTATGTAACTGACTGCCTCCATGACTAATTTATTTTACAGTAATAGAACCTATGGTAGGAATTTTCCTCAACTTACTTTCATTTCATTTGTGCTGTTTACTGCACACAAATACTGGTACAAATGGACACCAAAGCAAAATGCGCTGTACAAATAAGGAAGTCGAATTGTGAAAAGTTGATCAAGAAAAATAAATGAATAACAAGTGAATGAGAGTAGTTAACAACAAAAGATGCAGTTCACTTAGAAATACAGCCAAGAAAGACCAATTTCAGTCAAACAAGCTCATCTGGCCTTTATGAAGAATATAAAAGACAATCACAAGAGGGTCTCTATCCGTTTGTTTCGAGCCATTTCTAGTAACATCCCAAGACATCGAGTTGCATAACCTTTAGGATCCCAACTACGGAGTTGCGATGGAATGCTAGATACCAGTACTGCAGAGTTTTGATTCATACCAATGCACCGGGTCAAAAACTAGCCACCTCCGCATTTTATTTAGCTAGTCAGCGTCAGCAATATGAAATTCTCTAGGATTATATTCAAAACACATGTCCAAGTCAATGAAATAGCTGTTTCAAGATGGTAGAGCTAAATGGATTATCATCAGTGAATCCGAAAACATGTTGCCAAACCTCTTTATTACTAACATAGTGCTGCCACTGAATGTAACCAATCCCTCGGAGACAACGATGGTCAATCAAAGTCGTCAAACATTCTCAACTCGGAAGCCACGTTTCCTGAAAATCGATTAAAACTGCTTTCATCTGATTTCTCAGAGCCATATAAATATCATGACGGACCCAACGAGCCATATCTGATAACGTCTCTAGCCACTGTGTAGTACCATCTCTCGGACCCCAACCAGGGAGTCGTGAAGGACCAACAGAATCAAGCCCTTTGAAGATTTCTTTCATATCACGACACCATGTCATACACTGACTACCTCTTCGCCTTTTCCAACCAGTCCCACCGTCGGCAAATAATGCACGACGTGGAATTCTCTGGGACGACATTCGCAGAACATGTCCAAGCCACCGAAGTCGGTGTTTCAAGATGGTAACATCGATTGCTTTATCGTCTCTGCGCCCGAACACACGATGCCGAACCTATGCATTACTAACATGGTGTTGCCACTGGATGTCAGCAATCCTTCAGAGACAGTGATGATCGAACACAGAGAGTCGTCTAACATCCTCAACTCGGAGAGGCCAGGTTTCACAAGCATAGAGCAAAACTGCTCTCACCGACGCGTTGTAGATCCGACCTTTTACAGCCAGACTAACATCACGAAGGCGCCAAAGATGGCCCAGATTGGCATAAGTCGCTCTGGCTTTCACTGTACGTGCATTGATCTTATCACTCACGCCACCATCAGCACTTATGCAGCTACCCAGATACACGAACTTCTCGACTACTTCTATCTGCTCACCATCCAGAGTGAGTACAGGATTAGGATCCTGCCAGTCTTGTAGAAGTACTTCGCACTTCGAAGGTGCAAAGCACATACCATACCTACGGACATTGATTGCCAACTGATTAAATGCGGATTGCATGCCTTGGGCATTATCGCACAGTAAGACAATATCGTCCGCATACTCAAGGTCGAGAAGTCTTTCTCCAGGCAACAGATCCACACCGTCACCCGGAGTAGACCGACGTGCTTCGATGAGTTGTAAGGAGCCTGAAGAAACCCAGTGCTTATAAGTGGGACGTTTCGCGATTTTCGTGGCGTCATGAAGTTGCAACCAACTTGCTGACATCAATCCTTTGTTGGTGGTCACTTCATTGGCCATTGAAAAGTAAGGTAAGATTGGCGCAGGCCAGAGCATGATCAGAGTCCAGATAGGTACTCCAAAAGGAGCGACAGTCTTGTACACAACCACGCCAGCGGTAGCTGATCGCGATATGATCGAAACAACTAAAGCAAAGACACTTATAAATTGCAAGTTGTGAAATTCATTCCTCGTTATTCAAATACATATATGATAGTTTGAAAATATGAAGCAGAAATGATGGTTTTAAATGTTGATTCATTAAATAAACTTGTAGTGACGTTCAATTAATATTGCTCGAAAATCACGTAGACCAATAAATAATATACATTGAGATTAAAATAACCAACTAGGCTTAAACGGTGCAGACCTTTTATAAACCCATTTACTAATTTTTCATTTAATTACCTCTAGGCTTTTATCCTGATACTCTTTCATAGCGGTGATGCACATATGTTTTGCATTTACTTGGGAGGACTGACCACCCCGTTGCATTATTTCGGTTGTAATGGGTGGATTAAATGCAAGTGACGTCCCATTGGAGGTCATACTTGTGGAACCCCACGACAACGCATTCATCTGGTTCCCAGTGAAAAGTTTATTTGTTCCACCGAGACCACCTGACTGTTGACCAAACAGGTTTGAAGTAGGCTGTGTTTGAGGATTCGACGTGGCTCCAAACAGCGAAGAACCTATGAAGAATTAATAATAACTATAAGGTACTTACTTTGTCCAAAAGCAGAGCTGGAAGTGGCACCAAAGGCAGCTATAGAGATAATGTCAAGTAGATTAATTACAAAACTTACGCTTATTTGCTCCGAACATTGTTACGGGTTGATTTTCACGCAATCAGAAAAAATAAAGTCTGAAAAGAGAAAAAAATATTTGGTAATAAGTTGGAAAAGACCGAGGAAAAACTATGTAAGTTAAACCATGGGTTATTTGACCTTTGTAATTGACAGCTTGTTGACAAGTTAATCAAAAACTAGTAACTGAACTACACAGCCTCTCAAAGAATTTTCGCTGAGACTATAATTTTTAGACGGACTCTGAGAGACGCCAAAGTAACCCTTACTAAACCTGCCTACTTACTCGCGTCCAAAGAGGATTACAGACTAGGATGTAAAGTCAGTCGGGGTTCAGAGTAAGAAGTGAGATTCAGGGTTTTCATCACAAAATGACATAAACATAATACCAAGATGCGACTTAATCATATGGATGAATAAAGTTCGCGCCGATACCCTAGAATCGGTATTTTAAGTTTGATTGGCTCATCCATAGATTGTGGTCTCGCAGACTTATTATACTTTCAAACCGAAGCCTAAATAATGCCGTTTATTGACAACAAGAGGACCAAAGTCGATCATTTATAAACAACAGAGGCATTAAGTCAATGTTAATTCGACGTCTAACAAAATGAATCCTTCGGTTCAACCGCTACCTTTAATAGGTGTTGACCGGGGAAAAATATTATAAAGTCGATCTGTTTCTGAATTTTATCAACAGAATAATCACAAATCCATCCAGGGAAAAATACTAAGTCATGTCGTACTGCACCAACCTCGCCCCGTTTAACTTAATCAACGCCACTTGGTTTTTATTCCGGGTGTCTATATTACACATCAACCAAGCACAATCAAATACTGACTGAATGCTATTTAGGTAGACTGAAAATGAAATAAGCTAACTCTAGTTATACGCCAAAAGGAAATTTTCATTGCAACTAAATGAGGTTTTACTCGTCCCCATGAGCCCTCAAACTATTTCTGAAGATAAAACTTCAACAGTATGTATGATCTCGCCATCCGTAGTCTAGATATAGAAGAGGCAACAAATAATAATGGGGACATCAGGAACACCTGCCCACCAGTTATCAAAACTCAAACCACCCGCGGCAGCAGCGCATGTCTCAGGGTCGGATATTTAGAATAGAAGTTTTGCAAGTTTCATTGAAGGACTTTAACTACGGTACTAAGCGTGTAGTAAAAGCATTTTATCTCAAAATACATGAGCTTAGAAACTTGAGGGTAATCTAAGTGCAATACAACCCTTGATAGTGCTATTTCAACGAATCACAAGTTTACAGATAAGCCACTTATGGAACAAATTTCAAGCAACAGACCTATCCGAATTTCACTATCGTACATTGGATCAAAATCGAGATTACTTATTCCCTGTTAAGAATAGTGAGTAGGTTATTTAGTACTAATTTAAACTCTTATACACCTTACTTAGTACTCATTCCAGCCAAGTATTTTCTCTCCAAAAGCGGCAGGGTAAGTTTATCTACCCTGACGAACAAAAGAAAAGGCGATGTCTCATAGGTGGGAAAGGTATCTGATCAGTCGTTTATATGCATCCAGCTTTGTATTCAAGGACTGTCTATTAGCAAAATTAACTGTTAAGCTTAATTGTTGTCTATCGAGGACCGAAAATATTTATGATGTAGCGGTAAATAAATCCCCAAAATAAATAGCTCTGTAGGTTTTCGACATTGGATGTTGACCATATGTTTTAGTGGACTCACCTAGCTGAAGGCGCTCGGTCATGCATCCACACCAGATCACGTGTGGTGACGCTGTGCTCAACATCTATCGCAATCGCTAGCCAGATTAGATCAGAGAATTCCGATATATTCGTTATCGCAAAATACGCTCTCCCGATCTCTTCGATTCTGTCTTTTGATTTCTCTCGGTGGGTACGAATTATATTAGGTGTTACTGTTAGAAGCGTTGTCAAACACTGAATACCTGTGACATCATCATTGGTGAGACCGACGTGATCTGGTACACCTAATTGCAACTGAGTCTGTTCCTTTTTGGGATTTTTATATATTATTGCCTTATTTTTTAATTTTTATACATTGTGATATTTTTCCCCCCGTGTCTCAGGATATCTATATTTTTCCCTCGTATTCTCGTACTTAACTTTCCCCTATGACCGAGCGAACCCCCAAGATATTTAAGGTTAAGACCATGTCCCCACCCTCGTTCCAACTCATGTCCTTCTGGCCCGACAATATCGAAGCCTGGTTCTGCTACGCAGAAGCCAGCTTCCACGAGCACGGCGTGAACGACACACGTGCACAATTCCTCGCAGTAGTCAAGGCACTACCGCGCGAATTCAACAGGTACGTACCACCTAGTATGTTTACTAGTGATGTTTCTGAACCGTACGAAACCTTAAAACGTTCGATTCATAAACGAGGAGATCTAACCGATCGACAAAGGTTAGATCAACTCTTTAATAACATAGACCTGCAGCACGGTTCTGCGACGGACATGTTGCAAAGGATGAGAGAAATTATAGGCCTAAGAACTTTCGACAAAGGTCTATTCAAACAACTTTTCTTATCTAAACTTCCCCAACAGGTGCAAGCGGTTCTGGTCTCGTTTCAGAACAACGTCTTAGACGAACTGGCTGCATCTGCCGATCGTATCTTAGAAATTACGAAATCTACTACCGAGGTATTTTCAGTCAAAGAAAAGCCTCAAACGACTCAGAATGACATAACGGAGTTATGTCATACACTCACGCGTTATCTTAATCTTCGTAACGACCGTAATCGCTCGCACACCCCACGTAGAAGCATTTCACTCAAGTGATCTGTCTCTAGACCACGTGAGACAGATAACCCCGACTGGTGCTGGTATCACAACCAACATGGAAAGTCTTCCAGAAATTGCAGAAAGCCCTGCAATTTTCCCAACTCCAAACCGACCGACTCGAAAAACAACTCGGGAAACTTCCAAGCCGGCACGCGTTAACGGCAACCGTAGCCGGCGAACATAGCCGTCTGTTATACGTCACAGATGTGACAACGAGAGTTCGCTACCTCGTCGACACTGGCGCAGAAGTAAGCGTTCTCCCAGCGAATCCCAACGACCAGCTCAACGAATCGGCTCTAAACTTACAGGTGGCAAACGGAAAACCTATCGCTACGTATGGCAAAAGGTACGTTTACCTTAAAGTGGGTTTACGCAAACCCATTCACTGGATCTTCGTTGTTGCAGATGTTTCTATGCCAATCATTGGTATGGACCTTCTACAACACCATAATCTATTCATCGATACTCGCAAACGGAGGCTAGTAGACGGAAACACTAATTTGTCCGTTTGTGTAACTTCTTTTTCTGGTTGCAGATTATCCCCAGTCACAATTAAATATACGATAGACCCATTTTATCAACCGCTACTCGATAAGTATCCTGGGATTCAGCAAACGCAACTGAAACTAACGTGTGTAACCAGCAACGTTACACATCGCATCACGACTACAGGACCACCTGTATTATCTAAAGCACGACGACTAGCTCCTGAAAAGCTAAGGTTAGCGAAAAACGAGTTCGATCACATGATAGACCTAGGAGTCATACGACCGTCAAGTAGCCCATATGCATCTCCGTTGCACATGGTCCCTAACAAGGACAGCAACGATTGGCGTCCAACTGGTGACTATCGGCGATTGAATGCAAAAACCATTCCCGATCGTTACCCGTTGCCTCACATTCACGATTTAACAGCTACCTTGAAAGGTACAACTGTCTTTTCGAAAATCGATTTGGTTAAAGCGTATAACCAAATCCCCATGGCCACCGACGACATACCGAAAACCGCCATCATTACTCTCTTCGGACTCTATGAATTTTTGCGAATACCTTTCGGTCTAAGAAACGCTGCTCAAACATTCCAAAGATTCATAGACGACGTTTTTCAAGGTCTCAACTTCGTACATGCGTATGTTGACGACTGCCTAATCGCAAGTCCGGACAGAGAAACACATCTCAAGCATCTGGATCTTGTTTTCGACCGACTACAAAAACATGGCATTACTGTAAATGTTCAGAAATGCCAAATCGGAGCTGACTCATCAGACTTCCTAGGACACACTATAGATGCTCAAGGCATTCGACCCCTTAGGACCAAAGTGGCGGCAATTCTGAATTACCCAGAACCGACCAAGATCAAGCAACTAAGAACGTTTAATGGCCTTGTAAGTTTCTATAGACGATTCGTATCTAAATGCGCTTTACTCATGAAACCTCTAACCCACCAACTTCGTGGAAACGCGAAATCCATTAATTTGGACGGCACCGCACGAAAAGCACTCCCCACACTTAAGGAACTTATCGCTAAAGCAACAATGCTCGCACATCAGGACACCCGAGCACCCATTAGCATCGCAGTAGACGCATCCGACTCAGCAATCGGAGGAGTCTTACAACAATGGGTTAACAACTCCTGGCAACCCTTGGCATTTTTCTCTAGAAGGTTGCTAGACACCGAATCCAGGTACAGCACATTCGGTAGGGAACTCCTAGCTATGTATTGTGCTGTACGGCATTTTCAACACTACATCGAAGGTCGTGAATTCACTCTTTTCACGGACCATAAACCGCTCACTTTCTCGTTAAGCTCTCCTTCTGACAAGTACTCTCCCCGTGAGTCTCGACAACTGGACTACATTTCGCAGTTTACTTCAGATATTCAACACATCTCTGGAGCAAACAATGTAGTTGCAGACGCTTTATCTCGTATAACTTCCTTGAACAGTTTCAAAGGAATCGACCTTCTTAAACTCACCCAGCTTCAAAAAGAAGACAGTGATCTTCAGTACGAGTTATCGTCTACAACACTCAAGCTTTGCATCAAACATATGGGAACAGGTAAGGAAACCTTACTGTGTGACACACCTACAGGTAGGGATCGCCCAATCGTGCCTAAACATTATCGACGCAATGTTTTCAACACATTGCACAAACTTTCTCATCCAGGTGTTCGTGCAACCATCAAGCTTATAGCAGAACGGTTTTGCTGGCCTAACATGAATAAAGACGTGAGGGAGTGGGCACGCTCCTGTGTAAGCTGCCAAAAATCTAAGGTCATCAGACACAATAAATATCCCTTAGGCTCATTTAAAACTCCCGATGCTCGTTTCGACCATGTTCATCTGGATTTGGTAGGACCTTTACCGGATTCAAATGGATACTCTTACCTCTTAACCTGCGTGGACCGTTTCACTCGATGGCCAGAAGCAGTACCTATCAAGGACATTACTGCCGAAACAGTGGCCCCCGCCTTCGTCGAACGGTGGGTAGCAAACTTCGGCTGCCCTTCAACAATCACTACAGATCGCGGACGTCAGTTTGAATCTGAAATTTTCCGTCGTCTGACCACACTTTTAAGAGTCACTCGATTCGGAACGACCGCCTACCACCCACAGGCAAACGGGTTGGTAGAAAGTTTTCGCTGACAACTAAAGGCTTCACTATCAGCTGCAAACGTTTTACAGTGGACCAACGCTCTTCCACTCGTCTAACTAGGTATTCGCAATGCAGTGAAAGCTGACATTGGATACATCGCGGTTCAACTCGTTTATGGAACGACACTTCGACTTCCAGGAGAATTCGTGGATCCTCCATACTCTTCAATGAGCATGGATCTAACCTCCCGCACGAACAGGCTTACAAACGCAATGCGTTCAGTTAAACCTGCTTCCACTCGACCACAATCAACCGGTGTCTTCGTTCAACCTGACTTACGATATAGTACACACGTTTTCGTTCGTCAAAACTCGCATCGACAACCTCTCGAATCAGCATACGAAGGACCTTTCAAAGTTTTTCAACGTGAATCTAATTACTATATAGTCGATAAGAACGGAACAAACGATAGCATCAGCATCAATCGCTTAAGACCAGCGTATTTCGAAGGAAATCCTATTCACGTCGATTTCTCTTCGGTACAGTCTCACAACACGACTTCTACGCCTATAATACCCCAACCGACAGGCAACACACACGATGATACTTCAATAGTATCAGAAAATAAACTTAAGACGAAGCGTTCTGGAAGAAGAGTAAGATTTCCAGAACATTTAAACGATTATTGCACGTAAGGCACTACTTGACATTTTATATTATCTTGACTTTTTTACCATATGTAATATTTTATAAAAAAAACAATTTTAATATGCTTATATATTTTTATTTCAAAAAAACAAAAAAAACATTTAAAAAAATCCTTTTTTTAACGATATTACGTGTATATGAGTTTATTTTCCATTTTTTTCGCCGGCATTGTGTTTTTACGCGCGTACGAATGTATTTCGACATGCACTTACATTTTCTTCTTTCTTTTCCAGGACGGCTGAAAAAGACGATAAAAAGAACGATGAGGTTTACGAGGAACCAAAATTTTCATTGTACATTATTTTAATACTATACTGTATTTCATGGTCCCTTATAGTAAGGAAAGACGACCAGACGCTGCTAAACTTAGCAAGCTATCAGAAGAGTGTTTAACAACGGCGAACTCGTTGGGTGTACACTTCTGGCTGGCCACGTCTTAGGGTCATCACTACCCCACTAGGGGGGGGGAGTGATCTGTAGCGGTAAATAAATCCCCAAAATAAATAGCTCTGTAGGTTTTCGACATTGGATGCTGACGACATGTTTCAATGGACTCACCTAGCTGAAGGCGCTCGGTCATGCATCCTCATCAAATCACGAGTGGGAGCGCCGTGCTCAACATCTACTGCAATCGCTAGCCAGACTAGATCAGATAATTCCGACATATTGGCAATCGTCAAATACAACTTCTGATCTCCTCGATTCTGTCTTTTGATTTCTCTCGGTGGGTACGAGTTTTATTAGGTGTTACTAGTAGAAGCGTTGTCAAACACTGAATACCTGTGACATCTGCAATGAAATCCCCAAAACTCCCCACTCTTTGATGAACTAAACATAAACAAACAACAATAGCTGGAGCATTCGCATTGCTTTGCTGTCTGAATATAACTAGATAATATGTAGTGGTATTGGTTTTCAATCACACGATCCTTGAAGCGGTACATATGATAACTAAGAAGATTCACATTCAAGATTTAGCACACTGAGGTGGCAAATGGTGGGTTCTGGAACACCTATCCTTGACATATAGGTAGGACCTAGCATATAATAATAATTTTACAGTGCTTCTGATCGTAAGGATAAAATATGTACCCTGAGAGGACACTAGAAAAAAGCTATCGAGAGTAAATTTGTTTGTGGATGACATCCTACCCAATTCACCAACAGGTACTGGGTTCGGGATGTGTGCAGTATGAAATGTGATCGGCCTTGCATTATTCCCACTGGTGACGACTATGATGAACGAGTGATTCCTAGGCATGTTTAGTCGGTCAATCAAATTAATAGAGGTTAGGCACAAAATTCGGACATCAAATGTGTTTCGGATACATAATGACGGACAGTCAATAGGTACGAATGAGAATACGAGAGGCATTTCAGCTTATTCAAACTGTTTCACTATGGTCGTCACAAAAATAGACAACACATCCCACTTAGTTAAGTAGAAGGGATAGATACAGTCGTACACGTACATTCATGAAAACGTCCGCAAACAACAGTGAATAAGTGGCAATAAAAAATAACTATGTTACAAATTGTGGATTGCAAAATACTTCAGAACGAAATGATATTACTGTGCAATAGCTGAAATTAACTAACTTAGTCAATATAAGGAGTCGTTCATAGTCCATGCAGGTATTATTTACAACATCCCCCAAGATAATAGATTACGTCTCTCCACCACCAAACAGCACCTAAGCGAATGTCACTTGTGCACACTCATTTGGAAGTCGGACAAAGGATGTGTTTAAACTTTGAGATCGGTGGGTCTTTAATCTGCGAAATTTATTTCCGGTTACATCCTGACGCTTGAATCTGCTGAGTGTTTTAAAAGTAGATTGAGATTTCATTTTTAAAAATATAACTGGAGTTACTCACTTGAAAGACCTGATGATCTCCCCTGGTAGATTAACATAAGAAGTCGCTTTTATTAGTAGGCAGTAGTAGGAAGTTCGCAACCTAGATGATAAGCTTGAAGTTCATGAGCAGCTGACTCGATGCTAAAGTTGCTCAGAGCACGACGGGTTTTCCATCAGCACTTCAATTTGTAAAGTAATCCATCTGATATATGTTGCAGACTTCACGTTCAACTTAAATATTCTCACTCTAGAGGTACCTGAAGTTGAAAAGGATCTAGGAGTGTTGGTATCCTAGGACTAAGAGTTTTACGCAGTGTGACAAAAATGACTTTCGGAAAATTCATGCATTGGTATCGTTGGGTAACATTTTGGCCAATTAAATAGTAGGACTTTTCACTTATTCTTTAATGATTTTATCCGACCCCATCATGAACAAAGAAACATTTTATTTTCTCTCTTACTCCGAAGGGATAGGAATAAACTGGAATGTATCCAAAGGAGACTAACAAAATCAGTTGGGGGGCTCAAATTCACACCTTATAAAAAGCGTCTAAATTGACTGAATCTTTGCTCATTGGATTACAGGTGTCTCCGGACTAATCTTCAGATGAAATACAGGATTCTGAGTACGCCTGAAAACCACCTAATATACATACTTAGACACAGTCCCAACACAGATCTTGAGTGTGACACAGCAGAGAGAACTGTTGGCACACCTTTTACTGTTTACATTTAGTCGAGTTCTCGAATCTGCTGACGGCCTAAGAGACTTTTCACGTGTCCTTCAAGAGAAAACGTGATATACAATTTAGGGCTCAGGACAGTGTTTCATCATAATGTACTGGTATTTCTCTTTTTATCTCTAAATATATTGAGGTTCCTACTTGGAGGCATCGGTGATCCACGTTGAACGAAATCTACTTTTATTCTGTCCAGAAACGTCTAAACCATTTGAAAGGTTTTTTAGAGCAAATAGTCAAATGGACGTGAAATAAAATCAAACCAGACTGTTTAAATTGGTATTTGAATCTCACAATGAAAGAAACGTAATTCTACAGAATGAACGTAAACTAAAGAGGTCAGGAGTTTTTGTCTTGAAACGTCTGCCGTTCGCGGATCGTATAAAAAGACGAGAAGCTGAAAAATCTCAAATTAAGGTTAGACGCTGGCGAGATGGACCTTAAATTGTAAGTATTTGGGTGGTGAGGCCTCAACAGAGGATAATACCTGAGTCAGTTTGGGTACTTAAGACAGCCATTTAAATTGTATTCGGGTCTGCTTCACATATGCATAAAGCGTTTTCAATAAACAAACGGAGCTAGGTGTGCAAATAGACTGCACCAAGCCGGATGTAGTCGAAGTCACAGAAACGTATCTGACATAGTCCATGAACAGTAGGAGACTTGATTTTAAATGCTCGACATTGGTAAGAGCCGACAGAATCCAAAATTGTAAAGGAGGAGTAGCTCTGTTAATCAGAAATACTATCTTATTTACTGTTAATAATAATATATTTCTGCATGTGCAGGTACACACCGTTTTTACAGGCATGATCTATAAATTACAACATTCGTTGGTTCGCAAAATGCTTCCCAACTTATTAAGTTTATAGTTGTTATAAAGTAAAATCGTAGAGCGGTTGCTGTAAACTATGACCTTGAGAGGACGCGTACGTCAAGTTTGCTCCAAACGTCAGAAGTTTCATAGCTGTGCTCTCAGAGCAAGATTCTGAAAACGAAAAAAAGAGAAACAGAAGAGCAGCAAGGCACTTGGATATGAACGCCAAACGTTGCTTAACATTCTGTAGTAGTACGGACAGAGGTAGAATAAATTAGAATAAATTCATATTATGTCTTGTTAGAGTGAAGTGAAGTCAGAGGCTCCATATTAGAGAATGTACTAATAAAGAACAATGAGTTGTGATGTTGAACAAGTTGGAGTAAGCTCACATGAAGGAAAGGAAGTCAAGGTTGGTACAAGGGAAGCGGTTTATTAGAAGGGTGTGTATATAGAGGGTGTCGTGTTAAGAATACTAGTGACTATATCTTTTATTGTCTTTTTTCTTTTTTTGTCCATCCGATGTCGGCCACGCAATCCTAGTGTAAAAGTCCGAGTTAGCATGTTATAGGTTGTCTTAGTAGAATAGCTAATCCAGCATAATATTGGAAACATGAGTCTGAGTGGTGAGCGTAGGAAGACAATCTATATCTCAGATTGACTGTCTTATTCTCAATTATAAAGAGCCTGGTACATACAAAGTGCTCTGCCCCCACAAACACGGGTGGATTGAAGTTATCGCCCTCACCACCAATGCTTGATGGTCAGTAACTCCCCCCTCCCCCCCTTTTGTGATGTTAGGCTCATTTAGGCTTATTTTTTGTATATACGTCATACCTCACACAATCCTCTGTTTCACAACCTGTTGGAAAGCACTATTTCTATAAGTACCATTTTACAAGCTTATCAGGCAGTTACAAGCTATGGACTGCGGGTAAAGCATCGATGCAGTGCCTCTGTTGACTATAGTATAATGTATAGTTTGCCAATCAGAGTGTAAGCGTTAAGAAGGGTAGTTGTTTATTTAAGCAGGCGGAAAAAGTATAGAAGTATGAGTTGTGGATAAGGGAACGAGTGGAGAAATAATATTAATTGCTAATCAACATAGTGTACAGAAGAGTAAAATGTTAATACAGGATAAACAGGAAGGAACTCACAGTAACTTGGTGCTGATGTTATTTTCTGTTGTCTTAATCAGTTGATTGGTAACAGGTTCCATAGATGCAAGACCACTGGTAGTAGGCAGCCGATTGTGCGGTCCTCTTGACTTTTTAGGGTGGTAAAGAGTGTCCCTTATCGACCGAGTTTAGTTTAACAGTAATGATAGGTCCAGTGAGTTACCTGTCTACTTCAAGTGAAGAAATAGGGTGGAAAAAGTAATTAATACATATCTAATGGAAAGGACACGAGAGGTAGTTAGATGCCGTTTCAAATGCAGAGAAAAAGAGCTGCTAACTGGTCTAGCACGGTCTAAACTGTGAGGTGGATGAGGTCTTGTTAGACTGTTTAAAACACTTGGTCATCAAATGGTCGGTGCTTAGTCATAAGGGAATTCAGTGCAACTACAATAGACTGGAAAATGTGATGACCGAATTGTCAGAATGTTCCTTCGATCAGAAACTAGTTAACATGGTTATCACATATGCCCTAGCGCAACATGTGAACGATGTAACTAGGTACGATCCGGACTCTGCATCATCTTCACTAGATCAAATATTGACTCATTATGAAGATGACGTTACAAATCTCTATTATATGACACCCCTAGGCGAAAGCGACTATGCCGTTATATACTCGGCATCCTCAGCATATTGAATTATGGAATCCGAATAGCCTATTGAAGCGGGCTGAGAAGTATTCCGAAATTTGTACATGAAAGTCACCGCATCTTACATACCTTGTACTACACCAAGCGACCCAATAAATCCCCCACGGTGTTTCAGCAAAATGGTTCTCATTCATCTCCGTAAGAGAGGAATGTGGGAGAGATTAAGATTACTAGGAGCTGACGAGGCATAGTCTCAATTTCGAAAAGAATGAAATACTTGTGCCCGAGCCCTCCGCAAGTCTAAAAGGTTGTGCGAAGAACTTGTTGCGGAATATATAGAGTACTTTAAACGCTTATACTCGTACATAAACCAGGGAACTAAGAGAAGAGGAAGCATAAGAGTATTGTGAGGAGGCAATAGTACTGCATCATTAGTGGGCAACTATGGTGAAGCTTAGGCACTCTCAAATAACATTTATAATGTACGCACCTTTAAAATGCCCATTTTTTAAGTTAAAACAAACATCCCCACACACTGAACACAATGTTCACTAAAGAACTCTATGTCTTTGGTATGTTAAGTGAGCTCGATATGAGAAAATTCATCTGACCCGGTGAATTGCATTCTATTACCAAAAGAATAAGTAAGTTTCATCGCAAATCCTTCGAGCATTTGTTTTAATCTATCTGAAAACCGTGATCGATTAACCGAATGACTAGAAGCAAGTCTTTTCTTCAAAGCAGGTACAAAACATTAACCTAATAACTGTCAATCTGTAGGCCTAACCAGTGCGGTTATTAGAACTTTAGAAAAGATTATTCGGAAGGATCCGTTTAAATATCTTGAAGAAAACCGGATTATTTCTGAAATGCATCATAACTTTGAAACAGATTATTCTTATCTTACAAACTAATTAGCAGCCCGTAAAAGTTGTTGCATCTTTAAGGACCAAAGTTACTTATTGATGCAGCCTACATTAACTTCAGCAAACCTTTTAACAAAATTTCCCACAACTGGCTCAAATATAAGATAAATAACATCGGGGTTTGAGGCAGTTTATTAATGAGAATAAACGACTGTAGTAGTATTTTTCCTCAAAACTGAATATGAGATAACTGGGAAAGTAGATATTCAACATTTAACATGGAGTAAAGGCCAGAAACGGTGAAGGCGGGAGGAATGAACTCAATTCAATCGGATGACATGACTCAGTCTTGCAGGCGTAGCCATTCTCGTGTAACTTGTCTTTTCGATTCATATTAAGTATATTATCCTATCTCCAGTCTAAATGTGTTCTCCATCATATATTGATGATTACTACGGTAGGATGAGTCAGTATATACAATGATGTGACTTCTACATAAGACCTTATACATTAGGTAGTCATATAATGACAAATCTGCAAATTTAGGATTAGGTCTATTATTAGAGCAGTACTAATGTTGAAGCAGAGCATAATCCAACGGGACGTCTTAGTTAAGAGTCATCAAAGAGTGTGGATTAGCTCAAGATTGTCTAACTAGGATACCATGCTTAGCGAACCACCTCAGAGTACAGTTTTGGGGCGTGTTGTTCCTCCTGTATAAATGATCTCTGCAGTCTCCTAGCATCATCGGTCTTGTTGTATGCTAACGATGTCAGGATATAGAAGGCGATAAAAATTAAACGTGATAGTTTAGAACTTCAAAATGACCTGCAGAAATTATCTGATTGTTCTAAAATTTGGCAGTTGCCAACGAATGTTTTCAAGTGAGTTTTTGCATATCGGTCACCAAGGTACAAGTACATACACAGTGAATGACAGTGAGCTACCCGCTGTCCAGACACATGGTGACTTGATATTTATTATTACCGAAGACTTAAAAACTGCTCCATACTGCTAGGTGATAGTCGTCAAATGTTTTAGAGCTCTATTGTCAATATGTAGAACCTTTAGTCATGTTATTGCTAAAACCTTTTTGACTTTGTATGCAGTATTCGTTCTTCTTAAACTTGAGTATCGTATTCAAGAGGCTAGCCTCTGGCTAAAAAAGACTATGAGCTGCTGAAAAATATTCAAAGGACCGTAACTGCGCTCATTTCCGGGATAGAAAAGTCCCTGTATAACGCTTAACTGGTTAAACTAAACGTATTTTCTTTGTCATAGAAAAACCAGAAGCGGTTTGATCAAAGTTTTTAAACTACTTGATGATAATTTTGCACCTGATGTGTACTCATTTTTTTGTTTTCTGAAACAAAGTTTACGAGGACACACGTGATGACTGGAAGTATTAAAATTGCTATACGAACCAGGGACCCTCGAAATAGAGTAATCTAGAAAGACAAAACTAGGTAAGCACACAGAAACGTATTGTGACTGGAATTCGAAATCGAGCAGACATCAAGTACAAGGGAAACATCACGTCATGCAAACACCACATCCGCCACAGCATAAATGAGAATTCAAATTTCTTCAATAAAGTGTACCTCTTTCCCCTAGGTCCATCATGTGCCTGTCCGATTGTGTGTTATGATACAGACTCGCTCTGATCTAGAATATGCTCATAGTGAACAAAATGCCAATATTCGGTTTGAAAGTAAAACTAACGAACTAAAATTTATTCTATTAGACCAAACTACGCTCTTCTGTATAGCGTACAAGGCGTTTCTGAGTTACTCGTATTAAATTATATCAACAAACAAAATCTGTGCTCAGTTTAAACTGTTCTAATTCAAGAAAGAAAACAAGTTACATCAAAAATATAAAATATCTCAAACGGTACAGCCTGTGCTATACAGCCAAGTGTTTCTCCAATACAAGGCAGAGGGCTAAACAACAAAAGAAATAGTTAATGCAAAATAGTTCAATACCAAAGAATCAGTAAAAATATTCCCAACAAAACGAGATCAGGTATTTATCTGAAGAGATTCCAGCAATCCTCTCAAGCAGATAGTCAAAAATTGAACCATGCTGTGGCCCTGAGCTTAGTTAAATAAGACCTTATTGTCAATGGTCCAGTAACATGCCATGAAGAAAATTAAGTAACATAAAGTAAGTCTTTAACGAAAGTCACAAAATAAAAGCCCAGACGAGGAAGACTGAAGAACGTAAAGTGCAGTTTAAAGATATCCGAATAAAGGTTAAAATACACAACAGGGAGAATAAACGAATGAATAACTCTGTGGAGGCATTTTCAGAATCTTGTTTCGCTACAATAATCGTTAGTATTAGAATTAGCAACTGAAATCAAAACGGATTCACCTAGGTCCTGGAAAAGTACATGATCAACATGTCGGTTGTGTAATGCAATAACTAGTATCTAGAATTTGAACCACAGACTTTACATTACTATCATCACCAATGAAAAAACGCTGGATTCTTATGTCGCAATGTCATGACCTATTTGACGTTCCCAATTCGTATTATCTTCTCATATCTCACACTTCGCTTATTATCTGTGCTTATTTGAGGCCGATGGTAGATGACACTCACACCTTTCATAATAAGAACAGTTTCACCACGCGGACGAAGCAAACAGTATTTACAAATTCAAGGAAGCCAATTTTTGCTTACGAATAATCAGTAAGTAGGTAAAGCTGCTGTTTCTCTAACGCTTGTCTTTGGTTGTATTCTTTAGATGGATAATATGGATCGGAATACAACAGCGTGGAGACGTGACAGGACCTGCTAACTACAGGAGGTTTTTTGTGGTAATATTTTTAACTCAGCTATATATCCAACTTATAAACTGATTTTCCTGTATCCAATGCTGCTCTTTCTGTACCAATAGTAATGACGCATCAATAAACTTTTGCCCAGCTTTTATTTTTGCCTTTTTAATTTCATGGGTAGATAAACCGATAATCTTGACGGGTAGCTGTTTGTGAAAATCAAAGACAACAACGACTTGCGCGCGTTTTTGAAGGTTACAACTTTTTTCACGTGGTATTATTTTACTTTCCTATCGGTTTTTCTTTCTAATTTAACATTTATTAGCGATGAATAATTCGTCACTAATAGGGTTCTATCAACTTGACACCTCATTCTGGAACTCAACGTCATACATTAATTTTGCTAGTTTCCACGCTGTCCATCTCTTTTCACTAATTAACGTAAGTATATATTTGCTCTTAACTAATACTGGATTTGATCCTAATGTAGAACTTTACACGTCTATTAAGTTAAATTATAATTGTCGCTGTTCACTTAATTAAACTTTATATTTACATTATTTCCAATAATGTTCAGGCCATCTGAAAAACATATAATCTCTCCTGATGCCTATAGCACCTGCGAATGATCTAAATCAGTCACTAAAGCGAATAATGTGAAACCTTATAAACAGACTGGTCAGTCTGCATCCTACTTTGATCTTCCTTCAGCCACACTAAACGTGCACCGTTTACTTGGGCATGACATCACTACCTTGTATCTCGCTTGTAGATATAAATAAAAGCAGTCACATACCGTTAAAGTCAACATCATTTGTCAGTCCAAACAAAGGCATCACATGTTGTGAACAGTATTTAGACAGTGCGGCTGACCCCAAACACCCAACAGTTTTACGATCCGCCATCCTGATTAGCTGCCCATGGAGTAAATGTAAGCCAGCCTACAATAGCCAGCCCGATGAAGTAGATCTTGAGTACTCATCCAGACATATGCTCCATCCCGCAACTAAGTATGCACAAGGTGGCCACCCGGTAGACTCTTGAAACAGGTCTGTATGTAACCATGTCGGCGTTATAAGCTTTGTTATAAATTCCAGTGGTCTCGCCACTGGTAGATCTAAAAGCAGCCAAACAGAATTTAGCCTCACCCAAACTATCCAAGACTTATTACCGTACAAATATTTAATCAATGTTCCAGAAAATACCGATCTTGAAATTGTAAAAAATACTGAAAAAGTAATTGACCATATATCATCCGAAGTGTCAAAAAGACTTCAGTGTATGCAGAACGTCATTGTGTATAATTTACCTGATAGTGCGAACGTAAAGATTGCTAAAAATACCCTACTACAAGAATGTGGGTTGTCGCAATCTTGGTGTGTAAGAAGATTACGTAAAGCACACACTAAAGCCTCCTGTCCCATTCTATTTCACTTTGGTAGTACCACTGAAGCTAATCACGTTCTCAATAGTCAGTCATTACTGAGGCGTATTCCAACATTTAAAAAGATTAGAATCTTCCATGATAGGGCTGCTATCCAGCGTCAAACCTTCATTGGAACACAAACTAATCAACCCAGCCTACGTAGCCGCGGCTTCTACAGCGTTTGTCACTGCACAAATCCTAAAACACCATACACTACCCCTCCCAAAAACGGAGGCACGTCGGATGCTTCCATTAGTCCTAAGAATAAGGCAGCACATAAAGCAGCTGCAACCACTCATCCTCAGCCCCAACACTCAGCTACCCCAAAATGCCAATCCACTTATGCCTCAATAGTGCCCCAGTATTGCCCTAGCAGCCCCGATAAAAAGCCTAAAAATGATCGCCCAGGAATTGCGCTAAACTACAGACGCTCAGACACCGCTGTACGAAATAATACTAGGCTCTCTGTAAAAACCCACCGGTACTACAGCATGCCTTACCCAAAACATGCAACTTTTCATAGCAATAGAATGCCCTACAGTAAACACAGTGAACTGGAAGTACCCACTCATCCTAACGTGAAATGACACTCGACAAGAACCACACCTACACATGTTACCCGTAAGTCATATAGTGGGAACCTTGCAAGCTTCATGAACCAGCACACAACTACACACAACAGTAACGCTTCTCTTGGCAAAAATATCAGACAATCCTTCATTCCTTACCAGAAACATACAACCTCCCCAACTACTCGTAATAGACCAAAATTGTTCACCGCACACAAGGAGGCCATAACGTTGGCCTACTTGGGAAACCAACTGCTGATTCGAGATACTATCTAAGTCAAGCCACCCTATACAACTCTTTGACCCCCTCTAATTCGACATGTACACCATCTCATCCTTTTTTATTTCTCCCCCACTCAACAGTGCTGCTATGGGGTCTCCAAATGTTGAGGGCGACAATCCTACTATCCTGAGGCCATCTATATACTCCGACCTAATGAGGAGAGGCACACTTTTCTCAACGTCGGTAACTGTCTCTAGTCTTAAAAACTCCTTGACGGAATCTCCTGACCACTCCCCGAACACACTACCTAACCATTCAACTCTACCTTTCACTCTTAAACATATTTCTTTCACCAAACTAACCTCCAACTACCTTTCTCGCATTAACCCTATTAGTAATAGACTAAACGCTCATCAATATGAAGTCAACACTCTCAATTCTTCCTTTTCACATGGCAAAACAGACAATCCACTTGATTTACATCATACCCTTTTATCAGAAAGACACCCACCGTACCTGACACTTATGTTAATCAACTCTCGATCTGTACGAAGTAAGGTGACTCACCTACACACCCTATTACTTTTAAACAACCCCTCACTTGTTTCGATAACAGAAAGCTCGCTGTCCTCCGATACCACAGATACATATATACGAATAGACACCTATGAGCTCTTCCGCTGTGATCGAGTCATCAAGAAGGATGGTGGTTGCCTTGTTTATGTATCAAAAAAATTGAGAGCGGAAATCTATAGCAACCACGTCTTCAGCAGACTTCCTAATTCGATTTGGCTTACTGTGCACGCTGATGAATATAAAATACTAGTCGGATGCATATATCGAGCTCCTAACACTTCTAGTTCGACTGAAACTATTATAAGCAAGTCATTTGCTCAGGCTGTCTCGCTTGACTTCACTTACTAAATTGTATTTAGTGATTTCGACTTTCCCACCATCAACTGGACTACACATCCTGGCCCATTGTGCTTTGAAAGCATACTTAGGTCCTTAGACATACACGGTTGGCAACAACATGTACACCTGCCTACACGAAATCACAACATTCTTGACTTGATATTCTGTCATAATGTCACAATAACATCAATGGTGGTTGGCGAAAAGTTTCACAACAGCGATCATAAAATAGTCCTCTGCACCCTTCCGATTCTTGCCATATGCAACAAATTAAAGACATTAAATACGCGATTCCAATACAGAGACTATGCAAACGCTGACTGGGAAAACTTTCGATTTCTAATAAAGCACTCTGACTGGAGCTTTTTCTTTACCAGTGATAACCTCTTAGAAACAATAGAAACATTCAATACCGCCACCAAATCTGCACTAGACACTACCATGCCCTCTAAAATTGCTTTTAAAACAATTACTCCCTATATAAACCAAAAGACTAGGTCTAAACTGCGAAAACTGAAAAGGACGTGCTATATATCAAAAGACTTCAGTGCCCTGCACCAGATATACTCTGTACTTGACGGAGTACAAAGTCAACACAACAAGCATAAACAGGCAGAGCAACGTACTGCTCTCACTGCTGCATCTAAAGCCAAAGCCTTATGTCGTCTCCTCGCAAAACGTATAAGAAAGAACGCAGACCACAAAATTCACTCCTTACTGCTCGATGGAGTGACGTATAACGAACAAACCGTCATATGTGAACTATTAAGTGAATAGTTTTCGTACAATGGGAATACACCTCATGCCTAAGATATCAACATGAAGTGCATCAGCAAAAATTATTTTAGTACCATAAACTTCGAGATTAGGAGTGAAGATGGCACAGGTATTCAGTGTTTGACAACGCTTCTACTAGTAACACCTAATAAAACTCGTACCCACCGAGAGAAATCAAAAGACAGAATCGAGGAGATCAGAAGTTGTATTTGACGATTGCCAATATGTCGGAATTATCTGATCTAGTCTGGCTAGCGATTGCAGTAGATGTTGAGCACGGCGCTCCCACTCGTGATTTGATGAGGATGCATGACCGAGCGCCTTCAGCTAGGTGAGTCCATTGAAACATGTCGTCAGCATCCAATGTCGAAAACCTACAGAGCTATTTATTTTGGGGATTTATTTACCGCCACAGGAGTATATGTCAGACAATGTGCGCGTGCTACGGATTGGACGTTACTTTCAGGCCGAGGTTTTTAGTTTTATTTTTCTAGGATTCTCGCAGAGCTGGATGAATTATTTTTTCTTGGAATTATGGAAGTTCACTCTATTCTTAACTATTAACATATAAACTGTGAATTTCATGCCATATGATAAGTTCTGAGTTTAACTTACGGTATTTATGAGCATATTCATACAATAATTCATAATCATATAATTACATATATTCATTCTGACTATACGATCAAACTATACTTTGTCACTTTGAAACCATATATAATCATATTTGGCGAAGATTTGCATTCCATATCTGTATTCTATTTCTTAAGGAATATATGGTTATATCGTATTTGAATGCCTTAATCCACGTACTTTATGTATCTACAGGATCTATTCAAACCTCTACCTAATATCAAGAAATATATATAACCGTGTATGTTAAAGGACTGTATTCACTTAATTATGAACTATCATTTAAATCCTATTTGGATACTATAAATTATTTCATTTTCAAAATTACCTGTCCAATTCGGTGAGTCTGTCATAGTTTTTTTGGCAGTTTTTTTCCAAAAAGCTGTTTCATTTATTTGTTCAAGAAGCAACATAATAATCTTAGACGGTAATAATCTCCTAAACTACTTGTCTCTGCACCTCCCAATTTCTACTAATACGGACTTTCAGTTTATATATGTATCACGTACTGTACTTTTTGGATTGTTTGATACTAATTAAAGACATTTCTAAATTACTTTACTATATAAGGCTATCTTTCGTGTCATATATATGTCGAAATTTATACAACTTGCTCCTTTATATTCTATTTTACCTCCACACAGATACTGACATAAATACTTCATCTCCACCACTATCTTCCTGCCATTGTCATCTTTTGTTTTTAACACCACTAATCCTCACGATACATTCACTCTTAGTTAAAACATAGATTTTGATTTTTAGATTAACTTGAGCCCTCGGAACTGATTTTTTCACCCCTTTCTATTTCCAACATTCTGTTCAAACCACTTGCTATACGTCACTTTATTATCATGCCACAAAAGAAAATGAAGAGCCCTGCTCCTAGGCGTTCAGCCAAACGTAGGAAAACGACACAATTTAACACCACTACTGACACGATTTCCAACAGTTTCAACGAGACGAGCCACTCCGTTCATCCGGAAGCAGACAAGCTTTTACCAGTTGTCTCCATTCCAGACATGTTGAAAACTCTGATGGTAAACAGTGATGATAATCGCAACTGCAACCATATGGATGCTATAGAAAAGTTGCAAGTAGACATGAACATTCTCAATCCGCTTAAATATCCCCAACCTCACAGAGACTCCAGATCAAATGAATGACATAAATATTTTCCTAGATCGTGTTGCATCAGAGGTATTTGAAAGAATAAGACGATCTAGCAATGCAATTGTGTTTAATATACCGGATGCACATGCCCTTAAAAATATCAAATCTAGTCTGCTTAGAGCCAGCAATATGACACACGTACCATGTGTATGCACAAGATTAAAAAGAAGTCATCCTGGTATGCACTCACTGATCTTGTTCAAATTCAACTCATCTGTAGACGCCAGTGAATTTTTAAATTCCTCCAATTCATTGAGATAAAAACAGATTTTCAAGGATATTAAGACTCTTCCGGATAAAACACCATGCCAGCGAAAAGCAGGAGGAAATAACTACAGACCATCAGCGTCAAACTCTCAAACGCATCATAATCCTAATGGTTGTAAAGTTAAGTCCGATTCTAAGAGGATATCTAGCTTAACAACTTTGCCGCCACCGAAAAACTATTCTGAATCTCATAAAGTTCAAAACACAGAAGAAAGTAATCCCGATGTAGGTGGTGTCCATCCTCTTAAAAATGTTGACTTAGATTCAACCCGAAGTAGTTGTGCTGATGAAGAATGGGATAACACAATCCAAACCACTGTTAGTGCAACACCCAGTTACGGTAACTGTGCAACGAACAACAGGAAAACTAATCATAACATTCATATAACTGACCACGCACTTAACGTTGATATATTCGAACCTCGCAAACCATCGCAAGTATGTTTAACAGTACACAATCCTCTCCAACTTATGAAGAAGCCGAAATCAACCACAAACCTTGGAAATAAACGTCTTAAACACGTTACCCATACGTCAGGTATAAATAGTTATCCGATTTGTAATTGGCCACTTGGTCACAACCATAGACTTGATAGCCTTCTTGGTCCGGCTCCCAATATGTACAGTATGCCCTTATCAGATGTTATATCCAATAGCAATGAGAAAACATTTTTGTAATTCCGCCGGCTTTCCTGCCGGCAACGGTAAACCTATTTCACATGATGACAAAGTGGTTGAATCTATTTCCCCTTGCAACACGACTCTTACCTTAGCTAATCCTATGAGTATTCATGGAACTGCCAATTGCGATTTGTACTCTAACCTGCTTCACTATGATGACTCTGAGTTTCTTATTCTTTCGTTCAATGCCCGCTCTCTGTCTAATAAAATTATTCATCTTAAAACTCTTTTATTCCTTGTAAATCCAACCATTGTACTTATTACGGAAACGTGGTGTAATTCATCTATATCCGATCATTCCTTGAATGTAGATAACTACGTTTTCTTTAGAACCGATAGATGTCATGGAATAGGAGGCGGTACAATTATCTATGTCCGTTCACACATTCAAGCGTGCAAATTTGAGGATAAATCCCTTGATGCTATAGACGACTCCACTTGGTTTACTGTAAACTGTGGATCCCAAAATCATTTACTGGTGGGATGCATATATAGACCACCTCATGCGGATACTAAGTTTGACAGATTACTAACAAACATCTTTTCCATTGCTTCGCACCAACCGCATACTTTTAAAATCATCGGAGGTGATTTTAATCCGCCAAAAATTACATGGGGCTTGACTCCGGTACCAGGTCGATATAACAAGCTAGTTGAAACATTAGAAATTTGTGGATGGGTTCAACAGGTCCGAAAACCAACCAGGGGGAATAATACACTTGATTTAATGTTCACAATCAACATAGATTCTATCTCAGTGCATACCAGTCACGAGTTTTTTATGAGTGACCATAGAATTGTATTAAGTATTATTCACTCTTTAAACGCCATACAATTGAACTCTAAAGCTCCAATGACGTACCAGAGCAGACATTTTGATCAACAAACATGGAAACGGACTGAAACTCTTGTAGGGCCAGTGAAATGTCACTGAGCCCTAGCCAAATCATCCGACAGTTGGATCACTGAATGTCGAACAGATCATCGCTCCCTGCCAAGGTCATGTACAAGCAACGCGCATTAGTTAATCATACGCCATGGACTGGCCCATGCGGCAGTGGTCTTACTTTCGCTTGTATCTACTTTAACTAATATATTTCTGTAATAACGTCCTTTGTGTTGTACAGTCTTCAAAGCATCTATAGTACCTTGTTACGTCAATGGGGGTAGTCCACGTAAGGTGTTGACCACGAGGTGTGACTTCGACGTTAGTTGGTTCGTCACACCATTCACGTCTAACTCGAGTCGGCCTCCAATCATTTCGACATAGATCATCTACGTTGGTGATTTACACTGGTGAGCAAGACTTCGAATAACGCAACCTATCACTATAATCTTTATTATTGTATTCTATACTTATTCTTTTTCATTTTTATCATCGCCTATGTTAATCTGTTACTGTGAACTTTCGTTGCTTCATGTCAATGTTGATTAGCATTTAAACCTAGATAATTCGTTCAATCGACAGAACTAACCAATCAACTACGATTATAATCGGCTATCGTGGTTCTTTAACAAGCATTAGGAGCATGTAAATGCTCCTGTGTAATATGTCTGTTAAAATATCAACCACTCGTGAGTATAGCCACAAGGCAACACGAACGCATATCTCTTTGTACCTTATCCACTGGTATAAATAAGACAAGATTAACTATCGACTATAAATTCATCTTTCTGCTTAACCACTATCCACTAGAATGTTCTGCTTTTTTACCACTGCCTGCCTAATTTCCAATTGCTGAGTTCCATGGCCAAACAGAGGATACGAATGCTAGAAATTCACGGTGAGTTTGAACTATAAATTTCCTGCGATCTTAGATCTCGTTTAGACTGTTCGTCAGTCTACAACGCTGTGTTAATCGAAAAATTTAATCAACAGTACCTCGTACATAATCCAGATTCAAACTACTGCCTACTTCATTACTTAAAGGCAAGAGTAACCCAGGCGAGTTTCATAATTTCATTAGATTATTTCGTACTATATTTATGATGCGTGATAACATTTCGTAGTTGCTTTCACGTAAACTAGTCATATATTCTGTCACTGCCGTCAAGTTTTAGTCGAAATCATGTACATTTATGATTCGTTAGTCGACATACTGTGGTAAAACATATTGCATGTACACGAGCACGCTTAGTCCATGTCCCAAGTACACATGTTGTCGTACTTAATATGTCACTTAACGCTAGGTAATAAGCTCTTTGTGTCAGCCTTTTACGAAATGGCCACGTTACCTGGACCCTCTAAACCTTAGTTACATTGGTGGTCACCATTTTAATTAATGTTTATTATACCCCTTGTATTTGCTATTAATTCACACGGTAAATCATGGCTCGATTTCCTTATTACACGACAGTCATTTTAATTCTATTTTCGGTTTATTTACATGCGATACGGGTTTGGAAAATATCTAAACGTCCTCGAAAATTCTCCACGAACCCAACCATAGTTTTCGTATATGTTTTTATTCACACATCCAACTGTTACGCTAATCATACCTAAGCGAACGTTCAGTGCAACTGTCAGTATACGTAAGAACGATGTTATTTAGACTTGACATTGTAACACATCTGAACTATTGTAGTTGTTCTACTTCGATGTCGTACTTCATTTTATGAAGTATTGTTTCCTCGTGGCTGTTATCTCACCGATGATTTCGGTACATCAATCGGTTGTTCAACTACTCGACGATTTACAACCTGTCCAGTTCAATTGGTGGTCTGACGACATTATCATTCGCGCGAATCATCAGTTTATGCAGTCGAGCGAATCTCCTACAAACTGAAAACGATATTGTCGCCTCTATCCCAACACTGACAGCGTTTTTAAGGGTATCATTGACATGAGTCCAGAGTGACACTTTTGTTTTCTTATGTTCTTTTCGATATTTTTCTGTTTACTAACCGAACAAACACGCAGCACTCACCGTTTATCATCTTTTAGAGACTTCATCGTGCCACCTTTGCTGTCGATTTGTAGCCTTCAACCCTTACTAACTGTAGCAGCAGTCATCGACTTTTCAAACTGTGACTACAAGTTGGCCAATAGATTCGCACAATGAAATCACGACCACTCTTCACGGTTATACTTCTGTACTTACGGTTAGTCTGTTAGATATAGATATAACTAGAATTTGACACTAATTAATAGCTGTCAACGACACTGTCCGACTTACAACTTTAAACTAATGACAGTACAAACAAAGACATCGATTGATAATACACTTATCCTACTATCGCTATAGCATCATTACTCTTGCGACAGACTTAACGTTTGTCATCGGAGGAACTGAATTACTTGTCAAGGCTATATATTTCAGCGCGACTTGATAGAACAATAAAACGTTTTGTTCTTTTCATTATTTCTATGGTTAATCGCTTTACGTTTAACCAACGTCCTAATAACATATTATGACTCGCTGTTTCGCGACCAGTTTCTGCCGCCTCCTTTCCATTTCTTTTACAGATAAGCAATACCTGGAGGATTTATAATATTCGTCTAGCACTCTCCGGCGCGCGACTGCTCCCAACATGTTTGGTACCGATTCAAACGGCCGCTGAATCTGGTGGGGGAGTATTGTAGGGCCAGTGAAATGTCACTGAGCCCTAGCCAAATCATCCGACAGTTGGATCACTGAATGTCGAACAGATCATCGCTCCCTGCCAAGGTCATGTACAAGCAACGCGCATTAGTTAATCATACGCCATGGACTGGCCCATGCGGCAGTGGTCTTACTTTCGCTTGTATCTACTTTAACTAATATATTTCTGTAATAACGTCCTTTGTGTTGTACAGTCTTCAAAGCATCTATAGTACCTTGTTACGTCAATGGGGGTAGTCCACGTAAGGTGTTGACCACGAGGTGTGACTTCGACGTTAGTTGGTTCGTCACACCATTCACGTCTAACTCGAGTCGGCCTCCAATCATTTCGACATAGATCATCTACGTTGGTGATCAACACTCTCATTCAATGTTTACCATGGGAAACTTATTTTACCACAAATAATGTTGACATTGCGCTTTCCAATATATACCACAACCTGATATATTGTCTCGACTGCACTGCTCCAGTTATTGACCGTGTGGCTTATAATGCTAATAGGGGCCAAAATACTTTTAAAAGAAAGCTGAGGAAATTAAAATACCGCTACTATGAGCAGAATGATGTGTAAGCACTTCAGAATATACTTAAATTAATCGACAGAAATGCTTCATCTAAACGTAAGTATTTCATGAATATAGAAAATAAAGCTCTACGTAGTAAAAGCCTAGAATTATCAATACTTCGACTTTTAAAATCACGTGTAAAGTCAAATTCCTTTGGCACGACTAAATTCTTCATAGTTAACGGAAGCATTGTTAACGACCCGAATACTATATGCGAACAATTCAGCAAGCACTTCTCGCAGTGCTATAAAACTGGGACTGAAAACTCCACCATTACATTTCCAATGCTGACATCCAGACATCTGTCGAAAATTGATTTTACACCCTCCAACATCAAGCAGGCCATAGCTGCCCTGAAAAAGTCTTATGATGGTGGACCTGACGGGATAACTTAATCATTTGTGAAATATGGAAGTAGAGAATTTCCACTATTTTGTTTGAATCTTTTCAATCTATCTATGGAATATGGGACCTATCCATCTGTATGGAAAACATCCCTTATCACCCCTAGATTCAAAACAGGACCACGTAGTGATATTATTAACTATAGGCCAATTAATTTGACATCCGTGCTCTCAAGAACCATGGAAAAAATCATCCACAAACAGCTACTATCATTTTTACTTTCGGCTAGTCTGATTAGCTCATGTTTCACATCGCACATGGAGCTTTTTGATCAAATTACCCAGAGAAGAGATGTTGGTCAGTCAGTGATAATTCTTTACTTCGATTTTAGTAAGGCTTCCGACAGTGTCTCACACAAACTTCTTCTTTTAAAACTCTCTTCATTTGGCATACAGAATCCCCTTTTATCTTGGCTCAAATCTTTTTTAGAACGTAGCCAAATCGTTCGCTTTGGATCTTGCTGCTCTAAACCTGTGAATGTAACCAGTGGGGTTATACAAGGAAGTGTGGTTGGTCCATTACTCTTTCTCCTTTTTATCAATGATGTGTGTTCCCTCTTTCAGTATGGTAAGCCTTTCCTTTTTGCTGATGACCTGAAAGTAGTTTATTCATTCTCTTCTCCCACGAAAGAAAGCTATATTTCAGCGGTAATTCAAGAGGAAATAAACAAGTTGTACGAATGGACTATTTCATGGAATATGCCAGTTAATGTTGACAAAAGTGGATTTATTCACATTGATCGCTGTCTTAACTTAAATCTGACTGTACAGACACATACACTCAAACTTCTCAACACTGTTCGTGACCTGGGTTTAAGATATAGCAATAGTCTGAACTTTTCTGAACACATTATATCTCAAGTATCCAAAGATAGAAAGCTCATCGGATTGATAATAATAAACTTCAATAATATCGAATCGAGATTGTTACTATACAGAAAATGCATCTTACCCATTCTTGAATATGGTATTTTAGTTTACAGTAATTGTAGACATAATGACCTGATTAGAATTGAAGGTGTTCAAAGAAAGTTCACCAAAGCTGTTCTGGGGTATTCCGATAACAAAGACTATTACCAAAGATGTCAACAACTCAACTTAGAACCTCTTTGGATCAGACGTATCAAATTAAATCTTGCCTTTATCTACCGGCTTATTAACGGTATTTCCTACTCCTCCGTATCCACCCCTTCATACCTTATGATATCATCCCACAATCTACGCAATAAGGAGAATATTCTAGCGATTCCAAGGACCCACACAAACTTACGTCAGAATTTTTTCCTTATTCGCTACTCAACCATGTGGAACAGACTGCCAGTGAACCTCCGTTGCAGTGAAACTACAACCCGGTTCAAAAGTCTCCTCGACGATTTTCTTTCCGAAAGTGGATTATGTCACCTATTATAATATCAATGTATTCAATAATGATTTATACAAACAAGGTCCGTCATCCATTTAATTGCTCGAAAAGCAAAATAAAACCTTTAGATCTTTCCATGTCTATTTTATTTTATTTCTATTTATCTTAATATATGAAATCTGCTTATGTTCGTGTTTATCATTATTACCGTTATTAATATTATTATTAGTTCCCCGACATATTAGATATTCTTTTTGTATCTTCTTATCCTTCTAAACATATTTAACTCCGGATTGTCCTTTAAAATCAATTTTGACTTTCATAGCATCATTCTTAATTATTATTGCACAAATATTTATACTAATGTCCGGTTTCACTCTGTATACTATTACATAAATCTAAATGTATTCATCCGAGTGCTTTAGAGAATTTTTATTTTATTTTTTCAATTGCTGGTTTCCTTCTGAGGTTGATATTCATTACGCAATTATTATTCTTATCATGGATGAACCTTTTCACTAGGTATCCACTTTTCTTGTCTCTCTTCCCTTCTATATAAATATTATTCTTAAGATTACGAAGTTTGTAATTAAGACAATAACTTGTGTTATACTTACATTAACTTCTCAGACCTGTTTTATATTCACTATGCATATATGTCTCATACATATTGATATTTTATTATCCTTTTCACTCAATTGAGACTTTCATCGCATCACTCCAAACTATAACTGCACAAACATTTATTCTAGCGTCATATCTTACTGCAATTATGTTATTTTTTCTTAATTACTTTTGTTACTAATTTAACGATACACACATAGTCGTTTATTCTTGCTCTGTGTTCATAAACACGCCTATTAGACTGTTTGCGTATTTCACGTCTCCTTTACTTCTATTCCCTTATTTTCTCCATTTCCTTCTTTAAACTCAATTCAATATTCTTCTCAATTGCACAGACCCGATTTATTATTATTAATATTCTACTATTATTGCTCTAAATTTTTTTTAAAATGGCAAGTATAATGCTGACATTATTGAAAATTGTGTATTATTGCATTTTTTGAAGAAACCCGAAATGGTTTCTTCACAACACTTATGTACCCATAAGATGTTTGTGAACAATAATAATAATAATAATAATACCGCTAACAACCCTTAAGACAAATGCGAGTCCTGGTGCCGATAACATCCCTTCAATCTTTTACAAAATGTCAGGACCGAAAATACAGACGCCATTACTCAAAATACACATATTGTCTTTAGAGACAGGTACATGTCCCAAAACCTGGAACATAACGTATGTTCTTCCCAAACACAAATCCGGACCGAGAAACCTGGTCGAAACTACAGACCCATAAATATCACCCCAGCCATATCACGCATAATGGAAAAAGTGATACAAAATCAACTATGTGATCACATACTTAAGGAAGATCTAATAGACCCGTCACAACACGGCTTCATTAGGAGAAGGTCGTGCAGTTCATGTCTGATAGACTTCTTTGACGAGGTTACCCGCATACGTGACCAGAAGAAATTAGTGGTTATACTATATTTCGATATTAAGAAAGCCTTTGATAAAGTACCTCATAGTCTTCTAATCAACAGACTTAAGTCAGTTGGAATTATAAATTCCCTTTTGTAATGGACCAAGTCTTTTCTTACGAACTGATATCAAATAACCAAGATTAACTCTACAACCTCTACACGTCGACCAATAACCAGTGGTGTTGTGCAGGGTAGTATCTTGTGTCCATTGCTCTTTATGATCTACATCATTAATATATGCAAATGCATTAGCTCAGGTAAGACCTACCTCTATGCCGATGACTTAAAAGTCATCTATAAAACTGACATTTGCGATGTACATAGCACTATGCAAACAATCCAACATGAACTCAACATGGTAGACGACTGGTGCAAATACTGGAGATTAGAGCTCAACACAGAGAAGTGAGGCTGTTTATGTATAGGAAACACGTCTCTGAAAATAAAAATAACATTTAACAACAACACACTGCCCAGACTGGCATCAGTAACTGACCTATGGGTACATTACTCACAAAGTCTTAAGTTCTCTGAACGCGTCTCAGCCAAAGCATCTAAAATGTGCAAATTCCTTGGATTTATTCTCTGTAATTTCTATCAAAATGAATCTAAAATCCTTCTTTATAAAGTTTGTGTAGGACCTATCGTTGAATACTGCTCGTTCTTATTTTCCAACCTACACCTATCTGATATACTAAAGGTGGAAGGAATACAACGAGACTTAACCTGCAAAGTACTTAAGACTGACTCAGTCATTGACTACAGTACCCGATGCCAAATCTTAGGAATAGCACCCCTTTGGGAGAGAAGGCTTAGGTCTAATTTGATTCTCTACTTTAAACTACTCAAAAACCTTACTTATTGAACATATAAGATAGTTCTTGCCCGAGATTCACATGAATACGAACTTCGAAACAAAGTATCTACGGTCAAAATTGAGACATACAGATCAAAAACTCAGAAAAACTTCTTCATCATCAAGTATGCAATAATATGGGACAGTCTTCCCTCCGAAATACGCATGGCAGATGAATTACATGCGTTCGTAAAACTGCCTGATCAAGCCCTCGCTTGCACTGATCTAGCACGTACGAATACATCTGCGCCCCACTCAGACATCATAGACTCTCTCCATGTCTAGACTAAAATGGAATTCAAGTCCAGTTTGCCCTATATTTTTCCTACTTTGCAGTTGTATTAGTTACTTTTTCTTCACTTGAAGTCGACAGGTTACTCAATGGATCTATCGATACTACTCAAGTAAACTCGGTCGCTAAGGGACACTCACTAATAACTTAAAAAGCCAAGAGAACTGCACAGTCGACTGCCTACTACCAGTGGTCTTGCATCTATGGAGCCTGTTACCCATCAACTGGTTAGGACAACACAAAATAACGTCAGCACCAAGTTAGTGTGAGTTTCTCCTTGTTTATTCTTTATTCGATTTTTACTCTTCTGTACACTATGTTGACTAGCAATTAATATTATTTCTCCACTCGTTACCTTATCTACAACTCATATACTTCTATACTTTTCCACCTGTTTTATTAAACAACTCTCTGACATTATACCGTTCTTAATGCTTATGCTCTAATTGGCAAACTATACATTATACTATAGTCAATTAAAGCACTGCATCGATGCATTGCCCACAGTCCATAATCTGTAACTGCCTGATAAGCTTGTAAAATGGTACTTATAGAAATAGTGTTTTCCAACAAGACGTGAAACACAGAGGATTATGTGAGGTATGACATATATACAAAAATAAGCTTAAATGAGCCTAACATCACAAAAGGGGGGGAGGGGGGAGTTACTGACCAGCAAGCATTGATGGTGAGGGCGATGACTTAAATCCACCCGTGTTTGTGGGGCAGAACATTTTGTGTGTATCGGGCTCGTTATGATTGAAGATAAGCCAATCAATCTGTGATATAGATTGTCTGCTTACACTCACCACTCAGACTCATGTTTCCAATCCTATTCTGGACTAGCTATTCTATTAAGACAGTCTATAAAATGCTAACTCGGACTTTTACACTAGGATAGTAGGGCTGGCATCGGATGGACAAAAAAAGAAAAGAAGGAAACAATTAGACGATGAAAGATATAATTATCAGCATTCTTAACACTTCACCCTCTATATGCACACTCCCTTCTAATAAAGCGCTTTCGCTGTGACAACATTGACTTCCCTTCCTTCATGTGAGCTTACTCCAACTTGTTAAACGCCACAACTCATTGTTCTTTATTACTACATTCTCTTATATGGAGCCTCTGATTTCATTTCACTCTAACAAGAGATAATATGAATTTAATCTAATTTATTATACCTCTTTCTGTTCTACTACAAAATGTTAAGCAACGTTTGGCGTTCATATCAAAGTGCATTGCTGCTCTTCCGTTCCTCTTTTTTCTTCAGAATCTTGCTCTGAGGGCACAGCTATGGAACTTCTGATGTCTGGAACAAACTCGACGTACGCGTCTCCACAAGGCCATGGTTTGCAGCAAGCGCTCTACGATTCTACTTTATAGTAACTATAAACTTAATAAGTTAAGAAGCATGCTGTGCGCCAGCAAATGTTATTTGTATATCATGCCTGTAAAAATGGCGTGTACCTGCTCATGCAAAAATATATTATTATTAAGTATTTGCCTTATAAGTACTCATTTCGTCACGAAAACTTGTAGTACTGCATCGGTTTAGGAGTTTCGTTAGAATGTTACGTCGTATATATAAGTTTATTCGCTTCAATATATTCGGATGGATACTTGTAGCGGCATTGTTTCCTAACCACATGGTCTTGGAAGCCAGGCATATGATGACTGGAAAGATATATATTCGTCATGTAACTGTAGTGACCTACATTTATCAAGGGAACGCGATTGGTGTGATGAAAATAATAATTATTATAACCAGTTGTACCAGGAATTGTTTTACCGTACTTGTTTGATTCACTGTACCAAAACACATACATTCTTCCGTTGCTTGTGACCTTGCACGAATTCGGTTACGCTCAGTAACCACACTTGGAAAAGGTCATGGATGTGGAGACATTCATTCAATCGGATGTCATGGCTCAGCCTTGAAGACTCGCTCAATATGTGTAACTTATTACTATTCACGTTAAATATATTATCCTATCCTCAGCACAAATGTGCTCTCTAGAAGTTTTATGTATCATTGTTAATTATCACGATACGATGAGTCAGTGTAGACAGTGATGCGACTTCTACGTAAGATCTTACAGATTAGGCAATCACATGGCAAATTTACCTTTTTGGGATAAGGCCTATTATCAAAGTAGTATCAGTACCAAACTAGACTATAATTATACATATTAACAGGATTTTTAATGCAAAAGACTGTGTATAGTTGTTGTATCATTATTTAAATAATTCATTAGATGAATGAACGTTGCAGTTGGCAATATAAAAGACAGTTATCGTCAACTTGTAAATTGTTTCTCCTGTAGCGGTAGATAAATCCCCAAAATCATTAGCTCTGTATGTCTTCGACATTGGATGTTGACCATATTAGTTTTAATGGGCTCACGTAGCTGAAGGCGCACGGTTATGCACTTGCACCAGATCACGAGTGGGAACGCTGTGTCCAAGATCCTCTGCAATCGCCAGCCAGCCTAGATCAGTCGATCCTCGATATATTGATAGCCTATCAAATATATATTCGAACCTCCTTGCTTCTGTCTTTTGATTTCACTTGGTGGGTACGATTCATGTTAGGTGTTACTGGTTAAAGTGTTGGAAAACTCCAAAAACCTGTGGTATCTTCACTCCACATAATGTTCCATATTCAGAAGTTCGCTAAGTTGTGTCACGGGCATAGGCATGACTATTAGAAAGGTTTGAGCCTTTTAATTAGTTGACAGAAGTCGTAAGTTGCATGTCAGAAGACGTATGAGAACGTTTTCAGCCTCATGCAATTCTGAAAAAAGAATCAATCGTGAGACAAATGATTACACTTTGCTATCTGTAACAACTTCAATAAGTAAATGGTATAGCAGCTAACAGAATGTACCTATAAGTGTATTACGTTTAAATACTGATGTTTATTTCCTAAACCTCCTAGGATTTCACTTAGTCATTTGGTATTAACAAAGAAACTGCAGGCACCAAATAAACGGATTCAAAAACTTCAATTGGTAATATGAAATCTGAGAAAAATCCAATTACAATGTTCATAATAGTATTGGCGATTCACTGGTTACATACAACAAGGACATCACTGGTGGGCAATATTTACATAGTACTAACCAATATTCATTAGGAAATTGTTAGTAATTTACCAGTGATTGCGGATTCTGTTTACGGAAGTTCATACCTATAACAGGCAATTCATAAATTAGTATTAACTATGACATGGTTTAGTTACCATGCTCAAAACAAGCTAGCATCGCTCGACTGAGTAATGTAGCACTTACAGAAATGTTATACACAGTTCCTGTATATGTTCATAAAGCGGGTAGAAAAGGCTGTGGTCGGATTGGGATTACCAATTGTAGCGTGGCGTCGAGTTGAGATTAACTATGAACACCGCTACCAAGAAACACGTGCCAAATAGATCAGAAGGCGTAAGAAGCTCGTTCCAAATGACTCCATAAAATCCCCGAGAAGCCAAATATCAGAAGGCAATTAATGGACCAAGTCGATGTTTATTTGCTGGCGATCTCGTGGCATCGAAAGGATACCGAGATCGTGCCAGGATACAACCTTGGTTACAGAAGGTAACCGAATTCGCGCGAAGTTACAATCGAAGTGTCAGTAAAAGAATGGAAGCACAAAATAGCTGTCATTAGCACAGTCAAACAAAAGCACGTTGAAACAAACACTGGTACAGTTGGTTATAATAATAATAATTGTTTTTATTAAACCAGTCGTGTTCTCGTGATAAACGTGAGTCACTACAGGAGCCCCCGCTAGAAAGGGTTTACACTTTCGATAAAAAGCGGTTTAAATCGTGGGACTGATCGGCTGACGAGCGATTGTAGGACGGAAGAATTGGCGAACAGGAAAGCGATCGTTGATCGTCGAGTTGCCAACGAAGGTCGTTTTCAGAGAACGGTACCAGGAGCGATGTGCTGTATTTGTTGCTTGAGTTGGCATGCTACACGAGAGTGGTTTGTATCCAGAATCTGAAGAGGGCGTTCGTAGGGAATGCGGACCAGAAACGCTGCAGACGAAGGACGAAACCACGTTGAGCCAAAAGACCAGAAGCGACCATAACGACCATGTTCGAGACCAAGCGTATGCCAAGCATTCGAAACCAAAATATCGACTGAGTGCGTTGACAAGAGCATGGGTGGCCAGTCCAGCTATCGCCAAAGTTGACTGAAGTCGACGGAACCAAACGGAGATGGTCGAAGGCGTGGGCTCAGGAAACAAAAAGAAAATCAAAAAAGAGAAGAGTGTAGCATGCGTGTAGTATAGGAATAATCCTACACCGTATCGGTTGTTGACTGTGCGACTATTCGCGGAAGCGTACGGGCAACCGTACTCGGCGACCGGAACGTGAGACGGCAGTCTCGTTCGTATCGCGTGAGCCTGCAATCTCATCCGAGGTCAGAGGCGGCGTGGTCTGCTGATCTGGACGTGGGACTATCGTCCCGTCCGTAGACGGTGCAGATGACGCGTGCTGTTGACCGGGACGTGAGAATGAGGTCTCAGATGTATCTAGCGTGGGACCTGAAGAAGATTTAAGGATCCCGCTAGGTTTAATAGGTCTAGCATTGAATCTCAGGTTACCAGATAGGGCACTGTCATCGACGTGTGCTGGTTTGAGACGATCAATGCTGACGATCTCGACGCGTCCATATCGATCAACCTTGAAGGTGTTTTCGTGACGAGCGATCACGTGAAAAGGGCCTTCGTAAGGTTGTTGCCAAGGTTTGCGTACCGAATCTACTCGTACAAAAACATGTGAACAGGTAGATAACTCTCGAGAGAGAGCGACCTGTCGATGTTGTATTCGAGTTGACACCGGAGACAGCGTTCACATAAATGCAGACAGTCGACGGACGTTGTCTGATTTACCGAAATTAGGTCTGCTCCGTGGTGTGAAGAATTCTCCGGGCAGACGCAATGTCGTGCCGTATACCATTTCAGCGGCGGAACATTGTATATCTGCCATCAGGCTCGTTTGAATACCTTAGAGGACGACCGATAAGGTTTCGTACCAGTTGTCGTTCTCGTGTGCTCGTAGAGCACTTTTAAGTTGGCAGTGAAACCGTTCAACTTAACCATTTGATGCTGGGAGGTAGACGTTAATGCTTATTCGAATGCATTCCGTACCAAACAGCCGGGTCAGCGAGGAGAATAGTTAATAGGGGGAAATTTCTCGAATAAAGCGTGGAATTCATCGTCATGCGAATAAAGTGACAAGGATTCGGTACACATACATGTGAGTCTATTATATTAATACTATTCTTATCGTTATCCGTCATGTCGAGTATATTATATATTAAATATGAAAATATACGACAGACGTGGATAGATAAATCATAGACTCACCGAATTGGCTTCTTTGGAAGATTTGACCAGAAGCAGAGGCGTGTTCCAAAATACGGGTCATCAATTGTGGTCGGATTGGGATTACCAATTGTAGCGTGGCGTCGAGTTGAGATTAACTATGAACACCGCTACCAAGAAACACGTGCCAAATAGATCAGAAGGCGTAAGAAGCTCGTTCCAAATGACTCCATAAAATCCCCGAGAAGCCAAATATCAGAAGGCAATTAATGGACCAAGTCGATGTTTATTTGCTGGCGATCTCGTGGCATCGAAAGGATACCGAGACCGTGGCAGGATACAACCTTGGTTACAGAAGGTAACCGAATTCGCGCGAAGTTACAATCGAAGTGTCAGTAAAAGAATGGAAGCACAAAATAGCTGTCATTAGCACAGTCAAACAAAAGCACGTTGAAACAAACACTGGTACAGTTGGTTATAATAATAATAATTGTTTTTATTAAACCAGTCGTGTTCTCGTGATAAACGTGAGTCACTACAGGAGCCCCCGCTAGAAAGGGTTTACACTTTCGATAAAAAGCGGTTTAAATCGTGGGACTGATCGGCTGACGAGCGATTGTAGGACGGAAGAATTGGCGAACAGGAAAGCGATCGTTGATCGTCGAGTTGCCAACGAAGGTCGTTTTCAGAGAACGGTACCAGGAGCGATGTGCTGTATTTGTTGCTTGAGTTGGCATGCTACACGAGAGTGGTTTGTATCCAGAATCTGAAGAGGGCGTTCGTAGGGAATGCGGACCAGAAACGCTGCAGACGAAGGACGAAACCACGTTGAGCCAAAAGACCAGAAGCGACCATAACGACCATGTTCGAGACCAAGCGTATGCCAAGCATTCGAAACCAAAATATCGACTGAGTGCGTTGACAAGAGCATGGGTGGCCAGTCCAGCTTTCGCCAAAGTTGACTGAAGTCGACGGAACCAAACGGAGATGGTCGAAGGCGTGGGCTCAGGAAACAAAAAGAAAATCAAAAAAGAGAAGAGTGTAGCATGCGTGTAGTATAGGAATAATCCTACACCGTATCGGTTGTTGACTGTGCGACTATTCGCGGAAGCGTACGGGCAACCGTACTCGGCGACCGGAACGTGAGACGGCAGTCTCGTTCGTATCGCGTGAGCCTGCAATCTCATCCGAGGTCAGAGGCGGCGTGGTCTGCTGATCTGGACGTGGACTATCGTCCCGTCCGTAGACGGTGCAGATGACGCGTGCTGTTGACCGGGACGTGAGAATGAGGTCTCAGATGTATCTAGCGTGGGACCTGAAGAAGATTTAAGGATCCCGCTAGGTTTAATAGGTCTAGCATTGAATCTCAGGTTACCAGATAGGGCACTGTCATCGACGTGTGCTGGTTTGAGACGATCAATGCTGACGATCTCGACGCGTCCATATCGATCAACCTTGAAGGTGTTTTCGTGACGAGCGATCACGTGAAAAGGGCCTTCGTAAGGTTGTTGCCAAGGTTTGCGTACCGAATCTACTCGTACAAAAACATGTGAACAGGTAGATAACTCTCGAGAGAGAGCGACCTGTCGATGTTGTATTCGAGTTGACACCGGAGACAGCGTTCACATAAATGCAGACAGTCGACGGACGTTGTCTGATTTACCGAAATTAGGTCTGCTCCGTGGTGTGAAGAATTCTCCGGGCAGACGCAATGTCGTGCCGTATACCATTTCAGCGGCGGAACATTGTATATCTGCCATCAGGCTCGTTTGAATACCTTAGAGGACGACCGATAAGGTTTCGTACCAGTTGTCGTTCTCGTGTGCTCGTAGAGCACTTTTAAGTTGGCAGTGAAACCGTTCAACTTAACCATTTGATGCTGGGAGGTAGACGTTAATGCTTATTCGAATGCATTCCGTACCAAACAGCCGGGTCAGCGAGGAGAATAGTTAATAGGGGAAATTTCTCGAATAAAGCGTGGAATTCATCGTCACGCGAATAAAGTGACAAGGATTCGGTACACATACATGTGAGTCTATTATATTAATACTATTCTTATCGTTATCCGTCATGTCGAGTATATTATATATTAAATATGAAAATATACGACAGACGTGGATAGATAAATCATAGACTCACCGAATTGGCTTCTTTGGAAGATTTGACCAGAAGCAGAGGCGTGTTCCAAAATACGGGTCATCAATTGTGGTCGGATTGGGATTACCAATTGTAGCGTAGCGTCGAGTTGAGATTAACTATGAACACCGCTACCAAGAAACACGTGCCAAATAGATCAGAAGGCGTAAGAAGCTCGTTCCAAATGACTCCATAAAATCCCCGAGAAGCCAAATATCAGAAGGCAATTAATGGACCAAGTCGATGTTTATTTGCTGGCGATCTCGTGGCATCGAAAGGATACCGAGATCGTGCCAGGATACAACCTTGGTTACAGAAGGTAACCGAATTCGCGCGAAGTTACAATCGAAGTGTCAGTAAAAGAATGGAAGCACAAAATAGCTGTCATTAGCACAGTCAAACAAAAGCACGTTAAAACAAACACTGGTACAGTTGGTTTAATAATAATAATTGTTTTTATTAAACCAGTCGTGTTCTCGTGATAAACGTGAGTCACTACAGGAGCCCCCGCTAGAAAGGGTTTACACTTTCGATAAAAAGCGGTTTAAATCGTGGGACTGATCGGCTGACGAGCGATTGTAGGACGGAAGAATTGGCGAACAGGAAAGCGATCGTTGATCGTCGAGTTGCCAACGAAGGTCGTTTTCAGAGAACGGTACCAGGAGCGATGTGCTGTATTTGTTGCTTGAGTTGGCATGCTACACGAGAGTGGTTTGTATCCAGAATCTGAAGAGGGCGTTCGTAGGGAATGCGGACCAGAAACGCTGCAGACGAAGGACGAAACCACGTTGAGCCAAAAGACCAGAAGCGACCATAACGACCATGTTCGAGACCAAGCGTATGCCAAGCATTCGAAACCAAAATATCGACTGAGTGCGTTGACAAGAGCATGGGTGGCCAGTCCAGCTTTCGCCAAAGTTGACTGAAGTCGACGGAACCAAACGGAGATGGTCGAAGGCGTGGGCTCAGGAAACAAAAAGAAAATCAAAAAAGAGAAGAGTGTAGCATGCGTGTAGTATAGGAATAATCCTACACCGTATCGGTTGTTGACTGTGCGACTATTCGCGGAAGCGTACGGGCAACCGTACTCGGCGACCGGAACGTGAGACGGCAGTCTCGTTCGTATCGCGTGAGCCTGCAATCTCATCCGAGGTCAGAGGCGGCGTGGTCTGCTGATCTGGACGTGGACTATCGTCCCGTCCGTAGACGGTGCAGATGACGCGTGCTGTTGACCGGGACGTGAGAATGAGGTCTCAGATGTATCTAGCGTGGGACCTGAAGAAGATTTAAGGATCCCGCTAGGTTTAATAGGTCTAGCATTGAATCTCAGGTTACCAGATAGGGCACTGTCATCGACGTGTGCTGGTTTGAGACGATCAATGCTGACGATCTCGACGCGTCCATATCGATCAACCTTGAAGGTGTTTTCGTGACGAGCGATCACGTGAAAAGGGCCTTCGTAAGGTTGTTGCCAAGGTTTGCGTACCGAATCTACTCGTACAAAAACATGTGAACAGGTAGATAACTCTCGAGAGAGAGCGACCTGTCGATGTTGTATTCGAGTTGACACCGGAGACAGCGTTCACATAAATGCAGACAGTCGACGGACGTTGTCTGATTTACCGAAATTAGGTCTGCTCCGTGGTGTGAAGAATTCTCCGGGCAGACGCAATGTCGTGCCGTATACCATTTCAGCGGCGGAACATTGTATATCTGCCATCAGGCTCGTTTGAATACCTTAGAGGACGACCGATAAGGTTTCGTACCAGTTGTCGTTCTCGTGTGCTCGTAGAGCACTTTTAAGTTGGCAGTGAAACCGTTCAACTTAACCATTTGATGCTGGGAGGTAGACGTTAATGCTTATTCGAATGCATTCCGTACCAAACAGCCGGGTCAGCGAGGAGAATAGTTAATAGGGGGAAATTTCTCGAATAAAGCGTGGAATTCATCGTCACGCGAATAAAGTGACAAGGATTCGGTACACATACATGTGAGTCTATTATATTAATACTATTCTTATCGTTATCCGTCATGTCGAGTATATTATATATTAAATATGAAAATATACGACAGACGTGGATAGATAAATCATAGACTCACCGAATTGGCTTCTTTGGAAGATTTGACCAGAAGCAGAGGCGTGTTCCAAAATACGGGTCATCAATTGTGGTCGGATTGGGATTACCAATTGTAGCGTGGCGTCGAGTTGAGATTAACTATGAACACCGCTACCAAGAAACACGTGCCAAATAGATCAGAAGGCGTAAGAAGCTCGTTCCAAATGACTCCATAAAATCCCCGAGAAGCCAAATATCAGAAGGCAATTAATGGACCAAGTCGATGTTTATTTGCTGGCGATCTCGTGGCATCGAAAGGATACCGAGATCGTGCCAGGATACAACCTTGGTTACAGAAGGTAACCGAATTCGCGCGAAGTTACAATCGAAGTGTCAGTAAAAGAATGGAAGCACAAAATAGCTGTCATTAGCACAGTCAAACAAAAGCACGTTAAAACAAACACTGGTACAGTTGGTTATAATAATAATTGTTTTTATTAAACCAGTCGTGTTCTCGTGATAAACGTGAGTCACTACAGGAGCCCCCGCTAGAAAGGGTTTACACTTTCGATAAAAAGCGGTTTAAATCGTGGGACTGATCGGCTGACGAGCGATTGTAGGACGGAAGAATTGGCGAACAGGAAAGCGATCGTTGATCGTCGAGTTGCCAACGAAGGTCGTTTTCGGAGAACGGTACCAGGAGCGATGTGCTGTATTTGTTGCTTGAGTTGGCATGCTACACGAGAGTGGTTTGTATCCAGAATCTGAAGAGGGCGTTCGTAGGGAATGCGGACCAGAAACGCTGCAGACGAAGGACGAAACCACGTTGAGCCAAAAGACCAGAAGCGACCATAACGACCATGTTCGAGACCAAGCGTATGCCAAGCATTCGAAACCAAAATATCGACTGAGTGCGTTGACAAGAGCATGGGTGGCCAGTCCAGCTTTCGCCAAAGTTGACTGAAGTCGACGGAACCAAACGGAGATGGTCGAAGGCGTGGGCTCAGGAAACAAAAAGAAAATCAAAAAAGAGAAGAGTGTAGCATGCGTGTAGTATAGGAATAATCCTACACCGTATCGGTTGTTGACTGTGCGACTATTCGCGGAAGCGTACGGGCAACCGTACTCGGCGACCGGAACGTGAGACGGCAGTCTCGTTCGTATCGCGTGAGCCTGCAATCTCATCCGAGGTCAGAGGCGGCGTGGTCTGCTGATCTGGACGTGGGACTATCGTCTCGTCCGTAGACGGTGCAGATGACGCGTGCTGTTGACCGGGACGTGAGAATGAGGTCTCAGATGTATCTAGCGTGGGACCTGAAGAAGATTTAAGGATCCCGCTAGGTTTAATAGGTCTAGCATTGAATCTCAGGTTACCAGATAGGGCACTGTCATCGACGTGTGCTGGTTTGAGACGATCAATGCTGACGATCTCGACGCGTCCATATCGATCAACCTTGAAGGTGTTTTCGTGACGAGCGATCACGTGAAAAGGGCCTTCGTAAGGTTGTTGCCAAGGTTTGCGTACCGAATCTACTCGTACAAAAACATGTGAACAGGTAGATAACTCTCGAGAGAGAGCGACCTGTCGATGTTGTATTCGAGTTGACACCGGAGACAGCGTTCACATAAATGCAGACAGTCGATGGACGTTGTCTGATTTACCGAAATTAGGTCTGCTCCGTGGTGTGAAGAATTCTCCGGGCAGACGCAATGTCGTGCCGTATACCATTTCAGCGGCGGAACATTGTATATCTGCCATCAAGCTCGTTTGAATACCTTAGAGGACGACCGATAAGGTTTCGTACCAGTTGTCGTTCTCGTGTGCTCGTAGAGCACTTTTAAGTTGGCAGTGAAACCGTTCAACTTAACCATTTGATGCTGGGAGGTAGACGTTAATGCTTATGCGAATGCATTCCGTACCAAACAGCCGGGTCAGCGAGGAGAATAGTTAATAGGGGAAATTTCTCGAATAAAGCGTGGAATTCATCGTCACGCGAATAAAGTGACAAGGATTCGGTACACATACATGTGAGTCTATTATATTAATACTATTCTTATCGTTATCCGTCATGTCGAGTATATTATATATTAAATATGAAAATATACGACAGACGTGGATAGATAAATCATAGACTCACCGAATTGGCTTCTTTGGAAGATTTGACCAGAAGCAGAGGCGTGTTCCAAAATACGGGTCATCAATTGTGGTCGGATTGGGATTACCAATTGTAGCGTGGCGTCGAGTTGAGATTAACTATGAACACCGCTACCAAGAAACACGTGCCAAATAGATCAGAAGGCGTAAGAAGCTCGTTCCAAATGACTCCATAAAATCCCCGAGAAGCCAAATATCAGAAGGCAATTAATGGACCAAGTCGATGTTTATTTGCTGGCGATCTCGTGGCATCGAAAGGATACCGAGATCGTGCCAGGATACAACCTTGGTTACAGAAGGTAACCGAATTCGCGCGAAGTTACAATCGAAGTGTCAGTAAAAGAATGGAAGCACAAAATAGCTGTCATTAGCACAGTCAAACAAAAGCACGTTAAAACAAACACTGGTACAGTTGGTTATAATAATAATAATTGTTTTTATTAAACCAGTCGTGTTCTCGTGATAAACGTGAGTCACTACAGGAGCCCCCGCTAGAAAGGGTTTACACTTTCGATAAATAGCGGTTTAAATCGTGGGACTGATCGGCTGACGAGCGATTGTAGGACGGAAGAATTGGCGAACAGGAAAGCGATCGTTGATCGTCGAGTTGCCAACGAAGGTCGTTTTCGGAGAACGGTACCAGGAGCGATGTGCTGTATTTGTTGCTTGAGTTGGCATGCTACACGAGAGTGGTTTGTATCCAGAATCTGAAGAGGGCGTTCGTAGGGAATGCGGACCAGAAACGCTGCAGACGAAGGACGAAACCACGTTGAGCCAAAAGACCAGAAGCGACCATAACGACCATGTTCGAGACCAAGCGTATGCCAAGCATTCGAAACCAAAATATCGACTGAGTGCGTTGACAAGAGCATGGGTGGCCAGTCCAGCTTTCGCCAAAGTTGACTGAAGTCGACGGAACCAAACGGAGATGGTCGAAGGCGTGGGCTCAGGAAACAAAAAGAAAATCAAAAAGAGAAGAGTGTAGCATGCGTGTAGTATAGGAATAATCCTACACCGTATCGGTTGTTGACTGTGCGACTATTCGCGGAAGCGTACGGGCAACCGTACTCGGCGACCGGAACGTGAGACGGCAGTCTCGTTCGTATCGCGTGAGCCTGCAATCTCATCCGAGGTCAGAGGCGGCGTGGTCTGCTGATCTGGACGTGAGACTATCGTCTCGTCCGTAGACGGTGCAGATGACGCGTGCTGTTGACCGGGACGTGAGAATGAGGTCTCAGATGTATCTAGCGTGGGACCTGAAGAAGATTTAAGGATCCCGCTAGGTTTAATAGGTCTAGCATTGAATCTCAGGTTACCAGATAGGGCACTGTCATCGACGTGTGCTGGTTTGAGACGATCAATGCTGACGATCTCGACGCGTCCATATCGATCAACCTTGAAGGTCTTTTCGTGACGAGCGATCACGTGAAAAGGGCCTTCGTAAGGTTGTTGCCAAGGTTTGCGTACCGAATCTACTCGTACAAAAACATGTGAACAGGTAGATAACTCTCGAGAGAGAGCGACCTGTCGATGTTGTATTCGAGTTGACACCGGAGACAGCGTTCACATAAATGCAGACAGTCGATGGACGTTGTCTGATTTACCGAAATTAGGTCTGCTCCGTGGTGTGAAGAATTCTCCGGGCAGACGCAATGTCGTGCCGTATACCATTTCAGCGGCGGAACATTGTATATCTGCCTTCAAGCTCGTTCGAATACCTTAGAGGACGAGCGATAAGGTTTCGTACCAGTTGTCGTTCTCGTGTGCTCGTAGAGCACTTTTAAGTTGGCAGTGAAACCGTTCAACTTAACCATTTGATGCTGGGAGGTAGACGTTAATGCTTATGCGAATGCATTCCGTACCAAACAGCCGGGTCAGCGAGGAGAATAGTTAATAGGGGAAATTTCTCGAATAAAGCGTGGAATTCATCGTCACGCGAATAAAGTGACAAGGATTCGGTACACATACATGTGAGTCTATTATATTAATACTATTCTTATCGTTATCCGTCATGTCGAGTATATTATATATTAAATATGAAAATATACGACAGACGTGGATAGATAAATCATAGACTCACCGAATTGGCTTCTTTGGAAGATTTGACCAGAAGCAGAGGCGTGTTCCAAAATACGGGTCATCAATTGTGGTCGGATTGGGATTACCAATTGTAGCGTGGCGTCGAGTTGAGATTAACTATGAACACCGCTACCAAGAAACACGTGCCAAATAGATCAGAAGGCGTAAGAAGCTCGTTCCAAATGACTCCATAAAATCCCCGAGAAGCCAAATATCAGAAGGCAATTAATGGACCAAGTCGATGTTTATTTGCTGGCGATCTCGTGGCATCGAAAGGATACCGAGATCGTGCCAGGATACAACCTTGGTTACAGAAGGTAACCGAATTCGCGCGAAGTTACAATCGAAGTGTCAGTAAAAGAATGGAAGCACAAAATAGCTGTCATTAGCACAGTCAAACAAAAGCACGTTAAAACAAACACTGGTACAGTTGGTTATAATAATAATTGTTTTTATTAAACCAGTCGTGTTCTCGTGATAAACGTGAGTCACTACAGGAGCCCCCGCTAGAAAGGGTTTACACTTTCGATAAAAGCGGTTTAAATCGTGGGACTGATCGGCTGACGAGCGATTGTAGGACGGAAGAATTGGCGAACAGGAAAGCGATCGTTGATCGTCGAGTTGCCAACGAAGGTCGTTTTCGGAGAACGGTACCAGGAGCGATGTGCTGTATTTGTTGCTTGAGTTGGCATGCTACACGAGAGTGGTTTGTATCCAGAATCTGAAGAGGGCGTTCGTAGGGAATGCGGACCAGAAACGCTGCAGACGAAGGACGAAACCACGTTGAGCCAAAAGACCAGAAGCGACCATAACGACCATGTTCGAGACCAAGCGTATGCCAAGCATTCGAAACCAAAATATCGACTGAGTGCGTTGACAAGAGCATGGGTGGCCAGTCCAGCTTTCGCCAAAGTTGACTGAAGTCGACGGAACCAAACGGAGATGGTCGAAGGCGTGGGCTCAGGAAACAAAAAGAAAATCAAAAAGAGAAGAGTGTAGCATGCGTGTAGTATAGGAATAATCCTACACCGTATCGGTTGTTGACTGTGCGACTATTCGCGGAAGCGTACGGGCAACCGTACTCGGCGACCGGAACGTGAGACGGCAGTCTCGTTCGTATCGCGTGAGCCTGCAATCTCATCCGAGGTCAGAGGCGGCGTGGTCTGCTGATCTGGACGTGAGACTATCGTCTCGTCCGTAGACGGTGCAGATGACGCGTGCTGTTGACCGGGACGTGAGAATGAGGTCTCAGATGTATCTAGCGTGGGACCTGAAGAAGATTTAAGGATCCCGCTAGGTTTAATAGGTCTAGCATTGAATCTCAGGTTACCAGATAGGGCACTGTCATCGACGTGTGCTGGTTTGAGACGATCAATGCTGACGATCTCGACGCGTCCATATCGATCAACCTTGAAGGTCTTTTCGTGACGAGCGATCACGTGAAAAGGGCCTTCGTAAGGTTGTTGCCAAGGTTTGCGTACCGAATCTACTCGTACAAAAACATGTGAACAGGTAGATAACTCTCGAGAGAGAGCGACCTGTCGATGTTGTATTCGAGTTGACACCGGAGACAGCGTTCACATAAATGCAGACAGTCGACGGACGTTGTCTGATTTACCGAAATTAGGTCTGCTCCGTGGTGTGAAGAATTCTCCGGGCAGACGCAATGTCGTGCCGTATACCATTTCAGCGGCGGAACATTGTATATCTGCCTTCAAGCTCGTTCGAATACCTTAGAGGACGAGCGATAAGGTTTCGTACCAGTTGTCGTTCTCGTGTGCTCGTAGAGCACTTTTAAGTTGGCAGTGAAACCGTTCAACTTAACCATTTGATGCTGGGAGGTAGACGTTAATGCTTATGCGAATGCATTCCGTACCAAACAGCCGGGTCAGCGAGGAGAATAGTTAATAGGGGAAATTTCTCGAATAAAGCGTGGAATTCATCGTCACGCGAATAAAGTGACAAGGATTCGGTACACATACATGTGAGTCTATTATATTAATACTATTCTTATCGTTATCCGTCATGTCGAGTATATTATATATTAAATATGAAAATATACGACAGACGTGGATAGATAAATCATAGACTCACCGAATTGGCTTCTTTGGAAGATTTGACCAGAAGCAGAGGCGTGTTCCAAAATACGGGTCATCAATTGTGGTCGGATTGGGATTACCAATTGTAGCGTGGCGTCGAGTTGAGATTAACTATGAACACCGCTACCAAGAAACACGTGCCAAATAGATCAGAAGGCGTAAGAAGCTCGTTCCAAATGACTCCATAAAATCCCCGAGAAGCCAAATATCAGAAGGCAATTAATGGACCAAGTCGATGTTTATTTGCTGGCGATCTCGTGGCATCGAAAGGATACCGAGATCGTGCCAGGATACAACCTTGGTTACAGAAGGTAACCGAATTCGCGCGAAGTTACAATCGAAGTGTCAGTAAAAGAATGGAAGCACAAAATAGCTGTCATTAGCACAGTCAAACAAAAGCACGTTAAAACAAACACTGGTACAGTTGGTTATAATAATAATTGTTTTTATTAAACCAGTCGTGTTCTCGTGATAAACGTGAGTCACTACAGGAGCCCCCGCTAGAAAGGGTTTACACTTTCGATAAAAGCGGTTTAAATCGTGGGACTGATCGGCTGACGAGCGATTGTAGGACGGAAGAATTGGCGAACAGGAAAGCGATCGTTGATCGTCGAGTTGCCAACGAAGGTCGTTTTCGGAGAACGGTACCAGGAGCGATGTGCTGTATTTGTTGCTTGAGTTGGCATGCTACACGAGAGTGGTTTGTATCCAGAATCTGAAGAGGGCGTTCGTAGGGAATGCGGACCAGAAACGCTGCAGACGAAGGACGAAACCACGTTGAGCCAAAAGACCAGAAGCGACCATAACGACCATGTTCGAGACCAAGCGTATGCCAAGCATTCGAAACCAAAATATCGACTGAGTGCGTTGACAAGAGCATGGGTGGCCAGTCCAGCTTTCGCCAAAGTTGACTGAAGTCGACGGAACCAAACGGAGATGGTCGAAGGCGTGGGCTCAGGAAACAAAAAGAAAATCAAAAAAGAGAAGAGTGTAGCATGCGTGTAGTATAGGAATAATCCTACACCGTATCGGTTGTTGACTGTGCGACTATTCGCGGAAGCGTACGGGCAACCGTACTCGGCGACCGGAACGTGAGACGGCAGTCTCGTTCGTATCGCGTGAGCCTGCAATCTCATCCGAGGTCAGAGGCGGCGTGGTCTGCTGATCTGGACGTGAGACTATCGTCTCGTCCGTAGACGGTGCAGATGACGCGTGCTGTTGACCGGGACGTGAGAATGAGGTCTCAGATGTATCTAGCGTGGGACCTGAAGAAGATTTAAGGATCCCGCTAGGTTTAATAGGTCTAGCATTGAATCTCAGGTTACCAGATAGGGCACTGTCATCGACGTGTGCTGGTTTGAGACGATCAATGCTGACGATCTCGACGCGTCCATATCGATCAACCTTGAAGGTGTTTTCGTGACGAGCGATCACGTGAAAAGGGCCTTCGTAAGGTTGTTGCCAAGGTTTGCGTACCGAATCTACTCGTACAAAAACATGTGAACAGGTAGATAACTCTCGAGAGAGAGCGACCTGTCGATGTTGTATTCGAGTTGACACCGGAGACAGCGTTCACATAAATGCAGACAGTCGATGGACGTTGTCTGATTTACCGAAATTAGGTCTGCTCCGTGGTGTGAAGAATTCTCCGGGCAGACGCAATGTCGTGCCGTATACCATTTCAGCGGCGGAACATTGTATATCTGCCTTCAAGCTCGTTTGAATACCTTAGAGGACGAGCGATAAGGTTTCGTACCAGTTGTCGTTCTCGTGTGCTCGTAGAGCACTTTTAAGTTGGCAGTGAAACCGTTCAACTTAACCATTTGATGCTGGGAGGTAGACGTTAATGCTTATGCGAATGCATTCCGTACCAAACAGCCGGGTCAGCGAGGAGAATAGTTAATAGGGGGAAATTTCTCGAATAAAGCGTGGAATTCATCGTCACGCGAATAAAGTGACAAGGATTCGGTACACATACATGTGAGTCTATTATATTAATACTATTCTTATCGTTATCCGTCATGTCGAGTATATTATATATTAAATATGAAAATATACGACAGACGTGGATAGATAAATCATAGACTCACCGAATTGGCTTCTTTGGAAGATTTGACCAGAAGCAGAGGCGTGTTCCAAAATACGGGTCATCAATTGTGGTCGGATTGGGATTACCAATTGTAGCGTGGCGTCGAGTTGAGATTAACTATGAACACCGCTACCAAGAAACACGTGCCAAATAGATCAGAAGGCGTAAGAAGCTCGTTCCAAATGACTCCATAAAATCCCCGAGAAGCCAAATATCAGAAGGCAATTAATGGACCAAGTCGATGTTTATTTGCTGGCGATCTCGTGGCATCGAAAGGATACCGAGATCGTGCCAGGATACAACCTTGGTTACAGAAGGTAACCGAATTCGCGCGAAGTTACAATCGAAGTGTCAGTAAAAGAATGGAAGCACAAAATAGCTGTCATTAGCACAGTCAAACAAAAGCACGTTAAAACAAACACTGGTACAGTTGGTTATAATAATAATAATTGTTTTTATTAAACCAGTCGTGTTCTCGTGATAAACGTGAGTCACTACAGGAGCCCCCGCTAGAAAGGGTTTACACTTTCGATAAATAGCGGTTTAAATCGTGGGACTGATCGGCTGACGAGCGATTGTAGGACGGAAGAATTGGCGAACAGGAAAGCGATCGTTGATCGTCGAGTTGCCAACGAAGGTCGTTTTCGGAGAACGGTACCAGGAGCGATGTGCTGTATTTGTTGCTTGAGTTGGCATGCTACACGAGAGTGGTTTGTATCCAGAATCTGAAGAGGGCGTTCGTAGGGAATGCGGACCAGAAACGCTGCAGACGAAGGACGAAACCACGTTGAGCCAAAAGACCAGAAGCGACCATAACGACCATGTTCGAGACCAAGCGTATGCCAAGCATTCGAAACCAAAATATCGACTGAGTGCGTTGACAAGAGCATGGGTGGCCAGTCCAGCTTTCGCCAAAGTTGACTGAAGTCGACGGAACCAAACGGAGATGGTCGAAGGCGTGGGCTCAGGAAACAAAAAGAAAATCAAAAAGAGAAGAGTGTAGCATGCGTGTAGTATAGGAATAATCCTACACCGTATCGGTTGTTGACTGTGCGACTATTCGCGGAAGCGTACGGGCAACCGTACTCGGCGACCGGAACGTGAGACGGCAGTCTCGTTCGTATCGCGTGAGCCTGCAATCTCATCCGAGGTCAGAGGCGGCGTGGTCTGCTGATCTGGACGTGAGACTATCGTCTCGTCCGTAGACGGTGCAGATGACGCGTGCTGTTGACCGGGACGTGAGAATGAGGTCTCAGATGTATCTAGCGTGGGACCTGAAGAAGATTTAAGGATCCCGCTAGGTTTAATAGGTCTAGCATTGAATCTCAGGTTACCAGATAGGGCACTGTCATCGACGTGTGCTGGTTTGAGACGATCAATGCTGACGATCTCGACGCGTCCATATCGATCAACCTTGAAGGTCTTTTCGTGACGAGCGATCACGTGAAAAGGGCCTTCGTAAGGTTGTTGCCAAGGTTTGCGTACCGAATCTACTCGTACAAAAACATGTGAACAGGTAGATAACTCTCGAGAGAGAGCGACCTGTCGATGTTGTATTCGAGTTGACACCGGAGACAGCGTTCACATAAATGCAGACAGTCGATGGACGTTGTCTGATTTACCGAAATTAGGTCTGCTCCGTGGTGTGAAGAATTCTCCGGGCAGACGCAATGTCGTGCCGTATACCATTTCAGCGGCGGAACATTGTATATCTGCCTTCAAGCTCGTTCGAATACCTTAGAGGACGAGCGATAAGGTTTCGTACCAGTTGTCGTTCTCGTGTGCTCGTAGAGCACTTTTAAGTTGGCAGTGAAACCGTTCAACTTAACCATTTGATGCTGGGAGGTAGACGTTAATGCTTATGCGAATGCATTCCGTACCAAACAGCCGGGTCAGCGAGGAGAATAGTTAATAGGGGAAATTTCTCGAATAAAGCGTGGAATTCATCGTCACGCGAATAAAGTGACAAGGATTCGGTACACATACATGTGAGTCTATTATATTAATACTATTCTTATCGTTATCCGTCATGTCGAGTATATTATATATTAAATATGAAAATATACGACAGACGTGGATAGATAAATCATAGACTCACCGAATTGGCTTCTTTGGAAGATTTGACCAGAAGCAGAGGCGTGTTCCAAAATACGGGTCATCAATTGTGGTCGGATTGGGATTACCAATTGTAGCGTGGCGTCGAGTTGAGATTAACTATGAACACCGCTACCAAGAAACACGTGCCAAATAGATCAGAAGGCGTAAGAAGCTCGTTCCAAATGACTCCATAAAATCCCCGAGAAGCCAAATATCAGAAGGCAATTAATGGACCAAGTCGATGTTTATTTGCTGGCGATCTCGTGGCATCGAAAGGATACCGAGATCGTGCCAGGATACAACCTTGGTTACAGAAGGTAACCGAATTCGCGCGAAGTTACAATCGAAGTGTCAGTAAAAGAATGGAAGCACAAAATAGCTGTCATTAGCACAGTCAAACAAAAGCACGTTAAAACAAACACTGGTACAGTTGGTTATAATAATAATTGTTTTTATTAAACCAGTCGTGTTCTCGTGATAAACGTGAGTCACTACAGGAGCCCCCGCTAGAAAGGGTTTACACTTTCGATAAAAAGCGGTTTAAATCGTGGGACTGATCGGCTGACGAGCGATTGTAGGACGGAAGAATTGGCGAACAGGAAAGCGATCGTTGATCGTCGAGTTGCCAACGAAGGTCGTTTTCGGAGAACGGTACCAGGAGCGATGTGCTGTATTTGTTGCTTGAGTTGGCATGCTACACGAGAGTGGTTTGTATCCAGAATCTGAAGAGGGCGTTCGTAGGGAATGCGGACCAGAAACGCTGCAGACGAAGGACGAAACCACGTTGAGCCAAAAGACCAGAAGCGACCATAACGACCATGTTCGAGACCAAGCGTATGCCAAGCATTCGAAACCAAAATATCGACTGAGTGCGTTGACAAGAGCATGGGTGGCCAGTCCAGCTTTCGCCAAAGTTGACTGAAGTCGACGGAACCAAACGGAGATGGTCGAAGGCGTGGGCTCAGGAAACAAAAAGAAAATCAAAAAAGAGAAGAGTGTAGCATGCGTGTAGTATAGGAATAATCCTACACCGTATCGGTTGTTGACTGTGCGACTATTCGCGGAAGCGTACGGGCAACCGTACTCGGCGACCGGAACGTGAGACGGCAGTCTCGTTCGTATCGCGTGAGCCTGCAATCTCATCCGAGGTCAGAGGCGGCGTGGTCTGCTGATCTGGACGTGAGACTATCGTCTCGTCCGTAGACGGTGCAGATGACGCGTGCTGTTGACCGGGACGTGAGAATGAGGTCTCAGATGTATCTAGCGTGGGACCTGAAGAAGATTTAAGGATCCCGCTAGGTTTAATAGGTCTAGCATTGAATCTCAGGTTACCAGATAGGGCACTGTCATCGACGTGTGCTGGTTTGAGACGATCAATGCTGACGATCTCGACGCGTCCATATCGATCAACCTTGAAGGTCTTTTCGTGACGAGCGATCACGTGAAAAGGGCCTTCGTAAGGTTGTTGCCAAGGTTTGCGTACCGAATCTACTCGTACAAAAACATGTGAACAGGTAGATAACTCTCGAGAGAGAGCGACCTGTCGATGTTGTATTCGAGTTGACACCGGAGACAGCGTTCGCATAAATGCAGACAGTCGACGGACGTTGTCTGATTTACCGAAATTAGGTCTGCTCCGTGGTGTGAAGAATTCTCCGGGCAGACGCAATGTCGTGCCGTATACCATTTCAGCGGCGGAACATTGTATATCTGCCTTCAAGCTCGTTTGAATACCTTAGAGGACGACCGATAAGGTTTCGTACCAGTTGTCGTTCTCGTGTGCTCGTAGAGCACTTTTAAGTTGGCAGTGAAACCGTTCAACTTAACCATTTGATGCTGGGAGGTAGACGTTAATGCTTATGCGAATGCATTCCGTACCAAACAGCCGGGTCAGCGAGGAGAATAGTTAATAGGGGAAATTTCTCGAATAAAGCGTGGAATTCATCGTCACGCGAATAAAGTGACAAGGATTCGGTACACATACATGTGAGTCTATTATATTAATACTATTCTTATCGTTATCCGTCATGTCGAGTATATTATATATTAAATATGAAAATATACGACAGACGTGGATAGATAAATCATAGACTCACCGAATTGGCTTCTTTGGAAGATTTGACCAGAAGCAGAGGCGTGTTCCAAAATACGGGTCATCAATTGTGGTCGGATTGGGATTACCAATTGTAGCGTGGCGTCGAGTTGAGATTAACTATGAACACCGCTACCAAGAAACACGTGCCAAATAGATCAGAAGGCGTAAGAAGCTCGTTCCAAATGACTCCATAAAATCCCCGAGAAGCCAAATATCAGAAGGCAATTAATGGACCAAGTCGATGTTTATTTGCTGGCGATCTCGTGGCATCGAAAGGATACCGAGATCGTGCCAGGATACAACCTTGGTTACAGAAGGTAACCGAATTCGCGCGAAGTTACAATCGAAGTGTCAGTAAAAGAATGGAAGCACAAAATAGCTGTCATTAGCACAGTCAAACAAAAGCACGTTAAAACAAACACTGGTACAGTTGGTTATAATAATAATTGTTTTTATTAAACCAGTCGTGTTCTCGTGATAAACGTGAGTCACTACAGGAGCCCCCGCTAGAAAGGGTTTACACTTTCGATAAAAAGCGGTTTAAATCGTGGGACTGATCGGCTGACGAGCGATTGTAGGACGGAAGAATTGGCGAACAGGAAAGCGATCGTTGATCGTCGAGTTGCCAACGAAGGTCGTTTTCGGAGAACGGTACCAGGAGCGATGTGCTGTATTTGTTGCTTGAGTTGGCATGCTACACGAGAGTGGTTTGTATCCAGAATCTGAAGAGGGCGTTCGTAGGGAATGCGGACCAGAAACGCTGCAGACGAAGGACGAAACCACGTTGAGCCAAAAGACCAGAAGCGACCATAACGACCATGTTCGAGACCAAGCGTATGCCAAGCATTCGAAACCAAAATATCGACTGAGTGCGTTGACAAGAGCATGGGTGGCCAGTCCAGCTTTCGCCAAAGTTGACTGAAGTCGACGGAACCAAACGGAGATGGTCGAAGGCGTGGGCTCAGGAAACAAAAAGAAAATCAAAAAAGAGAAGAGTGTAGCATGCGTGTAGTATAGGAATAATCCTACACCGTATCGGTTGTTGACTGTGCGACTATTCGCGGAAGCGTACGGGCAACCGTACTCGGCGACCGGAACGTGAGACGGCAGTCTCGTTCGTATCGCGTGAGCCTGCAATCTCATCCGAGGTCAGAGGCGGCGTGGTCTGCTGATCTGGACGTGAGACTATCGTCTCGTCCGTAGACGGTGCAGATGACGCGTGCTGTTGACCGGGACGTGAGAATGAGGTCTCAGATGTATCTAGCGTGGGACCTGAAGAAGATTTAAGGATCCCGCTAGGTTTAATAGGTCTAGCATTGAATCTCAGGTTACCAGATAGGGCACTGTCATCGACGTGTGCTGGTTTGAGACGATCAATGCTGACGATCTCGACGCGTCCATATCGATCAACCTTGAAGGTCTTTTCGTGACGAGCGATCACGTGAAAAGGGCCTTCGTAAGGTTGTTGCCAAGGTTTGCGTACCGAATCTACTCGTACAAAAACATGTGAACAGGTAGATAACTCTCGAGAGAGAGCGACCTGTCGATGTTGTATTCGAGTTGACACCGGAGACAGCGTTCACATAAATGCAGACAGTCGACGGACGTTGTCTGATTTACCGAAATTAGGTCTGCTCCGTGGTGTGAAGAATTCTCCGGGCAGACGCAATGTCGTGCCGTATACCATTTCAGCGGCGGAACATTGTATATCTGCCATCAAGCTCGTTTGAATACCTTAGAGGACGAGCGATAAGGTTTCGTACCAGTTGTCGTTCTCGTGTGCTCGTAGAGCACTTTTAAGTTGGCAGTGAAACCGTTCAACTTAACCATTTGATGCTGGGAGGTAGACGTTAATGCTTATGCGAATGCATTCCGTACCAAACAGCCGGGTCAGCGAGGAGAATAGTTAATAGGGGGAAATTTCTCGAATAAAGCGTGGAATTCATCGTCACGCGAATAAAGTGACAAGGATTCGGTACACATACATGTGAGTCTATTATATTAATACTATTCTTATCGTTATCCGTCATGTCGAGTATATTATATATTAAATATGAAAATATACGACAGACGTGGATAGATAAATCATAGACTCACCGAATTGGCTTCTTTGGAAGATTTGACCAGAAGCAGAGGCGTGTTCCAAAATACGGGTCATCAATTGTGGTCGGATTGGGATTACCAATTGTAGCGTGGCGTCGAGTTGAGATTAACTATGAACACCGCTACCAAGAAACACGTGCCAAATAGATCAGAAGGCGTAAGAAGCTCGTTCCAAATGACTCCATAAAATCCCCGAGAAGCCAAATATCAGAAGGCAATTAATGGACCAAGTCGATGTTTATTTGCTGGCGATCTCGTGGCATCGAAAGGATACCGAGATCGTGCCAGGATACAACCTTGGTTACAGAAGGTAACCGAATTCGCGCGAAGTTACAATCGAAGTGTCAGTAAAAGAATGGAAGCACAAAATAGCTGTCATTAGCACAGTCAAACAAAAGCACGTTAAAACAAACACTGGTACAGTTGGTTTATAATAATAATTGTTTTTATTAAACCAGTCGTGTTCTCGTGATAAACGTGAGTCACTACAGGAGCCCCCGCTAGAAAGGGTTTACACTTTCGATAAAAAGCGGTTTAAATCGTGGGACTGATCGGCTGACGAGCGATTGTAGGACGGAAGAATTGGCGAACAGGAAAGCGATCGTTGATCGTCGAGTTGCCAACGAAGGTCGTTTTCGGAGAACGGTACCAGGAGCGATGTGCTGTATTTGTTGCTTGAGTTGGCATGCTACACGAGAGTGGTTTGTATCCAGAATCTGAAGAGGGCGTTCGTAGGGAATGCGGACCAGAAACGCTGCAGACGAAGGACGAAACCACGTTGAGCCAAAAGACCAGAAGCGACCATAACGACCATGTTCGAGACCAAGCGTATGCCAAGCATTCGAAACCAAAATATCGACTGAGTGCGTTGACAAGAGCATGGGTGGCCAGTCCAGCTTTCGCCAAAGTTGACTGAAGTCGACGGAACCAAACGGAGATGGTCGAAGGCGTGGGCTCAGGAAACAAAAAGAAAATCAAAAAAGAGAAGAGTGTAGCATGCGTGTAGTATAGGAATAATCCTACACCGTATCGGTTGTTGACTGTGCGACTATTCGCGGAAGCGTACGGGCAACCGTACTCGGCGACCGGAACGTGAGACGGCAGTCTCGTTCGTATCGCGTGAGCCTGCAATCTCATCCGAGGTCAGAGGCGGCGTGGTCTGCTGATCTGGACGTGAGACTATCGTCTCGTCCGTAGACGGTGCAGATGACGCGTGCTGTTGACCGGGACGTGAGAATGAGGTCTCAGATGTATCTAGCGTGGGACCTGAAGAAGATTTAAGGATCCCGCTAGGTTTAATAGGTCTAGCATTGAATCTCAGGTTACCAGATAGGGCACTGTCATCGACGTGTGCTGGTTTGAGACGATCAATGCTGACGATCTCGACGCGTCCATATCGATCAACCTTGAAGGTCTTTTCGTGACGAGCGATCACGTGAAAAGGGCCTTCGTAAGGTTGTTGCCAAGGTTTGCGTACCGAATCTACTCGTACAAAAACATGTGAACAGGTAGATAACTCTCGAGAGAGAGCGACCTGTCGATGTTGTATTCGAGTTGACACCGGAGACAGCGTTCGCATAAATGCAGACAGTCGACGGACGTTGTCTGATTTACCGAAATTAGGTCTGCTCCGTGGTGTGAAGAATTCTCCGGGCAGACGCAATGTCGTGCCGTATACCATTTCAGCGGCGGAACATTGTATATCTGCCATCAGGCTCGTTTGAATACCTTAGAGGACGAGCGATAAGGTTTCGTACCAGTTGTCGTTCTCGTGTGCTCGTAGAGCACTTTTAAGTTGGCAGTGAAACCGTTCAACTTAACCATTTGATGCTGGGAGGTAGACGTTAATGCTTATGCGAATGCATTCCGTACCAAACAGCCGGGTCAGCGAGGAGAATAGTTAATAGGGGGAAATTTCTCGAATAAAGCGTGGAATTCATCGTCACGCGAATAAAGTGACAAGGATTCGGTACACATACATGTGAGTCTATTATATTAATACTATTCTTATCGTTATCCGTCATGTCGAGTATATTATATATTAAATATGAAAATATACGACAGACGTGGATAGATAAATCATAGACTCACCGAATTGGCTTCTTTGGAAGATTTGACCAGAAGCAGAGGCGTGTTCCAAAATACGGGTCATCAATTGTGGTCGGATTGGGATTACCAATTGTAGCGTGGCGTCGAGTTGAGATTAACTATGAACACCGCTACCAAGAAACACGTGCCAAATAGATCAGAAGGCGTAAGAAGCTCGTTCCAAATGACTCCATAAAATCCCCGAGAAGCCAAATATCAGAAGGCAATTAATGGACCAAGTCGATGTTTATTTGCTGGCGATCTCGTGGCATCGAAAGGATACCGAGATCGTGCCAGGATACAACCTTGGTTACAGAAGGTAACCGAATTCGCGCGAAGTTACAATCGAAGTGTCAGTAAAAGAATGGAAGCACAAAATAGCTGTCATTAGCACAGTCAAACAAAAGCACGTTAAAACAAACACTGGTACAGTTGGTATATAATAATAATTGTTTTTATTAAACCAGTCGTGTTCTCGTGATAAACGTGAGTCACTACAGGAGCCCCCCGCTAGAAAGGGTTTACACTTTCGATAAAAAGCGGTTTAAATCGTGGGACTGATCGGCTGACGAGCGATTGTAGGACGGAAGAATTGGCGAACAGGAAAGCGATCGTTGATCGTCGAGTTGCCAACGAAGGTCGTTTTCGGAGAACGGTACCAGGAGCGATGTGCTGTATTTGTTGCTTGAGTTGGCATGCTACACGAGAGTGGTTTGTATCCAGAATCTGAAGAGGGCGTTCGTAGGGAATGCGGACCAGAAACGCTGCAGACGAAGGACGAAACCACGTTGAGCCAAAAGACCAGAAGCGACCATAACGACCATGTTCGAGACCAAGCGTATGCCAAGCATTCGAAACCAAAATATCGACTGAGTGCGTTGACAAGAGCATGGGTGGCCAGTCTAGCTTTCGCCAAAGTTGACTGAAGTCGACGGAACCAAACGGAGATGGTCGAAGGCGTGGGCTCAGGAAACAAAAAGAAAATCAAAAAGAGAAGAGTGTAGCATGCGTGTAGTATAGGAATAATCCTACACCGTATCGGTTGTTGACTGTGCGACTATTCGCGGAAGCGTACGGGCAACCGTATTCGGCGACCGGAACGTGAGACGGCAGTCTCGTTCGTATCGCGTGAGCCTGCAATCTCATCCGAGGTCAGAGGCGGCGTGGTCTGCTGATCTGGACGTGGGACTATCGTCTCGTCCGTAGACGGTGCAGATGACGCGTGCTGTTGACCGGGACGTGAGAATGAGGTCTCAGATGTATCTAGCGTGGGACCTGAAGAAGATTTAAGGATCCCGCTAGGTTTAATAGGTCTAGCATTGAATCTCAGGTTACCAGATAGGGCACTGTCATCGACGTGTGCTGGTTTGAGACGATCAATGCTGACGATCTCGACGCGTCCATATCGATCAACCTTGAAGGTGTTTTCGTGACGAGCGATCACGTGAAAAGGGCCTTCGTAAGGTTGTTGCCAAGGTTTGCGTACCGAATCTACTCGTACAAAAACATGTGAACAGGTAGATAACTCTCGAGAGAGAGCGACCTGTCGATGTTGTATTCGAGTTGACACCGGAGACAGCGTTCACATAAATGCAGACAGTCGACGGACGTTGTCTGATTTACCGAAATTAGGTCTGCTCCGTGGTGTGAAGAATTCTCCGGGCAGACGCAATGTCGTGCCGTATACCATTTCAGCGGCGGAACATTGTATATCTGCCATCAGGCTCGTTTGAATACCTTAGAGGACGAGCGATAAGGTTTCGTACCAGTTGTCGTTCTCGTGTGCTCGTAGAGCACTTTTAAGTTGGCAGTGAAACCGTTCAACTTAACCATTTGATGCTGGGAGGTAGACGTTAATGCTTATTCGAATGCATTCCGTACCAAACAGCCGGGTCAGCGAGGAGAATAGTTAATAGGGAAATTTCTCGAATAAAGCGTGGAATTCATCGTCACGCGAATAAAGTGACAAGGATTCGGTACACATACATGTGAGTCTATTATATTAATACTATTCTTATCGTTATCCGTCATGTCGAGTATATTATATATTAAATATGAAAATATACGACAGACGTGGATAGATAAATCATAGACTCACCGAATTGGCTTCTTTGGAAGATTTGACCAGAAGCAGAGGCGTGTTCCAAAATACGGGTCATCAATTGTGGTCGGATTGGGATTACCAATTGTAGCGTGGCGTCGAGTTGAGATTAACTATGAACACCGCTACCAAGAAACACGTGCCAAATAGATCAGAAGGCGTAAGAAGCTCGTTCCAAATGACTCCATAAAATCCCCGAGAAGCCAAATATCAGAAGGCAATTAATGGACCAAGTCGATGTTTATTTGCTGGCGATCTCGTGGCATCGAAAGGATACCGAGATCGTGCCAGGATACAACCTTGGTTACAGAAGGTAACCGAATTCGCGCGAAGTTACAATCGAAGTGTCAGTAAAAGAATGGAAGCACAAAATAGCTGTCATTAGCACAGTCAAACAAAAGCACGTTAAAACAAACACTGGTACAGTTGGTTATAATAATAATTGTTTTTATTAAACCAGTCGTGTTCTCGTGATAAACGTGAGTCACTACAGGAGCCCCCGCTAGAAAGGGTTTACACTTTCGATAAAAAGCGGTTTAAATCGTGGGACTGATCGGCTGACGAGCGATTGTAGGACGGAAGAATTGGCGAACAGGAAAGCGATCGTTGATCGTCGAGTTGCCAACGAAGGTCGTTTTCAGAGAACGGTACCAGGAGCGATGTGCTGTATTTGTTGCTTGAGTTGGCATGCTACACGAGAGTGGTTTGTATCCAGAATCTGAAGAGGGCGTTCGTAGGGAATGCGGACCAGAAACGCTGCAGACGAAGGACGAAACCACGTTGAGCCAAAAGACCAGAAGCGACCATAACGACCATGTTCGAGACCAAGCGTATGCCAAGCATTCGAAACCAAAATATCGACTGAGTGCGTTGACAAGAGCATGGGTGGCCAGTCCAGCTTTCGCCAAAGTTGACTGAAGTCGACGGAACCAAACGGAGATGGTCGAAGGCGTGGGCTCAGGAAACAAAAAGAAAATCAAAAAAGAGAAGAGTGTAGCATGCGTGTAGTATAGGAATAATCCTACACCGTATCGGTTGTTGACTGTGCGACTATTCGCGGAAGCGTACGGGCAACCGTACTCGGCGACCGGAACGTGAGACGGCAGTCTCGTTCGTATCGCGTGAGCCTGCAATCTCATCCGAGGTCAGAGGCGGCGTGGTCTGCTGATCTGGACGTGAGACTATCGTCTCGTCCGTAGACGGTGCAGATGACGCGTGCTGTTGACCGGGACGTGAGAATGAGGTCTCAGATGTATCTAGCGTGGGACCTGAAGAAGATTTAAGGATCCCGCTAGGTTTAATAGGTCTAGCATTGAATCTCAGGTTACCAGATAGGGCACTGTCATCGACGTGTGCTGGTTTGAGACGATCAATGCTGACGATCTCGACGCGTCCATATCGATCAACCTTGAAGGTCTTTTCGTGACGAGCGATCACGTGAAAAGGGCCTTCGTAAGGTTGTTGCCAAGGTTTGCGTACCGAATCTACTCGTACAAAAACATGTGAACAGGTAGATAACTCTCGAGAGAGAGCGACCTGTCGATGTTGTATTCGAGTTGACACCGGAGACAGCGTTCACATAAATGCAGACAGTCGACGGACGTTGTCTGATTTACCGAAATTAGGTCTGCTCCGTGGTGTGAAGAATTCTCCGGGCAGACGCAATGTCGTGCCGTATACCATTTCAGCGGCGGAACATTGTATATCTGCCATCAGGCTCGTTTGAATACCTTAGAGGACGAGCGATAAGGTTTCGTACCAGTTGTCGTTCTCGTGTGCTCGTAGAGCACTTTTAAGTTGGCAGTGAAACCGTTCAACTTAACCATTTGATGCTGGGAGGTAGACGTTAATGCTTATGCGAATGCATTCCGTACCAAACAGCCGGGTCAGCGAGGAGAATAGTTAATAGGGGAAATTTCTCGAATAAAGCGTGGAATTCATCGTCACGCGAATAAAGTGACAAGGATTCGGTACACATACATGTGAGTCTATTATATTAATACTATTCTTATCGTTATCCGTCATGTCGAGTATATTATATATTAAATATGAAAATATACGACAGACGTGGATAGATAAATCATAGACTCACCGAATTGGCTTCTTTGGAAGATTTGACCAGAAGCAGAGGCGTGTTCCAAAATACGGGTCATCAATTGTGGTCGGATTGGGATTACCAATTGTAGCGTGGCGTCGAGTTGAGATTAACTATGAACACCGCTACCAAGAAACACGTGCCAAATAGATCAGAAGGCGTAAGAAGCTCGTTCCAAATGACTCCATAAAATCCCCGAGAAGCCAAATATCAGAAGGCAATTAATGGACCAAGTCGATGTTTATTTGCTGGCGATCTCGTGGCATCGAAAGGATACCGAGATCGTGCCAGGATACAACCTTGGTTACAGAAGGTAACCGAATTCGCGCGAAGTTACAATCGAAGTGTCAGTAAAAGAATGGAAGCACAAAATAGCTGTCATTAGCACAGTCAAACAAAAGCACGTTAAAACAAACACTGGTACAGTTGGTTATAATAATAATTGTTTTTATTAAACCAGTCGTGTTCTCGTGATAAACGTGAGTCACTACAGGAGCCCCCGCTAGAAAGGGTTTACACTTTCGATAAAAAGCGGTTTAAATCGTGGGACTGATCGGCTGACGAGCGATTGTAGGACGGAAGAATTGGCGAACAGGAAAGCGATCGTTGATCGTCGAGTTGCCAACGAAGGTCGTTTTCGGAGAACGGTACCAGGAGCGATGTGCTGTATTTGTTGCTTGAGTTGGCATGCTACACGAGAGTGGTTTGTATCCAGAATCTGAAGAGGGCGTTCGTAGGGAATGCGGACCAGAAACGCTGCAGACGAAGGACGAAACCACGTTGAGCCAAAAGACCAGAAGCGACCATAACGACCATGTTCGAGACCAAGCGTATGCCAAGCATTCGAAACCAAAATATCGACTGAGTGCGTTGACAAGAGCATGGGTGGCCAGTCCAGCTTTCGCCAAAGTTGACTGAAGTCGACGGAACCAAACGGAGATGGTCGAAGGCGTGGGCTCAGGAAACAAAAAGAAAATCAAAAAAGAGAAGAGTGTAGCATGCGTGTAGTATAGGAATAATCCTACACCGTATCGGTTGTTGACTGTGCGACTATTCGCGGAAGCGTACGGGCAACCGTACTCGGCGACCGGAACGTGAGACGGCAGTCTCGTTCGTATCGCGTGAGCCTGCAATCTCATCCGAGGTCAGAGGCGGCGTGGTCTGCTGATCTGGACGTGAGACTATCGTCTCGTCCGTAGACGGTGCAGATGACGCGTGCTGTTGACCGGGACGTGAGAATGAGGTCTCAGATGTATCTAGCGTGGGACCTGAAGAAGATTTAAGGATCCCGCTAGGTTTAATAGGTCTAGCATTGAATCTCAGGTTACCAGATAGGGCACTGTCATCGACGTGTGCTGGTTTGAGACGATCAATGCTGACGATCTCGACGCGTCCATATCGATCAACCTTGAAGGTGTTTTCGTGACGAGCGATCACGTGAAAAGGGCCTTCGTAAGGTTGTTGCCAAGGTTTGCGTACCGAATCTACTCGTACAAAAACATGTGAACAGGTAGATAACTCTCGAGAGAGAGCGACCTGTCGATGTTGTATTCGAGTTGACACCGGAGACAGCGTTCACATAAATGCAGACAGTCGACGGACGTTGTCTGATTTACCGAAATTAGGTCTGCTCCGTGGTGTGAAGAATTCTCCGGGCAGACGCAATGTCGTGCCGTATACCATTTCAGCGGCGGAACATTGTATATCTGCCATCAGGCTCGTTTGAATACCTTAGAGGACGAGCGATAAGGTTTCGTACCAGTTGTCGTTCTCGTGTGCTCGTAGAGCACTTTTAAGTTGGCAGTGAAACCGTTCAACTTAACCATTTGATGCTGGGAGGTAGACGTTAATGCTTATGCGAATGCATTCCGTACCAAACAGCCGGGTCAGCGAGGAGAATAGTTAATAGGGGGAAATTTCTCGAATAAAGCGTGGAATTCATCGTCACGCGAATAAAGTGACAAGGATTCGGTACACATACATGTGAGTCTATTATATTAATACTATTCTTATCGTTATCCGTCATGTCGAGTATATTATATATTAAATATGAAAATATACGACAGACGTGGATAGATAAATCATAGACTCACCGAATTGGCTTCTTTGGAAGATTTGACCAGAAGCAGAGGCGTGTTCCAAAATACGGGTCATCAATTGTGGTCGGATTGGGATTACCAATTGTAGCGTGGCGTCGAGTTGAGATTAACTATGAACACCGCTACCAAGAAACACGTGCCAAATAGATCAGAAGGCGTAAGAAGCTCGTTCCAAATGACTCCATAAAATCCCCGAGAAGCCAAATATCAGAAGGCAATTAATGGACCAAGTCGATGTTTATTTGCTGGCGATCTCGTGGCATCGAAAGGATACCGAGATCGTGCCAGGATACAACCTTGGTTACAGAAGGTAACCGAATTCGCGCGAAGTTACAATCGAAGTGTCAGTAAAAGAATGGAAGCACAAAATAGCTGTCATTAGCACAGTCAAACAAAAGCACGTTAAAACAAACACTGGTACAGTTGGTTATAATAATAATAATTGTTTTTATTAAACCAGTCGTGTTCTCGTGATAAACGTGAGTCACTACAGGAGCCCCCGCTAGAAAGGGTTTACACTTTCGATAAAAAGCGGTTTAAATCGTGGGACTGATCGGCTGACGAGCGATTGTAGGACGGAAGAATTGGCGAACAGGAAAGCGATCGTTGATCGTCGAGTTGCCAACGAAGGTCGTTTTCAGAGAACGGTACCAGGAGCGATGTGCTGTATTTGTTGCTTGAGTTGGCATGCTACACGAGAGTGGTTTGTATCCAGAATCTGAAGAGGGCGTTCGTAGGGAATGCGGACCAGAAACGCTGCAGACGAAGGACGAAACCACGTTGAGCCAAAAGACCAGAAGCGACCATAACGACCATGTTCGAGACCAAGCGTATGCCAAGCATTCGAAACCAAAATATCGACTGAGTGCGTTGACAAGAGCATGGGTGGCCAGTCCAGCTTTCGCCAAAGTTGACTGAAGTCGACGGAACCAAACGGAGATGGTCGAAGGCGTGGGCTCAGGAAACAAAAAGAAAATCAAAAAAGAGAAGAGTGTAGCATGCGTGTAGTATAGGAATAATCCTACACCGTATCGGTTGTTGACTGTGCGACTATTCGCGGAAGCGTACGGGCAACCGTACTCGGCGACCGGAACGTGAGACGGCAGTCTCGTTCGTATCGCGTGAGCCTGCAATCTCATCCGAGGTCAGAGGCGGCGTGGTCTGCTGATCTGGACGTGGACTATCGTCTCGTCCGTAGACGGTGCAGATGACGCGTGCTGTTGACCGGGACGTGAGAATGGGGTCTCAGATGTATCTAGCGTGGGACCTGAAGAAGATTTAAGGATCCCGCTAGGTTTAATAGGTCTAGCATTGAATCTCAGGTTACCAGATAGGGCACTGTCATCGACGTGTGCTGGTTTGAGACGATCAATGCTGACGATCTCGACGCGTCCATATCGATCAACCTTGAAGGTGTTTTCGTGACGAGCGATCACGTGAAAAGGGCCTTCGTAAGGTTGTTGCCAAGGTTTGCGTACCGAATCTACTCGTACAAAAACATGTGAACAGGTAGATAACTCTCGAGAGAGAGCGACCTGTCGATGTTGTATTCGAGTTGACACCGGAGACAGCGTTCACATAAATGCAGACAGTCGACGGACGTTGTCTGATTTACCGAAATTAGGTCTGCTCCGTGGTGTGAAGAATTCTCCGGGCAGACGCAATGTCGTGCCGTATACCATTTCAGCGGCGGAACATTGTATATCTGCCATCAGGCTCGTTTGAATACCTTAGAGGACGACCGATAAGGTTTCGTACCAGTTGTCGTTCTCGTGTGCTCGTAGAGCACTTTTAAGTTGGCAGTGAAACCGTTCAACTTAACCATTTGATGCTGGGAGGTAGACGTTAATGCTTATTCGAATGCATTCCGTACCAAACAGCCGGGTCAGCGAGGAGAATAGTTAATAGGGGAAATTTCTCGAATAAAGCGTAGAATTCATCGTCACGCGAATAAAGTGACAAGGATTCGGTACACATACATGTGAGTCTATTATATTAATACTATTCTTATCGTTATCCGTCATGTCAAGTATATTATATATTAAATATGAAAATATACGACAGACGTGGATAGATAAATCATAGACTCACCGAATTGGCTTCTTTGGAAGATTTGACCAGAAGCAGAGGCGTGTTCCAAAATACGGGTCATCAATTGTGGTCGGATTGGGATTACCAATTGTAGCGTGGCGTCGAGTTGAGATTAACTATGAACACCGCTACCAAGAAACACGTGCCAAATAGATCAGAAGGCGTAAGAAGCTCGTTCCAAATGACTCCATAAAATCCCCGAGAAGCCAAATATCAGAAGGCAATTAATGGACCAAGTCGATGTTTATTTGCTGGCGATCTCGTGGCATCGAAAGGATACCGAGATCGTGCCAGGATACAACCTTGGTTACAGAAGGTAACCGAATTCGCGCGAAGTTACAATCGAAGTGTCAGTAAAAGAATGGAAGCACAAAATAGCTGTCATTAGCACAGTCAAACAAAAGCACGTTGAAACAAACACTGGTACAGTTGGTTATAATAATAATTGTTTTTATTAAACCAGTCGTGTTCTCGTGATAAACGTGAGTCACTACAGGAGCCCCCGCTAGAAAGGGTTTACACTTTCGATAAAAAGCGGTTTAAATCGTGGGACTGATCGGCTGACGAGCGATTGTAGGACGGAAGAATTGGCGAACAGGAAAGCGATCGTTGATCGTCGAGTTGCCAACGAAGGTCGTTTTCAGAGAACGGTACCAGGAGCGATGTGCTGTATTCGTTGCTTGAGTTGGCATGCTACACGAGAGTGGTTGGTATCCAGAATCTGAAGAGGGCGTTCGTAGGGAATGCGGACCAGAAACGCTGCAGACGAAGGACGAAACCACGTTGAGCCAAAAGACCAGAAGCGACCATAACGACCATGTTCGAGACCAAGCGTATGCCAAGCATTCGAAACCAAAATATCGACTGAGTGCGTTGACAAGAGCATGGGTGGCCAGTCCAGCTTTCGCCAAAGTTGACTGAAGTCGACGGAACCAAACGGAGATGGTCGAAGGCGTGGGCTCAGGAAACAAAAAGAAAATCAAAAAAGAGAAGAGTGTAGCATGCGTGTAGTATAGGAATAATCCTACACCGTATCGGTTGTTGACTGTGCGACTATTCGCGGAAGCGTACGGGCAACCGTACTCGGCGACCGGAACGTGAGACGGCAGTCTCGTTCGTATCGCGTGAGCCTGCAATCTCATCCGAGGTCAGAGGCGGCGTGGTCTGCTGATCTGGACGTGGGACTATCGTCCCGTCCGTAGACGGTGCAGATGACGCGTGCTGTTGACCGGGACGTGAGAATGAGGTCTCAGATGTATCTAGCGTGGGACCTGAAGAAGATTTAAGGATCCCGCTAGGTTTAATAGGTCTAGCATTGAATCTCAGGTTACCAGATAGGGCACTGTCATCGACGTGTGCTGGTTTGAGACGATCAATGCTGACGATCTCGACGCGTCCATATCGATCAACCTTGAAGGTGTTTTCGTGACGAGCGATCACGTGAAAAGGGCCTTCGTAAGGTTGTTGCCAAGGTTTGCGTACCGAATCTACTCGTACAAAAACATGTGAACAGGTAGATAACTCTCGAGAGAGAGCGACCTGTCGATGTTGTATTCGAGTTGACACCGGAGACAGCGTTCACATAAATGCAGACAGTCGACGGACGTTGTCTGATTTACCGAAATTAGGTCTGCTCCGTGGTGTGAAGAATTCTCCGGGCAGACGCAATGTCGTGCCGTATACCATTTCAGCGGCGGAACATTGTATATCTGCCATCAGGCTCGTTTGAATACCTTAGAGGACGACCGATAAGGTTTCGTACCAGTTGTCGTTCTCGTGTGCTCGTAGAGCACTTTTAAGTTGGCAGTGAAACCGTTCAACTTAACCATTTGATGCTGGGAGGTAGACGTTAATGCTTATTCGAATGCATTCCGTACCAAACAGCCGGGTCAGCGAGGAGAATAGTTAATAGGGGAAATTTCTCGAATAAAGCGTGGAATTCATCGTCACGCGAATAAAGTGACAAGGATTCGGTACACATACATGTGAGTCTATTATATTAATACTATTCTTATCGTTATCCGTCATGTCGAGTATATTATATATTAAATATGAAAATATACGACAGACGTGGATAGATAAATCATAGACTCACCGAATTGGCTTCTTTGGAAGATTTGACCAGAAGCAGAGGCGTGTTCCAAAATACGGGTCATCAATTGTGGTCGGATTGGGATTACCAATTGTAGCGTGGCGTCGAGTTGAGATTAACTATGAACACCGCTACCAAGAAACACGTGCCAAATAGATCAGAAGGCGTAAGAAGCTCGTTCCAAATGACTCCATAAAATCCCCGAGAAGCCAAATATCAGAAGGCAATTAATGGACCAAGTCGATGTTTATTTGCTGGCGATCTCGTGGCATCGAAAGGATACCGAGATCGTGCCAGGATACAACCTTGGTTACAGAAGGTAACCGAATTCGCGCGAAGTTACAATCGAAGTGTCAGTAAAAGAATGGAAGCACAAAATAGCTGTCATTAGCACAGTCAAACAAAAGCACGTTGAAACAAACACTGGTACAGTTGGTTATAATAATAATAATTGTTTTTATTAAACCAGTCGTGTTCTCGTGATAAACGTGAGTCACTACAGGAGCCCCCGCTAGAAAGGGTTTACACTTTCGATAAAAAGCGGTTTAAATCGTGGGACTGATCGGCTGACGAGCGATTGTAGGACGGAAGAATTGGCGAACAGGAAAGCGATCGTTGATCGTCGAGTTGCCAACGAAGGTCGTTTTCAGAGAACGGTACCAGGAGCGATGTGCTGTATTTGTTGCTTGAGTTGGCATGCTACACGAGAGTGGTTTGTATCCAGAATCTGAAGAGGGCGTTCGTAGGGAATGCGGACCAGAAACGCTGCAGACGAAGGACGAAACCACGTTGAGCCAAAAGACCAGAAGCGACCATAACGACCATGTTCGAGACCAAGCGTATGCCAAGCATTCGAAACCAAAATATCGACTGAGTGCGTTGACAAGAGCATGGGTGGCCAGTCCAGCTTTCGCCAAAGTTGACTGAAGTCGACGGAACCAAACGGAGATGGTCGAAGGCGTGGGCTCAGGAAACAAAAAGAAAATCAAAAAGAGAAGAGTGTAGCATGCGTGTAGTATAGGAATAATCCTACACCGTATCGGTTGTTGACTGTGCGACTATTCGCGGAAGCGTACGGGCAACCGTACTCGGCGACCGGAACGTGAGACGGCAGTCTCGTTCGTATCGCGTGAGCCTGCAATCTCATCCGAGGTCAGAGGCGGCGTGGTCTGCTGATCTGGACGTGGGACTATCGTCCCGTCCGTAGACGGTGCAGATGACGCGTGCTGTTGACCGGGACGTGAGAATGAGGTCTCAGATGTATCTAGCGTGGGACCTGAAGAAGATTTTAGGATCCCGCTAGGTTTAATAGGTCTAGCATTGAATCTCAGGTTACCAGATAGGGCACTGTCATCGACGTGTGCTGGTTTGAGACGATCAATGCTGACGATCTCGACGCGTCCATATCGATCAACCTTGAAGGTGTTTTCGTGACGAGCGATCACGTGAAAAGGGCCTTCGTAAGGTTGTTGCCAAGGTTTGCGTACCGAATCTACTCGTACAAAAACATGTGAACAGGTAGATAACTCTCGAGAGAGAGCGACCTGTCGATGTTGTATTCGAGTTGACACCGGAGACAGCGTTCACATAAATGCAGACAGTCGACGGACGTTGTCTGATTTACCGAAATTAGGTCTGCTCCGTGGTGTGAAGAATTCTCCGGGCAGACGCAATGTCGTGCCGTATACCATTTCAGCGGCGGAACATTGTATATCTGCCATCAGGCTCGTTTGAATACCTTAGAGGACGACCGATAAGGTTTCGTACCAGTTGTCGTTCTCGTGTGCTCGTAGAGCACTTTTAAGTTGGCAGTGAAACCGTTCAACTTAACCATTTGATGCTGGGAGGTAGACGTTAATGCTTATTCGAATGCATTCCGTACCAAACAGCCGGGTCAGCGAGGAGAATAGTTAATAGGGGGAAATTTCTCGAATAAAGCGTGGAATTCATCGTCACGCGAATAAAGTGACAAGGATTCGGTACACATACATGTGAGTCTATTATATTAATACTATTCTTATCGTTATCCGTCATGTCGAGTATATTATATATTAAATATGAAAATATACGACAGACGTGGATAGATAAATTATAGACTCACCGAATTGGCTTCTTTGGAAGATTTGACCAGAAGCAGAGGCGTGTTCCAAAATACGGGTCATCAATTGTGGTCGGATTGGGATTACCAATTGTAGCGTGGCGTCGAGTTGAGATTAACTATGAACACCGCTACCAAGAAACACGTGCCAAATAGATCAGAAGGCGTAAGAAGCTCGTTCCAAATGACTCCATAAAATCCCCGAGAAGCCAAATATCAGAAGGCAATTAATGGACCAAGTCGATGTTTATTTGCTGGCGATCTCGTGGCATCGAAAGGATACCGAGATCGTGCCAGGATACAACCTTGGTTACAGAAGGTAACCGAATTCGCGCGAAGTTACAATCGAAGTGTCAGTAAAAGAATGGAAGCACAAAATAGCTGTCATTAGCACAGTCAAACAAAAGCACGTTGAAACAAACACTGGTACAGTTGGTTATAATAATAATAATTGTTTTTATTAAACCAGTCGTGTTCTCGTGATAAACGTGAGTCACTACAGGAGCCCCCGCTAGAAAGGGTTTACACTTTCGATAAAAAGCGGTTTAAATCGTGGGACTGATCGGCTGACGAGCGATTGTAGGACGGAAGAATTGGCGAACAGGAAAGCGATCGTTGATCGTCGAGTTGCCAACGAAGGTCGTTTTCAGAGAACGGTACCAGGAGCGATGTGCTGTATTTGTTGCTTGAGTTGGCATGCTACACGAGAGTGGTTGGTATCCAGAATCTGAAGAGGGCGTTCGTAGGGAATGCGGACCAGAAACGCTGCAGACGAAGGACGAAACCACGTTGAGCCAAAAGACCAGAAGCGACCATAACGACCATGTTCGAGACCAAGCGTATGCCAAGCATTCGAAACCAAAATATCGACTGAGTGCGTTGACAAGAGCATGGGTGGCCAGTCCAGCTTTCGCCAAAGTTGACTGAAGTCGACGGAACCAAACGGAGATGGTCGAAGGCGTGGGCTCAGGAAACAAAAAGAAAATCAAAAAAGAGAAGAGTGTAGCATGCGTGTAGTATAGGAATAATCCTACACCGTATCGGTTGTTGACTGTGCGACTATTCGCGGAAGCGTACGGGCAACCGTATTCGGCGACCGGAACGTGAGACGGCAGTCTCGTTCGTATCGCGTGAGCCTGCAATCTCATCCGAGGTCAGAGGCGGCGTGGTCTGCTGATCTGGACGTGGGACTATCGTCCCGTCCGTAGACGGTGCAGATGACGCGTGCTGTTGACCGGGACGTGAGAATGGGGTCTCAGATGTATCTAGCGTGGGACCTGAAGAAGATTTAAGGATCCCGCTAGGTTTAATAGGTCTAGCATTGAATCTCAGGTTACCAGATAGGGCACTGTCATCGACGTGTGCTGGTTTGAGACGATCAATGCTGACGATCTCGACGCGTCCATATCGATCAACCTTGAAGGTGTTTTCGTGACGAGCGATCACGTGAAAAGGGCCTTCGTAAGGTTGTTGCCAAGGTTTGCGTACCGAATCTACTCGTACAAAAACATGTGAACAGGTAGATAACTCTCGAGAGAGAGCGACCTGTCGATGTTGTATTCGAGTTGACACCGGAGACAGCGTTCACATAAATGCAGACAGTCGACGGACGTTGTCTGATTTACCGAAATTAGGTCTGCTCCGTGGTGTGAAGAATTCTCCGGGCAGACGCAATGTCGTGCCGTATACCATTTCAGCGGCGGAACATTGTATATCTGCCATCAGGCTCGTTTGAATACCTTAGAGGACGACCGATAAGGTTTCGTACCAGTTGTCGTTCTCGTGTGCTCGTAGAGCACTTTTAAGTTGGCAGTGAAACCGTTCAACTTAACCATTTGATGCTGGGAGGTAGACGTTAATGCTTATTCGAATGCATTCCGTACCAAACAGCCGGGTCAGCGAGGAGAATAGTTAATAGGGGGAAATTTCTCGAATAAAGCGTGGAATTCATCGTCACGCGAATAAAGTGACAAGGATTCGGTACACATACATGTGAGTCTATTATATTAATACTATTCTTATCGTTATCCGTCATGTCGAGTATATTATATATTAAATATGAAAATATACGACAGACGTGGATAGATAAATCATAGACTCACCGAATTGGCTTCTTTGGAAGATTTGACCAGAAGCAGAGGCGTGTTCCAAAATACGGGTCATCAATTGTGGTCGGATTGGGATTACCAATTGTAGCGTGGCGTCGAGTTGAGATTAACTATGAACACCGCTACCAAGAAACACGTGCCAAATAGATCAGAAGGCGTAAGAAGCTCGTTCCAAATGACTCCATAAAATCCCCGAGAAGCCAAATATCAGAAGGCAATTAATGGACCAAGTCGATGTTTATTTGCTGGCGATCTCGTGGCATCGAAAGGATACCGAGATCGTGCCAGGATACAACCTTGGTTACAGAAGGTAACCGAATTCGCGCGAAGTTACAATCGAAGTGTCAGTAAAAGAATGGAAGCACAAAATAGCTGTCATTAGCACAGTCAAACAAAAGCACGTTGAAACAAACACTGGTACAGTTGGTTATAATAATAATAATTGTTTTTATTAAACCAGTCGTGTTCTCGTGATAAACGTGAGTCACTACAGGAGCCCCCGCTAGAAAGGGTTTACACTTTCGATAAAAAGCGGTTTAAATCGTGGGACTGATCGGCTGACGAGCGATTGTAGGACGGAAGAATTGGCGAACAGGAAAGCGATCGTTGATCGTCGAGTTGCCAACGAAGGTCGTTTTCAGAGAACGGTACCAGGAGCGATGTGCTGTATTTGTTGCTTGAGTTGGCATGCTACACGAGAGTGGTTTGTATCCAGAATCTGAAGAGGGCGTTCGTAGGGAATGCGGACCAGAAACGCTGCAGACGAAGGACGAAACCACGTTGAGCCAAAAGACCAGAAGCGACCATAACGACCATGTTCGAGACCAAGCGTATGCCAAGCATTCGAAACCAAAATATCGACTGAGTGCGTTGACAAGAGCATGGGTGGCCAGTCCAGCTTTCGCCAAAGTTGACTGAAGTCGACGGAACCAAACGGAGATGGTCGAAGGCGTGGGCTCAGGAAACAAAAAGAAAATCAAAAAGAGAAGAGTGTAGCATGCGTGTAGTATAGGAATAATCCTACACCGTATCGGTTGTTGACTGTGCGACTATTCGCGGAAGCGTACGGGCAACCGTACTCGGCGACCGGAACGTGAGACGGCAGTCTCGTTCGTATCGCGTGAGCCTGCAATCTCATCCGAGGTCAGAGGCGGCGTGGTCTGCTGATCTGGACGTGGGACTATCGTCTCGTCCGTAGACGGTGCAGATGACGCGTGCTGTTGACCGGGACGTGAGAATGAGGTCTCAGATGTATCTAGCGTGGGACCTGAAGAAGATTTAAGGATCCCGCTAGGTTTAATAGGTCTAGCATTGAATCTCAGGTTACCAGATAGGGCACTGTCATCGACGTGTGCTGGTTTGAGACGATCAATGCTGACGATCTCGACGCGTCCATATCGATCAACCTTGAAGGTGTTTTCGTGACGAGCGATCACGTGAAAAGGGCCTTCGTAAGGTTGTTGCCAAGGTTTGCGTACCGAATCTACTCGTACAAAAACATGTGAACAGGTAGATAACTCTCGAGAGAGAGCGACCTGTCGATGTTGTATTCGAGTTGACACCGGAGACAGCGTTCACATAAATGCAGACAGTCGACGGACGTTGTCTGATTTACCGAAATTAGGTCTGCTCCGTGGTGTGAAGAATTCTCCGGGCAGACGCAATGTCGTGCCGTATACCATTTCAGCGGCGGAACATTGTATATCTGCCATCAGGCTCGTTTGAATACCTTAGAGGACGACCGATAAGGTTTCGTACCAGTTGTCGTTCTCGTGTGCTCGTAGAGCACTTTTAAGTTGGCAGTGAAACCGTTCAACTTAACCATTTGATGCTGGGAGGTAGACGTTAATGCTTATTCGAATGCATTCCGTACCAAACAGCCGGGTCAGCGAGGAGAATAGTTAATAGGGGAAATTTCTCGAATAAAGCGTAGAATTCATCGTCACGCGAATAAAGTGACAAGGATTCGGTACACATACATGTGAGTCTATTATATTAATACTATTCTTATCGTTATCCGTCATGTCGAGTATATTATATATTAAATATGAAAATATACGACAGACGTGGATAGATAAATCATAGACTCACCGAATTGGCTTCTTTGGAAGATTTGACCAGAAGCAGAGGCGTGTTCCAAAATACGGGTCATCAATTGTGGTCGGATTGGGATTACCAATTGTAGCGTGGCGTCGAGTTGAGATTAACTATGAACACCGCTACCAAGAAACACGTGCCAAATAGATCAGAAGGCGTAAGAAGCTCGTTCCAAATGACTCCATAAAATCCCCGAGAAGCCAAATATCAGAAGGCAATTAATGGACCAAGTCGATGTTTATTTGCTGGCGATCTCGTGGCATCGAAAGGATACCGAGATCGTGCCAGGATACAACCTTGGTTACAGAAGGTAACCGAATTCGCGCGAAGTTACAATCGAAGTGTCAGTAAAAGAATGGAAGCACAAAATAGCTGTCATTAGCACAGTCAAACAAAAGCACGTTGAAACAAACACTGGTACAGTTGGTTATAATAATAATAATTGTTTTTATTAAACCAGTCGTGTTCTCGTGATAAACGTGAGTCACTACAGGAGCCCCCGCTAGAAAGGGTTTACACTTTCGATAAAAAGCGGTTTAAATCGTGGGACTGATCGGCTGACGAGCGATTGTAGGACGGAAGAATTGGCGAACAGGAAAGCGATCGTTGATCGTCGAGTTGCCAACGAAGGTCGTTTTCAGAGAACGGTACCAGGAGCGATGTGCTGTATTTGTTGCTTGAGTTGGCATGCTACACGAGAGTGGTTTGTATCCAGAATCTGAAGAGGGCGTTCGTAGGGAATGCGGACCAGAAACGCTGCAGACGAAGGACGAAACCACGTTGAGCCAAAAGACCAGAAGCGACCATAACGACCATGTTCGAGACCAAGCGTATGCCAAGCATTCGAAACCAAAATATCGACTGAGTGCGTTGACAAGAGCATGGGTGGCCAGTCCAGCTTTCGCCAAAGTTGACTGAAGTCGACGGAACCAAACGGAGATGGTCGAAGGCGTGGGCTCAGGAAACAAAAAGAAAATCAAAAAAGAGAAGAGTGTAGCATGCGTGTAGTATAGGAATAATCCTACACCGTATCGGTTGTTGACTGTGCGACTATTCGCGGAAGCGTACGGGCAACCGTACTCGGCGACCGGAACGTGAGACGGCAGTCTCGTTCGTATCGCGTGAGCCTGCAATCTCATCCGAGGTCAGAGGCGGCGTGGTCTGCTGATCTGGACGTGGGACTATCGTCTCGTCCGTAGACTGTGCAGATGACGCGTGCTGTTGACCGGGACGTGAGAATGAGGTCTCAGATGTATCTAGCGTGGGACCTGAAGAAGATTTAAGGATCCCGCTAGGTTTAATAGGTCTAGCATTGAATCTCAGGTTACCAGATAGGGCACTGTCATCGACGTGTGCTGGTTTGAGACGATCAATGCTGACGATCTCGACGCGTCCATATCGATCAACCTTGAAGGTGTTTTCGTGACGAGCGATCACGTGAAAAGGGCCTTCGTAAGGTTGTTGCCAAGGTTTGCGTACCGAATCTACTCGTACAAAAACATGTGAACAGGTAGATAACTCTCGAGAGAGAGCGACCTGTCGATGTTGTATTCGAGTTGACACCGGAGACAGCGTTCACATAAATGCAGACAGTCGACGGACGTTGTCTGATTTACCGAAATTAGGTCTGCTCCGTGGTGTGAAGAATTCTCCGGGCAGACGCAATGTCGTGCCGTATACCATTTCAGCGGCGGAACATTGTATATCTGCCATCAGGCTCGTTTGAATACCTTAGAGGACGACCGATAAGGTTTCGTACCAGTTGTCGTTCTCGTGTGCTCGTAGAGCACTTTTAAGTTGGCAGTGAAACCGTTCAACTTAACCATTTGATGCTGGGAGGTAGACGTTAATGCTTATTCGAATGCATTCCGTACCAAACAGCCGGGTCAGCGAGGAGAATAGTTAATAGGGGGAAATTTCTCGAATAAAGCGTAGAATTCATCGTCACGCGAATAAAGTGACAAGGATTCGGTACACATACATGTGAGTCTATTATATTAATACTATTCTTATCGTTATCCGTCATGTCGAGTATATTATATATTAAATATGAAAATATACGACAGACGTGGATAGATAAATCATAGACTCACCGAATTGGCTTCTTTGGAAGATTTGACCAGAAGCAGAGGCGTGTTCCAAAATACGGGTCATCAATTGTGGTCGGATTGGGATTACCAATTGTAGCGTGGCGTCGAGTTGAGATTAACTATGAACACCGCTACCAAGAAACACGTGCCAAATAGATCAGAAGGCGTAAGAAGCTCGTTCCAAATGACTCCATAAAATCCCCGAGAAGCCAAATATCAGAAGGCAATTAATGGACCAAGTCGATGTTTATTTGCTGGCGATCTCGTGGCATCGAAAGGATACCGAGATCGTGCCAGGATACAACCTTGGTTACAGAAGGTAACCGAATTCGCGCGAAGTTACAATCGAAGTGTCAGTAAAAGAATGGAAGCACAAAATAGCTGTCATTAGCACAGTCAAACAAAAGCACGTTGAAACAAACACTGGTACAGTTGGTTATAATAATAATAATTGTTTTTATTAAACCAGTCGTGTTCTCGTGATAAACGTGAGTCACTACAAGGCTATCAACGTTAATTTTTACTCAGATTATTTTTCTCAGATAAGTTACATAATAATGTGTCAGTTCAGTCGAAAATGAAGATAATTATAATGGATAATACTGTTTATGGTTGTATATTAGCAAGTTATACAATATTCATAAATAGTTTAATGCCAAATTGCTTCAACCTGTTTTAGAAACAACTACCAACACCCATGTTCATCACCATAATAACTAGGCAGGTGAATCCGCTGTAAAGTGTCTGAAAGCTCATTTTTTGTATAAAACTCTGATTGCTGTCTATTTTTGACTTGTTAAATGGTGAATTTCACTTGCCCGAGTTCGCATTGTTGCAAATAACCACACTAGACTGACTAAACATTACTAGGTTGTGAGCAAAAACTACGTCAAACTATCAATAACCTGGAATAAAAGCTATGTAACAGGCACAACCATCATGAAAATTGACGTGAGACGGAAAAATACTGTGAATAGCTGGTGAATAAGGACATCCAAAATCTTCCATAAAGTGTAACATGTGTGCGTGAACCAGTAGCAGCTTCATATGTCGACACTTTAAAAAGAAAGTTGGGTCAACTGAGAGAGTATCAGTTTTTATAATAACATAGACAATCTAGCCCCTTGTTCTTTCAAATCTGAAACTGATGCAGAAAATATTCGTGCAAAATGACCTTGTTACCATAGTAACAAATGGACGAGGAGATTTAGATGTTTAGATTTGTGACGTTCTGAAACTCCTCTTATCAACCTCTGATACTGACTATCAGATATCTCTAATATCACAAATTTTTTGCTTGTCATCATTATCGATAATGTTCATTTCTTAGTGTAAGTGTACTAATATTAGTAGGAGTTAAATATTTTACTTGTTGAGTTGTCCCAAACTCCCAACATTGGGATAAAATAGATCAGTTTTGGATAACTTACAGGGCAGTGCCTCCAAAAACTTTGTATTAATTTTAGCTAACTGCAACAATCGAACGTTGGGAACTGCATTGACCATGACCCTATGATGCATATGCATCATATGATTATAGCAGTGTGCCTAGGATATTCACCAACAGCCGGACAGCTTACTCAGTATATTTATTCAAACATTTGTATCGTCGATGACTCACAGTACTCATTTTTGATACTGTTATACATACTTAGTAGCCTTTGAATACTTAATAATTAATACATGAGTCGCGTGAAATTCGTACGTTCTAGCAAAGTCATACTCTGTCTTAAAAATAATATATTTTAATATAAAATTGTAAATCTCTGCTATAACTTGTGGCCGCCGATTAGAGAGCAGTGAGTTATCGATCGGATCAATGACGCGCGAACCCGTATGAGCAGCCTAGAGTTCTGATTGGCCCTGCTTTTCACCTAGCCCAGCCAGTTGAGTCCAGAACACCAATTCGAGCCTCTGTAATATGAATCATTATATTTCAAACATACTGAGTTTATATACCAATCAAACAGACCACAACGTAGCAATAAAATATGAAAAGACACTTGTACAAGAATTAGCCAGATGTGGCTGTGAATGAGGGAGGTAGTAATTAATATACTGGGTATAACTCAAGAATGGTAAAACGTATAATAATAGTTTAAGGGTCAAAATAGAGCTTATAATAAGAGGAATATGAATATGTATGGTTTAGTTACTTAATAATTATACAATAGAAATATAGGTTTAGTATTGGTCCATAAATGGATCCCAAAAGTTACCATTCATTATTCTTGTCGGAACATAACAGTTTCATGCATAATAACCCTTTAAAAAGGCAATAAATTTCAAAAATCCTATGAAAAAGATTTTGAGATGGCAAGAATGACACCAAAACATTTTTAAAGTGCATTTACACGTATGCAAGTAAGTAAGTACTTACGTCATACATGTCATCTAAGTAAAAAAATCATGGCATTTCAAGGATCACATGTACGCCGTATAGTTATGTATAGAGCTTCGAAAACTTCAAGTCCGTGGCCGTAATTCGTTGGGATTCAAGGTGTATACTGTTGAAGATACCTGAAATTGTTGCCTGTCTTATCATGCTACAAATAATGAAACAAAATTATTTGTAAATTAGTCGATCCCTTTGATAAGTTCCAAAGTATGGGCTGTGATTTAATGAAGATTTATGAAGCCTGCACCTCATAGCAAGATTGTCGTCGTATGGGGTTAATTGTTATCATGCAAGGTAACGGCTTACAGTTGTAACAATCTTCTAAAAACGTTTTAATTTTCCACTGTTTTTTACTTGTGTTTTCCCATTGTTGAGTGCTTTAAGTTTCGTTTAATTACTCATAATGATAGTTATGCCTGATTAATAGCAATTTTCATGTTTTCGTTCGTTTTATGACTTTTTAGATTGATAGGTTGGTTGAATTGATTGGTTCTTTCAGATATACAAAAACCATTTTTCTCCCACTCACACTTGAAGGATAATTGCAAACAAAATAACAACTCGACGCTATACGAAAATGAGTATCACCTTATTAGGTTTTAAAACTATGTTAACGGAGGAGTTAGGTAACAGTTTAGAAGAAGATTTAAGACAAATGGTGGTTAGATAGCTTACTGTTTTAAATGAACGAGTGAAATAACTTTGTAGATTTCGATAACTACACAAGAACTTGAAAAAATAAAACAAGAACTCATTTGTTCATTTAAAGACTCAGTATGTCCACATTCACCTTTTTTAATTTACTAAGAAGTCATTCTCTTTGGATGGGACACAATGGTCCAAAATAATCAAAACTTTTGCGAAGATTGTAAAAGAACTATCTTTAGGACCCGGAGCGGAAACAAATACGTCGGCATTTTCATCCCAACAGGAAAGCATTCCAAAGGGTATTTACAAAATTTACTAAATTTTTGGAAGCTTTTAGAGAAATAGTGTACATGTACAATAAAACGGTATGCTCTGATAATCAAGGATACAGGTAATGTGGACCACTTCAAACAAAAATTGCTAACTCTAATATACATTCCAGTGATATAAACAATGGACTATCTTTAGAAGGTATTCCAATTTCAGATTTGGAAACGTATATATCAATCATGAATTATTGCAGAAAGTCAGAGAAGCCCTTCCCAGTTTGAAACAAACTACCCCACTGATTTGTCCACAAATGTTTGCACTGACTCCGAATGTGAATATTTTAAAGTGAGTTTTATTTTTGTACGAATATAATAGTTCTTCTCATCGTATAGGAAGTGGGCTCATAAATAATTAGCGATAGTTTGTTTTGTATGTAGAGAAAACTAAATTTTTAAAAGGATCAATGTATACATGAATAACTATCAAAGGAAGGAGCGGCACATATTAGTAAATAGAGTAATAATTTCATTACGTATCATTTACATCAATAAATATTAATGGGACACAGAACCGAATAGACAGATACGAAGACACTAAAAATGGAATGAGATTTGTGATTGTTGATGGTGAGCCAACGCACTCAAATGAAAAAGATTAAAAAAAACACAATTACGTACATAAAATAGTTCACTGTTACAGTATAACCACGTAAGTTCAACAGATGATTCAATCATCAAAATACTAATATACGAAGACATTAAATATCTTGAAACAAGAAAGTAAGTTAGCAAAAATAAATGACTAAGACTAAAGGCTATACAATGATCGTAAATTTATTTCTTTTGTACTAATCCTTTTGATTATAAATATAATTTTTTTTACATCCCAATGAGTAGGAAATTGTATTTTTGACGTTCACTGGCTTAATGTAAGCCACTTCTGAGTAAATAAATAACCGACATTGAATTAAAACAAGTTTAAATAGTACAAAGGAAACCATGAAGATTATTTTTAGTACAATCAAAATCATAATAGATCTGAATATGCCAATTTCCAGTTATTATTGGTTTAGATGAATTTGTATGACTTGTCACTGTATTGAATTTCGTGTCAGGTGAGAATGAAGCAGTGAGATCCCCCGTGAGATCTTGACTCGCGCCAAGGAACACGTAGGTTACACAAAAAGGCCTCCTAATAATCCTTTATTACTGTAAAGTTTACAATTTAAATCAAAAATAGCAGTCCGGGCTATTTTCAGCAATCACCAAATTGATATTAAAAATATCAAAACAATTCAGAAAGGTTTCTCCAACTATAGAGACAGGCGAGTAGCCGAAGTGTTCCACATAATGCTAAATCCCTCTGCCCTCAATAAGAAAAAAGGCCTGAATATTTATTTAACCTAGAGTGTTTATCCAAACAACCATATTTGACCTTATTTATGTTCCACACAATCTACACACACACACACAATTTCAGCCCTACTACTTTGTTTTTGGTGGAGTTTTGTTCTCTGAGCTGGATGGACCAAACCATCCAGCTCAGAGAACAAAACTCCACCAAAATCATCCACCTGAGCTACAAATCTTCTCCACCATTTACTACTTTGTTACAGCACATCAAAACAGTGCAATGAAATCTCAAATAAGTCATAGTGATTAAGGGGAGCCCTCGTAGTTATTGAAAAGAATGAAGTTTTCAATAGAGTAACATTACTGATTTTTGTTCAATTTATCCACTTGTAAGCCAACCGCCGTCGCGAAAACTAATTGTATCTGATTTATTTATTCTACTGGTTGTAATTGTCTTTATTTAGGATATTACAAGTTGCCTGTAAAGTAATCATTATTGGTACTGATGAATATAGGTATTGTAGTAGTTGTACAGTTGAGATATGTAACATGCTAATTCAAAGATTAAACTCTTCACTCTAATAGATTGATTACATGTGACTTGGCAAAGAAAAATGAGATATATTTAAGTTTTGATCAATACTGATCAAGAGAACCTGTAGTATTTTGTAAAAATATGAAATTTAAGGATTTCGTTTAGTCAATACTTTGATTTTTATTTTATTTTAAGAAATAGTAAATAAGATTTAATTCAATGTTGAAAGTGCATTAATATTCGATATGAATGAAAAAGACTTTTACTTCTAATACTATTTATTAAATAAGTCAGTCTCAAATCATGTATTTTCATTACTTACAATGTGTGGGCGGCGATCAGAATTTTCATACTGATTAAAGTCTGGTATAGCACTTAAAATCTAATCATCTCGATACGACTCTGTAGGACTGACTGCTAGGGGAAAGAAGTGTGTTTTTTTAAAAACACCAAGTACTTTGTTCTCTAAATGATAGTTAATGTAATAGTTTGGTTATGTTGTTTGACGGACTATTGTTTACTATTTTATGTCTTTTAACATATATTTTTGCTAGAAATAGTGTTGTGATTGCTTTATTGTCTTAATCCGTAAAGTTAGTAGATCGGTTGTGTAGTATTAGTCTTGTAGTAGGTGTTTCTGTGAAGACACAGTTTTAAAACTGTTCGTCAATTGGACTGATTCTGTTTGTTTGAACAAGGCATTCCAGTCGTTGACCGTCCTACAGGAGACGCAGTCGAAATTTATTCAACCGTAGATTTTAGAATTCTTTGTGTTAGCCTTTAAGATATTTAATTTTTTTAAAAAGCTTAAAAGATGAAATCTCTGTGAAACCTAAGTCACTAACATCATTGTTAGTCGAATACCACTGACTCCAATTGTTTCAGCTTAATCTAAAAAAAGAGTTACAAATGAATTACGTCTTGGATTTTTACTTTGCTAACAAATTCGATTTCGGAAAGTCAGTGATTCACTTATCAAAAACTAGTAAATAATATTTTACATTTCAGGTCGGTGTATTACGTAACCTATCTGATGAAATACTTCTAAATCAACTACAAGCTAAACCTATTCTTAGTATATCTCAGCAACCAAGTTTCTTAATGAAGTCATTTGAAAATACGGTAAACAAATAATTATAAATTTTATAGTTATATTGAACGATAAGTTATTTGTTTAGAGGACAACACCTTCTAGACTTAATTAATTTTATGATACAATTTTTAAATGAGTCTAGTAAGTATTTATCCACGATCATTTGTTATATCTCAAGGGGCAGCCGATTAGGTGGGCAGTGACTTATCGATCAGATCAAGGGATTAAGAATCTCGATAGACTATTCTGGCCCGTTGTCCCCGACTCAGCTAACGCGATCAGAAGTCTTTGTAAGGCGTAGGAAGTGTATTCTACAGGCAAACAGCAGATACCAGGTCAGGTCAAGCACAGAAGTCAAGCGTATTTATACAAATATTTATAATCGATATTGTCACAGTAAAATGTTTTTAAACATTAATCAATAAGTTTATCAATCGACAGCTATTCAAATATTTAATCGATAATTTCGTCAATTGACTGCTATTTAAACATTTAATCGATAAGTTAATCGATAAGATGAAATTACAAACTATGAGTTTTGGGGATCTATTGTCCCCAACATCATTAATGAACCGGAATAGATGATTTCCATGGCATATCGATTCAAAATGTCTCTGAGAAGAAAATAAACACTGACTTCACAATTTCTTTTTTTATTAAAAAAAGAAATCTAGTTAGCCAGTCACTTTTAATATAACAGTCTATTTAATAATAAAGATACTTGAATGTTTTATCTCATGTTTCAACTAATGCATGGAAATTGTCTTAACTATGCACAAATATGAATAATGACTGACATAACAAATATCTTTTCGACAAACGTAAAACCACAATTTACATGTTACATCCTTAAATTCTATATGTCAAGGTAAAGTAAAGTGAAATAATTTACCATTGACTAATTTTTATGGGTAAACAGAAACTAAAGTGTGAAGATAGATTAGTACCATTTTCCTTCAATTTGTCATTTCATTCAGTTAAATATGTAGGATAATAACTTGTAACCAAATATGGTTTTACGAATGGGAAGTGAATTACTGTTCTGTAAAATAATTTGTTACTTGAATGATTAAAATATATTTTACATCAGATAATGACTGATGTTCTCAAATAAGGATCACTAGATTTGGGCATGAAAAGCTAAGTGGAGTCTTTTTCATCATTAGAACTGAGAGTAGAAGTTTCAGTCGCATATAGAGTTGTAGGTCTAAACTTCTACTTATTACCATGCAACGGTGAAATAGTTTTACGGTTCTCCTCAAATTTCAGAACTCCTCCTGATTAGGACCATTTGTAACAGAAACCGTTTACCCTCTCTTCAAATATTTTACATATGATTTAGTAAAATTTAACAGGATGTTATATCTTAACAATCAAAAACTGACGATTTCTTCCAGGTTATACTAACACCTGATGTAAGGCCTACTGACAGACGTTGTGTCTCCGAAAATTTACTACAAACAATGGGTCCATTATGGAATGAATATGCAAAAGAAGTAAGTCACTCCTTATATATTCAGTGGCTGACTGACTGACTATGTATATTAGTGGACTACAAGTGAACATTTACATGAATAAATGTTTGGCCCAGTCATTGTCACTTGTAATAAATCAACTCAACAATAAGTGATTAGGTAGTTACCAGAGTCAAGTATTCAATTGTATTGATCAAGTTTACATTTGGTTGTAATTTCATATTTAACATAAAAAGTATCGAAATAATTTACACATTGTCTCGAAAGCAATAATTTCATCTTATCTTTGTGAGGTTCTACTTTTGAAAATATATTCGACTTTACTTGACAAGACGAATGGCAAAGTACCTACAATCACTAAGACACTTTAGTTTTTTTAAGATCAGTGATAAATGAAAGAAATGTGAATAAGACCATTTCTGTGAACATAAACAGTTGATAGTAACAATATTTAAGCTATTTGTGTTAAGATAAATTTAATGGAGGTATTTTGCGACAGATTTTGATCCAGTGGTTGAAGTAGTCTACACAGTATTATTAAACTTAACATAATAGTTGCCCCCACGATAATGTATATATAAATATATAAAGCAGAATTGGTATGAACTAATGTTACTATATAGAATGAAGTGGTCGTGATTGTTGACCACTTCATTCATCTTGGAAGTTATCTAAACACTTCCGTATTTGTAGTTGATGAAATTTTGAAAGGAGTGCAAAAGATTTGTTTCATTGTTGTCAACTTGTTCCATTTTTGAAACAAGTAAAATATTCATCGTCCTATCGATTGGAAAATATACTGAACAGTAGTTCGTTCTGCATTGATCTGTTGTTGGGAAACATAACTTATTAAAGTAATTTGGAAATATTCGACCACGATTATTTTTGATGTATTTTTAGTTTATTCTGTTGTTCTGTTGATGCTCAGCTTTAACAGACACTGGTCATTGAATGACATGCTGTTAGTTATCTTTGATTTATTACTCGGTGAATGCTTTAATATGATAAATAACTATGTTTTTTTGTTTTGGAAAAACATTGTTTGGCAATAAATATATAATAATATATTGAGGTTGATGAAGAAACTGACATTCAGTTGGATAGAAATTTGCCTATTCTTGATGAAAATGATGAAATCTTTACTAATCTTATCAATACAATCGCAAAAGATTTCAATGAGATGAAATTTACCAGTGTAAGTTACAACATATATGATACTCCACATTTGTGTAATTTTAATTCGTACTTTCATTGCATCTGTAATAACTTTGAAAAGAATAATAATTCTCGAGTTTGTTGGATTAAGACATGCCACCAAAGTATGGATCTATAAGCATTACTTCAGGTCACGTAAATATAATATTATTTTACTGCCTTATGTTTTTAATAAAAGATAACAGAGAAGGTGAATGAATCCAAGTGATATGTAAGAAGGAGAAACCATGTTAGTGCAAATATAATCAGTTCTTATCGGAGTTGTTGAATATTCAAAATAATAAATGATTTGTGATTATTTGAATAATCTGAAGGTAATTTCCGTCATTGACTGAAATTAAGTCGGAAATTCGTGATATTCAGATGAAATCAAATACTTACAGATCCAACAAAACAAAATTCAAGATTATCCACAGAGACGGTGATTTAGCTATGAAATTAGACAAAATACAATATAAACCTTAAATAGTGAGATCTCTGAAGTATTGACTGAATTCTTACACAATCAAAGAACAATACTTTCCAAAATATATATACAGAGTTATTTATATCGACATGCGATATATGGCAGCTAATATCTGTGTCGGAATCTTAGTAGCAGACAATTTTAAGATGAAGATGGAAATTACAAACGTATGAAAACTGTCACAATATAGCCGACTTTCGACAGATATACTAGGGTTGAAAATATATATAGCAGGTATCAAAAAGATGTGATTACAACCATAAATAAAGTGAATATTGTCAGCTGATGTTAATAATCAAGAATATCAGAAGACAACAGAAAACTCACATTGGACGCTCAAAAGTTATTAGAGATGGAAAGGGTTCCTGAAAATAATAAATAGAATAGAGGAATATGCAAAACGAAGTCGGACATAAAGAAGGTAAAGATGTAGAATGAAAAAGAACTTGACACCGATAACGTCGAATGATATTTACTACGTACAGTCCACCGATTGAATTTGCAAAGAGTGAACTATGAGAATCCATATTACATGTAAAACAATAAAATTCCCAGAGCTAAATTTGAAGGTTTCAGATAGTATATTATCTGTTTACACGTCAGAGAGCTCATTACTTACTTACTTACTTACGCCTGTTACTCCCAATAGAGCATAGGCCGCAGACCAGCATTCTTCAACCCACTCTGTCCTGGGCCTTCTTTTCTAGTTCCATCCAATTCTTGTTCATTTTTCTCATGTCTATTTCCATTTCCCGGCGTAGTGTGTTCTTTGGTCTTCCTCTTTTCCTTTGACCTTCAGGATTCCATGTGAGAGCTTGTCTTGTAACGCAGTTGGGTGCTTTCCTCAATGTGTGTCCTATCCACTTCCAGCGCTTCTTCCTGATTTCTTCCTCCGCTGGGATCTGGTTTGTTCTCTCCCACAGTAGGTTGTTGCAAATAGTGTCCGGCCAACGGATCTGAAGTATCTTGCGTAGACAACTGTTAATAAACACCTGTATCTTCTGGATGATGGCTTTTGTAGTTCTTCAGGTTTCCGCCTCATGCAGTAGAACTGTCTTGACATTTGTATTGAAAATCCTGACCTTGGTGTTGGTTGACAGTTGCTTTGAGTCCCAGATGTTTCCAAGTTGTAAATATGCTGTTCTTGCTTTACCGATCCGCGCCTTCACATCTGCATCAGATCCACCGTGTTAATCGATGATGCTGCCCAGATATGTAAAGATTTTTACATCTTCCAGATCTTCTCCCTCAATTGTGACTGGATTGGTGCATGGTGTGTTGTATCGGAGAATCTTGCTTTTCCCTTTGTGTATGTTGAGACCTACTGCTGCTGAGACTGCTGCTACACTGGTCGTTTTCTCCTGCATTTGTTGTTGCGATTGTGATAGGAGGGCCAGATCATCTGCGAGGTCTAGATCGTCCAGCTGCATCCTAGGTATCCATTGTATCTCGCGTTTCCCTTCAGATGTTGACGTCTTCATGATCCAGTCGATCACCGGGAGAAAGAGGAAGGGTGAGAGTAAGCAACCTTGCCTGACACCGGTCTTTTTCTCGAACGAGTTTGTCAATTGTCCTCCATGCACAATTTTGCAGTTTAATCCATCATAGGAATTCCGTATGATATTGACTATCTTCTGAGGCACGCCGTAGTGTCGAAGAAGTTTCCATAATGTTGTTCTGTCCACGCTATCAAATGCCTTTTCGTAGTCAACGAAGTTGATTTAGAGCGATGAATTCCATTCAATTGATTGTACCACAATGATTCATAGAGTTGCGATTCGGTCTTTACACGATCTATAGAGTGCTCATTTCTGATGAGTTATAAGTAGGTAGAAACAACTATCAACTTTCTCCTTGCTTTCGATAAATCAACGAATGATTTCAATCAGAAATAAGAATATCTTCTTAAACATCTTTAATTACTATTAAGCAAAGATGATTAATGGCTATCAGTGGAATCGAGGACAAAGCGCGTTTCGTCCTGTTTGGGACTCGTCAGTTGGGTGTACCTGCATCCCAGAGTTGATGTTCATTCCGAGACTCGAACCCAGCACCGTTTTCTCCAAACGCCATCGCGTTATCCACTTAGCTACTGAGACTGATCAATTGCAGTCTTAAATAACAATGTGAAGATACAAGTAAAACGACACCAAATGAATCTTTAATTACTGTTTAAGAGATATTATAGTATCAATGAGGAAGAAAAAACTAACAAAATCACCATTTTTTAGGCAATGAAGTGATTGTTTTCCGTATGATCTTTCTACATAGGATTTTCATACTTTTATATCTTATCTATAGCTTAAGTAAATTCACTTTTAGTAAATATATCACTCAAAATTCAAAACTTTTGCTTAACTTTATAAAATCACTAATTATTTTGAATTCTTTATCATAGATTACACAATGATAACCTGTTATTTTCTTCTTACAAGTTATAAGTTTAATCCTTATCCAGTTCAAACATTTTATAACGATTTTTTATTTGGATTATCAATGTTTAATGTAAAACTAGTATTTACATTATATCATGTAAACAACCTTTCGATATCTAATTGTATAAATAGTAATATATTGTTTGATGGATTTACTGATCATAAACCTTCCAAACAAACATCTTTAAAAGTTCTACAGTCAATGATTTTTCAGCTCATGATATACCATTGTATAAAAAGAATCCAATGTTGTTACATACAAGTACATAGAGCTAAGATATTTTGACTTATTCTCAATCAATTTTGATAATGTTCTTTTTTTTTGTTTCTTTCTTAATTATATAAATATCATTATATACAAATTAAGGATAATGAAAATTTTAAATTCTTTGAAATACCAGTTCCTGATGAGATAGACATGAAACCAACTTATGAAACAGCTTGTCAATTATTCAATAATAATTCTAAATCTGTACTTACGAACCTCAGTCAATCATTTTTAACGGATAAATCAAAATGGATTTTACCGTAAGTGATAACAAACTTTTATTAGTTAATTCAATCTGAAAACAAAAGCATTCAATTGCCAGAATTTTTTTTAGTACAAAACTTCATTCATATTTATGTTTGAAATGTAAAGACTTTTTAGGAGTTAATACTTTGTAGTAACAATGTAAGCTCTATCTCATTGAGCGGGAAGTTTTTTTCGTAATTAACTGATCAAATAATTGATGAAAGCGATCAATAGTTTTGTATAAATCAACCTAATTAAGAGATCATAAGAGGAAGATAATGACTTTTGTATATAACACAACAAACATTTCAAACAAAACTACTCACAGTAACGTTTTTCTTTGTTTTACCTAACAGAATTTTGAAGTTGCACACTGATGAAGATGAAACTATGTTTCGAAGAACAAAAACACTGGTAATTTACAAAACGTTCTGAATGAATATTCTAAATATTTCGTTTTAATAATCAGGGACGTTTATCACAATGAATAGAATTATTACATCAATTCTTTTAAGTATATAACTTAGTTATAGTATAGTTATTATCATGCAACCAAAGTGATTAATATTAGTACTACTGTATACTGTTAGAATTGTAGCTCAATAGTTGAAGTATAAATTATTTCTTAGCTCTAATCATTTTGTGTTAATGATTACTGTGATAACCAAACAGTCGACTCTGTATTGTACAAGAGTGGTTGATAATGAACAGTTTTTAGTCATTTTCAGGAAAGCGATATCCAAATCCCAACTTAACAAATTTTCAAAACCGAAACCAATACTAAAGTCATCGCATAAATTATTAAGACATTCAAGCGCCTAATTTACGTAAATAATATTCAACCGAGATAATATGGTTGATTCAATCTTTACATAAAACAATGGTTAATCAGAAATACAAACTAATAAATCGATGGTTACTGATATTTCTCCTGCCAAATCAACAGAACTAGCAACTTACACTCACTGATTAATCTTTATGTAACTAAAAAAAGTAACTAGAAAGTAGGTTTTCACCATGTTTGTTGTTTATATGTTACATTAGTTAAGTTTTAAAGGCATCTATCATATGAAGTTTACCATAAGTCAGTTTATTAACTATTTTCCATTTGCTGAAATTACCACTCGTCTTATTATTATTATGATGTATTCACTTTAGCCAAGTAGTAAACTGGATGAATTATTTATTCATGAAGTAAATAAATACAAAAAACGAAGTGAAAAAGTTGAAAATATATCAGTTGACAATTTTAATGAAAAATATGAGAAAACTTTAGTAGAATTAAAAAATGAAGAACAAAAATTCAATAAGTGAGTACTTCAGAAAAAAACCACTAGTCAGTCATTTTTTTTCTTTTCTAAGACAAACTCAGAGTTGATTTATTTAGAATTGTAATAAGATGTATGTCCCTAACTTGGAATCCTGTAGGGAAGCGGAAAAGAGGAAGGCCAAAGAACACATCAGTAGGCCTCAACATACACAAGGGGAGAACCAAGGTCCTCAAATTCGAAACGGAGAACAGCAACCCAGTCACTCTTGATGGCGCAACTCTGGAAGATGTAGAATCCTTCCCATAAATTGGAAGCATAATCGATGAACAAGGAGGTTCAGATGCAGAAGTAAAGGCGAGGATTGGCAAAGCAAGGGCCGGATTCCTACAATTGAAGAACATATGGAACTGAAAACAACTTCCAACCAATATCAAAGTGAGAATCTTCAATACAAACGTCAAGGCAGTTCTACTGTATGGAGCTAAAACTTGGAGAACTACAACAACAACCATCAAGAAGGTACGAGTATTTATAAATGGTTGTCTACGCAATATACTCAACATCCATTGGCCGGAGACCATCAGCAACAGCCTTCTCTGGGAGAGAACAAACCAGCTTCCAGCTGAAGAAGAAATTAGGAAAAAACGATGGGAATGGATAGAACATACATTACGCAAATCATCAAACTACATCACGAGATAAGCCCTAACTTGGAATCCTGAAGGGAATCAGAAAAGAGGAAGGCCAAAGAACGTATTACGTCGGAAAATAGAATCAGATATGAAAAGGATGAATAACAACTGGAAGGATCTGGAAAGGATTGCCCAGAACACAGTTGGATGGAGAATGCTGGTGAGTGGCCTATGCTCCTTCACGAAGAGTAATAGGCGTAAGTAAGTAATAAGATGTATAAATCCACACTATGGATAGTTTATTGAATGTAATCAATAGTGTGTAGTGTCGGTTGCTATGCTAAGCCCACACAGCTTATTTTAGCTTTCGGATACACTAGTTTAATTATTCGTCTGGAGTCTCATTTCGACCTTGTCAATTATTCGCTTATCCACCTTGACTTTTGATACGAGCGTATGTGTGTGCACTTCTTATCCTATTCGTCACATGTTTGTAATTTATTTTAGTTCGGTTATAAATATCGATTAACGTTTGATTAAATTGAATTGGCTAACATGCCTTCTCTATCGCGCATCGTTTTGCCTCGGTCTCTTAGCTTCCTACTTTCGCTCGTTTGTCTGGATCAACAACTGTACGAAATATACTCATTCAAAAATCCATTCTCGTATTTGACTTGTTTAATTCCGTTATCCACTAACGCGAGTTCCGTCGATAATTATATGCAAGGATTGGCGACATGTATATTTCGATAATAATCATACATACGATCTAAGTGGAGTCAGATATTAGACCACTAAAAGTGTACAAAACAGAGAAAGAAATTTACTTTTATCTAGCAGATGTTTAATTACAATACACTATGTGAATACTAATGAATAAAATTTGATTACTTAAAGTTGTCGAGTTAGAGTTTGAAAATGTCCCATTTTGATTGTAAGTTAAATTATTAAAACATTAAGCTAAATATTCATAGAACAATTTGTACAGAATACTGCAGTTCTATTTAGTAATTATTGACATTTATTAATTCATCATATCCAAGGCGTGCAAAAACCCTACTGACACACCAAAAATCCAAGTGCCTCTTAATTAGCATTTTAGAAAAGAGATTTTTTCAGTCGACTATTTTAATTTTACATTGTTCTTTTGTTTTAGTAAATCAATTATACTTGATCATTCACTTGGGCACTGCGGTCACGCTCTCAGTTCACTAAGACCACCTCTAATCCAATTTTCTTTTCAGGTACCTCCAAAAGAACCCTTCCACGGTGTGGGAAACCGGGAGGTGATAACCGCCCTCATACCTCTAACAACACTCAAGACCACTGTATTCATAATCACCTTCTTTCTTCAGTTCTTATTTATTAAACAGTAGAATTCCATTTGAACTGCAAAGCTTCTCCATCTGTTATTTACATCTAAACGTTTTTGTTCGTTACATCATTTCACTTAATTAATGATAAATAACGACACAATTCATGATCTACAATTAAGAAGCAAATAATAGACTGTACAGTAATTTCAGTTAAGACAAATATCAACAGTTCATACACAAAGTATTGTCTACAATCAAATAAAATAAAAATAATTTTAAGGTGAATATTTATACTACAACTGGCCTGTTTGTCTATTCTCATCAACCAATTACAGACGTGAATAGTAAATTACCATACATAGAATTGTATTATGTATACAAATATATATTCATCATATAAACCATGCTATATACTTGGTGTTTCTTTAATTTTAATTTGACAACAATATATCAACCAAATATTAATTTATCATGCCGATAAAAAAACTAATCGAATGGCATCATTTACAACGTGTACAGTTTTAAGCTAAAAAAAATATTGATATAATCTTTCTTTGAAATATAAAATGGATCACTCTTGTAGATTCTGAAAAATTTAACCATATAAACACGGATTATTTAACTACTCATATGAGTAACTGTAGTTCATATTTTCTTAACGTGGTTCATTCAAAACAAAGTTAAATGACTAGATTACAGATATAATAATTTATACCATTGAAGATTGTATGAATTTTATTTGGTTATTTCTTCATTTATTTATTTACTCTGAAGAAATGGTTTACATTAAGTCACAGAATATCAAAAATTTTCATTTCTACAAATTGTGATATCAGACCTGTTTATTTTTGATTGGTCGCATATAATTTTGATTTGGTTATTCATTCTCTGAAGAAGTGGTTTACACTGAGTCATGAAACGTCAGAAAATCTAATTTTTTTTTACTCATTGGGATATTACAAATATATTAATTTATTTGGAAATATGTAATTGTTTTATAATAATATTCGAGCCAATACCCAATTGATTTGAACTTATCAAGTCGAGCTTTGGTATTAATACCTATAATATCTTAGAGATTATATTAATACTAATTGATCATAGTAATAATAACGTTTCATGTATTCTGTTTATTGATATTTGTATACTTCAATACATGGCATAATGTTATAATATAGTGTTTGATTTACAACAGTTCAAATAATGTGGACTTGAATTGTGTGCTTTCTAATACATACATGACAGAAACAATTCATCTGTAGCTTGGAGTTTTGTTTAGTTTCTTGTTGGTTGTCTATAATTGATTAACAATTCATTCAAACAAATATTTGTCAACTACTTCTAACCATAGGTAATTAAATTTTTCATTCCTCAATTTTAGCCATAAACAATGTATTTTTTTCTTAAAAAAATTGTTATTTCTCTAAGTTGTACTGTGTGTATGTTCTTCAGATTAAAACAAAAGTTAATAATATGTCAGTACAAGTCCAATGAAGTGCCGTCGTGGAATACAGGCAATGATATGATAGTTAATAATGACAGTAGTAAGTGAACACATACGTTGTAACTTTACATAAGTGATTTTCAATATTTATTATTCAGGTAATCTGTGTTTTGAAGATAAAAATATGTTGCTGAATGTTAAGTTAGTAAAAAAAGCTTTGTACTTTTTATTTCGCGTACTATTTAGTAATAATCATTATAACGTTAACCAATCACCGCATAATCTTGTAAATGATAATTGATTCTTATCATTTTCATTTCAAACAACAATATCTGTCTTTTTAACTTTTGTTTTCCCCAAATCAAACATAACAGTCAGTTAAACATTTAAACAGAGATGAATGATAGCTATCAGTGAAATCTAGGATGCGTGTTTCGTCTTATTGTAGACTGGTCAGCTGGATGTATATGGATCCCAGAGCTGATGTTCACGCTGGGACTCGAACCAAGTGCTGTTAGCTTCCAGAGACAGCATATTTTCCACTTAGCTATTAAGTCTAGTTAGCCAGTGGCTATCGATATCAAGTGGATTTTAATTCATATATACTGGTTGTTTACATCTCCCATTGATGTTTAGGACTGGGTAAAATGCCCATGACTTATTGGGAATATCGAGTCAATCCAAACAGGATTCACTTATGTCAAAAAGTGACTGATCTATTGCAGTTCTAATCATTGATGAGAAGATCCAAACAACCAATATATATTAGTCAGTTATATAGTCGAAATAATACTGTGAAATCATTACAATCAGTGATTTGATTAAAATAATAATCTGAGATTGAAATTCACCCAGAGATTACCAGTAATTTCACAGAGATACATTGTTCTTCTCCACTACGATATAAATGCATATTCGGTCAACTGTATGATCCAGAGCAAAAAAATTTTAATATTTTACTGACTTAATAATATGGAAATACAAGTTTACTTAATGAAACTACTTGTTGTTGATACTTAAGACTGCATTTGATGATCCGCAGTGGGTATCTCCATATTGTCTGTAGTTAAGATAAGAGTATCAAGATAAGACAAATGTAAACCTTTGAGAATAACTTCATACACAATGAACAAGATATTGGCTATGTTGAGTCAACAGGTTAATGGAAAATACGTTTGTGCTTAAAATTATGTATACTAGATTTGAGTTTCTGTGTGAATATTAGCATTGGGTCACAACTATTTTTAGTAAACGATTGGCAAACAAAAAATCAGGGATTCTAGAATCTACAGCTGTTCAACAAACAAAAATGTTCAACAAACCTTTCATAAAATCCACGATCCCGCACCCAGAGAGATTCGAACCCAGGACCCAGGAGTCCTATACTAAGACGAAACGGCCGTCCAGTGCTTCCAGGTTTTCCATGGTTGTCTAGTTTCAATTGACTCATGATTTCAATCTGTGAAATTTCTAAAATCTCCACAAACCCCTTCTTTCCTAAAATATCCATCAGTTGTATTCTTTTAGTATATGATCTATCTGTAGTGAAAAACCGGCTACGTCAAAAAGGTTAGAATCCACATACGTTGATCAAGATACTACTCAAAAATTGATCTTAAATTCAGCGATACACACTTGATTGATGTGAGTCCGTATTATGAGGCAAATGTAATCGATTGTCAACGGTGTAAAACTATTTCGATTAAGACTTAATTTACTTTACGCATCATGTTTTTTAGGTAAACTTTCAGAAAAATCAACTCAAAGCTGGTTTTTTAATAAAAAATGATTCATTGTTTAATTCGTTGATTTTTTAGATAAATGGCTTAAATGTTTCTGTCCTCGACAAATAAACTGAAGTCTCTCTGAGTTGATATTTTCCGGAGTCATGAATCCACATTGCTGAGATGTACCAAACCGTAGTGAAATGTTTTCGCCCTATTACTATCTGATCTTTAAATGTTCTCCAAGCGATGTCTATTCGGAAGGCAAAGTATTTAGAAAAAATGAAATCCAATTAGTTGTAACATTTTGAACTTTACCTTATCTTATGATAAGGATTTACAAAATATTTCCAGGCTTCTGTTTCCTTTAGAATGTTAATAGTTGCATTCATAACTCGATATAAGCTAGACCACTATTGGAAAACCGGATACAGTGGATGGCCGTTTCATCCTAGTATGGGACTGCTTAGCAGTGACTGTTCACGATCCCGCCCGCAAGATTCTAACCCAGGACCTTTGGTTTTACAAGCAAACGCTTAACCTCTAGACCACTGATCTGACCGGCATTCAACGGTGTTAATATTTAACTTCGATCGATTCATGGTAAACAGTTCATCCATTGTCTGAGGTGAGTAACTGTCTGCACCCAACACGGATCGAACTCCACTGGTCACGGCTTCTCATAAATCGATTGACAATAAACATTAACACCGTTAAGCGTTCACTCGCGAAACCGAAGTCCCTGGGTTCTAATCATGCGCGCGGAATCGTGGACACACTGCTGAGCAGTGTTATACTAGGACGAAAGGGCCGTTTAGTTGTCTCAGATTTCCAATGGTGGTATAGCTTACATCAACTCATGAATTCAACTGTTAAAATTACTATAACCTACACACTCCATTGTGGTCTTTTAGAATTATCTTAGGATCCGTTCTTTTCATTTTTATTTTAATAACAATAATAAAATGTTTGTCTTTATCCATAGTATGACTTAACTATACTACATCATTGCCTACTTTTTGTATTCAGGTGACTATGAGTTGTTAAACAATTGTGAAGAAAAAATCAATTTACTCAAACTTAATTTGATGAATTTAATTAATACTTCACCAGTTTGTAGTATTTACGAGACTGGCAAAGAAATGGTATGTCATATTCATTCATACACAAGGTTATTTATTTAATTTCAATAAATTTATTATTGAATGTGAAATACTTTATCGAATATACAATACATCGTCAATTATTTTTGTATTTGATATTGGTTTGGTCGATCAAACCATCCAGCTCATGGAACAAAACTCAATCAAAATCATTCACCTGAGCTACAAATCTTCTCCACTATCTCAATAGCATTAAACGTTTAATAATAATAACTAAACCTAATGAAATATAGAACAAACTAAAGTAACTATATTTAATATTCAAAACATTTAACTCTGTGCTTGTTAATGTAAAAATATTGTATTATGTACTTATATGGTATGTGTTTGTGAACCATATAACAGATTTATTGAAGATTAAAGAGAAATATCGAATCTTCTATCACTTTTGAACAGTTAGGATTTAGTATTCAGTTTTTATTCTATTTGAAACTTATCAATCTGATAAATCTGTATTAATAGTTTCACTGTTGATAGATGCTGTATATTGATAGCTTCTTAACACTTTATATACATACTGTTTAATGAATATAAATCTACTTATATTTGTATAAAATGATGATGACCTCTGTTAGAACTTCTATTTCTTTTTGCTTTACAACCAATAAACTTATCGTACAATATACAATTTGAATATGATATTTTATCAGCAATAATCAACATCTCGTTTCAATGGAACAGAAGTATAGTTTTACTATATGAAAGAAACAACCCTTCATTAACTTTAATTGTATTCTATATCTTATTTGTAGTGTGATCATAAGTTAAACAGTATAAGAAATACAATTCAACAACGATTTCTTGTTGTATGGAATAAATTAAAACTTACTGAAAATGAAAAACAATCTTGTTTATTGAAATTTTGTTGGCAACATATGAGTGATACTATTTATATGGCAAATATGAATAAAGCATTAAACTTATTGGAATATGCAGAGAAATATATTGAACGTCGTGAAATGTTATTACATAAATTAGCAAAAATTGAAATTGAACATTTAATTCAATCAAAAGATTATAGTTTAAGTAAGTTGGGTAAAAAAATGTTTAAAAATATTTAAACTTCTTACAGTCAATAGAAACAATTAAATTTCGTTTATTTATTTATTTTGTTTTTCTTTCATGGTTTTACATCTCAAATTGGTACTTTTAAATGAGATACAGATAGAATAAGAATCTAAAATAAGATTTTACATTAACTGATGTGTAACCTCTGGAAATTGACAATCACTAGATAGATATTTCGATTTCGATGAAATACTTCTCAGTAATATAAATCCTTAATCTTGAATTAATATTTAACAAATTACTTTATTATCACCTAAAATGTCACTTCATTTTTAACTGATTCATTTAAAATCTATTCAGTTTAAATTCGATCACTTAAAAGTATGGTATGATTAATTTCAATAATTGACAAGGTTTAACCATACTTGACTCAGTTGATAGTGTGTTATATTATAATAAGAATCAAATTCTAAAAGTATGACTATTTGCTACCTATTTCAACTAATCTTCATAATAAAATAGTATTTCTGTGTCATTAGTTTTGCTCTTAGCGTTTCTAGAATTTCACTTTTCTTATTTCGATATCATATGAAAATGAGATATATTTGTAATAATTAACTGTTCACTGCGTTCTTCTTGAAAAGCTTAATAATAAAAATTATATTGACATATATCTGTTAAATGTTTTGGTAATTCTATTGGTTAATGTACAAACACCGCTACTTGTTCTTTTAACATCTTGTTAGTTTAATATTCGATAGAATCCTCAGAGATTAAAATGTTGCCTCTCTTCAAAATTACAGTTAGATTTCTCGTAAATCTGTATCATTTGTTTTTTTCTCAAACGAACAGCTCTAAGTTATGTATATTTCTTTCAACACGATATTGACAATTTAATTTCGAATCCCTTCAAACATATAAAACTTCAGGTTTCCTTGTGATGTGTTGCAATTTACACGCTATAGCATATCATTAAGGTTATGCCATGAAGAAGATCCTACCTAAAAGTTTTCTGTTCCCATAAACCCTTTAACGTTTTGTATATGACGCGAACCATTAAATCGTAAAAATCTGAATTTAGTCAGTCCTAATTTTTTTTGATACATTTTTTGCACTTCATCAACCAAGGTAACTAGGACATGTGTTTCAAATAAATGTCAACCACCTGACCCAACACTATGCTAGATTGAAAAAGCAATAAGGACAACCTGAAAAAGACATATTATTAGATAATAAATTTACTAACTGTAAGTCAGAATTCAAATTCAGTAGCAACACCAAAGACGATTTTACTATTTATCGAACCCCTAATTGTAAAATTTTATTCTCACTCTATCCTGAGATAGTGAAGATTTGTAGCTCAGGTGGATGATTTTGGTAGGATTTTGTTCTCTGAGCTGAATGGTTTTCTCGTGAAGCTTTCGTCGTTCTTCTGAACGACATCACCAGCACAAACTTCAGGTAAACATGAAATGTTCGAATTTCTCCACAAGTGGTTCACAGCTTGTTCTGTAAACCTCGATGTTGTCAACAAGGTCAACAAGAACCAATCAACATCGAGGTTTACAGAACAAGCTGTGAACCATATGTGGAGAAATTCGAACACTTCACTTCTACCTGAAGTTTGTGCTGGTGATGTCGTTCAAAAGAACGATGAAAAGCTCCACGACCAAACTATCCAGCTCAGAGAGCAAAACTCTACCAAAATCACTCTATCATAATCGTTCTCCAAGTCCACTTAACCGTTTTAAATTAAAGGTCTTATTATTAGCTTTATTATTTATCACTAATACGTACTCATGATTCACTATGAAACTAAACCTAATAACATAACGTTATATGGCAGGCATAATAATAACCATATTCATAGTATTGTAGTAAACATGACACGAGTGACGACGACCGAATGTATTTGTCTCGATATTACATAGCATCCCAATAAAATCTGAGAACCATATAGTAAATAGTTAATTTGCAAAATATCAATCCATCGTCTCAAACTTCACTGTTACTTTTGCAAATATCAGTCCATTGTCTCAGATTTTATTGTTCATGCATTTTCATACCAATTGCGTTCCGTTTCCATTCTTCCCTTATCGATCTTCTACCGAAATATATTCTATACCTGACCACCATCATATACTACTTATATGGATACAAGTAACCCACACCACAGTATCATCACTTAGCGATCTGATCATAACAAAATGAAATATAGAAAAAAAAACAGCTCAATGAAATCAAATAAGATAGTTCTATAATCTTCCAATCTATTTAATTGCATGTAATTATAAGTAAATAAATAAATTCTTTTGCAATAATAAACTATTCATTACCATCATATTGTCTAGTTGTGATATCATAGAATGTTTGTAGTTCTACTGAATTTTTACTCTTTAGAATTGATTCAATAAATTATATGAATGAACTAAGTTATTAATTGAATATTTCACTACTATATTAGATGATAATCATTTGGAATTGAAATGTTCAGATGAACGTTATAAAGTTGATAAGGTAAATATTATTATTGATTTTTCTTTATTTGAATTATATATTTATATTAATCACTTATTGTTTAGTAACCCGATAATTGATTCCAATTACATCGTATGAATGTCATTGAAATATATGTGTTATCTATCCTTGTATAAAATTATCAACTTAGATCACGTTAGTGAATAATGGAATTAAACAAGCCAAATACGAGAATTGATTTTGAATATGTGTATTTCATGCACTCATCGATTTGATCAGGCAATCAGGGAATGAAGCGAAAGAACGTGCAGTGGAGAAGGCAAATGAACCAGTTTTCATTTAATCGAACAGTAATTTATATTTATATTCAGACAAAAATAAGCTACAGACATGTGATGAGTAAGGATAAGATGTACACAGGCGTACGCTCATATAAAACAGTCAGGGTTGATTTGGTAAATAATTAACAAGGTCAAAACGAGACTCAAGAATGGATACATCGGCCTGTCCAGAAAGTAAAATAAGTTATATGGGCTTAACATAGTAACTGACACTACAATTGAATGAATGATTATTACACATTTTGATAGTATAATTGTGTTAAAGTACTTTTCAATGAAATCTTTGTTCTATTCAAAGATAAATTACTTCATAATTTATGATTATTGGCTTATTTCGAATGAAAACGATAGACTGACAGTCTGTTCTATCATTAGTTAGGCTTCAATAATATTGAGGATTTAAATTTTTAAATTGAAATATTTTCTCAGACAATATAAATTTTAGTGGAGTTTTGTTCTCTGAGCTGGATGGTTTGGTTGTGGAGCTTCCATCGTTCTTCTGAACGATATCAGGTAGAAGTGAAGTATTCGAATTTCTCTACATATGGCTCATAGCTTGTCCTGTAGACCTCGATCTCGATTGGTTAATGTTGACCTTTAACCTGTTTACGGGAAATTCTTTGGAAGTGTATTATAAAACGTTTTTGGTGAAGGGTTCAAAATGTGTTAACTGTTCAAACGACTTATTGGAAATCTACTGTATTACATGTTCAGCTGATAACTGCTCTTGAAATTACATCATTGCAGCAAACCATAAAATGTTAAGCTAGACTACCAGAAAATGCTAGTCAAAAGAATTTAAGAATGATTTCTGTTAGATGAGAAAGAATTTTGTAGACAATTAATGAATAATTATAAAATAGGTGTGTAGAGATTGTTGAATTACATTGAGATCCTAAATCAATCTGAGTAAGAACACCATTGCAAACCTGGTTGTTTAACTTGGATTGACTCAGGGTTTCAATGAAAATCATTAGTAAATTAGGCCAAAAATAAATGAGTTCATTAAGAAAATGATTGTGTGTTGATACACTGGTAACATCACTAAATAAACTATAGTTGAACTTGAAGTCGCTAAGTCATTCATGACTCATTTTATTTCACTTGCGTCTATTGAACTGTCGTTTATTTAAGGTTTATGAAGTGTAATACAGGACATAATTGTACTTCCAGTATTGTTATAATGTAAAATATTCTAACGAACATTTTTAATAAATTAAATCACTAAAATCTTTATATAAATCTATATTTAATAGAAATTTAACAAGTTAGAGAAACTGATTGAGTCTACTGCTAAACAACTGGAGAAGAAGTTTAATTATACTCTGACATTCAACGTATGTTATTAACTCATAAGATAAATTATATTGTTGAAATTTCTAGAATTTCATGTTGGAGTAAATCAAAGACGTCTAGATGTGTTTGTTCCACAGAGGTATAAATTTACAATAATAATTGATCTTCATTTTAAACAAAAACATTTGAAATTACTATAATATCCACAATACCCCTTCTGATATTATTCAACATATGCTCACTAGTGACTGGCTTCAAGAGGTATATCTTGGAGTTCTAGAGAGAAGTAGTGACCAGTGGAGTTCAGCCAGGTCTGTTGTGAAATAGTAACTCACTGATGACAATGGTGGATGTGTCGCTCAATTTCGTGGATTAGTTGAAGTTAGACATTAACACCGTTGGATGCTGGCCGGCTCGGTGGTCTAGAGGTTAAGCGTTCGCGCGCGAGACTGATAGGTCTTGGGTTCAAATCTCACGGAGGGGCAGGATCGTGGATGCGCACTGCTGGGGAGTCCCACAATAGGACTAAACGGCCGTCTAGTGCTTTCAGGTTTTACATGGTGGTCTAGCTTCAACTGACGCATGATCTCAACCATTGAAAAAAAAAGAAATGGAACCTAACAAAACGATAGTTTAAGAAAACAAACATTGAATTACATTAGCACCAGTTATTAGATGCGTACTCTTAAAACGTAATAATTTATTGATGTTCTTAGTTTACATATTATGAAGAAACATTTTGTTAGCCTAAAATATGGCTAATATAATGAGCTTTGTAAAACATATTTCAAGTAATTTATCTTAAAAAGGTATATCGATGAAAATGAATCGTTTGAAAAAATTACAAACATTTTGAAACAACTTCACTTAGTATTGTTTGGGTTGTATCTTCCCATTGATGTTTAAGACTGCAATTAATCAGTCTGTTATTGGCATATGTGCATACTGTGAGTATGCCTCGATATTGCCTTAATTCACAAGCTTTTTGAAAACAA